>NC_089598.1:22316059-22616059 GCF_019320115.1 Miscanthus floridulus
CCTCAGCTCAAAAGCCAGGCCCTAGCGATGTTCTCACGGTCGAGTCCGTAGAACATGCGTATGACTGCGACGTCGAAGCATCGCGTATGCCGAGGCTCTTGCAAGGCCGAGACCCTCATCGCCCACCTCGACGACCAACTCAGTGGCGAGGTACCCTACGCCAAGTTCGGCGCGGGGCGTCGAGGCCCGCGGAAACCACAATCAAACTCATCCCGGTCGACCCCCCTACCCTGACGACCGAGCGCTAAGGATCAGCGCCTCCCCTCGACATCAATAGGAAGCCATGCTCGTTGACTTTCTCCGCACGAACGCCGACATATTTGCATGGAGTCCCTCGGACATGCCGAGCATACCAAGGAGGTCCCGAGCATACCCTGGACATCCGGGCCGATCTAGACCCATGAGACAACGCCTGTGCCGCTTCGACGAGGAAAGCGTAGGGCCATCAGTGAGGAGATACAGAAACTCTTGGCGGTCAGGTTCATCAGGAAGTGTCCCACCCAGAGTGGGTTGGCTAACCCCGTGTTGGGTCAAGAAGAAAATAGGAAATGGAGAATGTGTGTAGACTACACCAGTTTTGAACAAAGCCTGTCCAAAGGTCCCCTCTCCCATTACCTCGAATCGATCAAATCGTTGACGTCCACCATAGGGTGCGAGACCCTGTCTTTCCCTCGATGCGTGTTCTGGTTACCATCAGATCAAGATGAAAGAGTCCGGACCAGCTCGGCGACTTCTTTCATCACACCATTCGGCATGTACTGCTACGTCACGATGCCCTTCGGCCTCAGAAACGTAGGTGCCACGTACCAACGATGCATGACCCAGGTCTTTGGCGACAACATTGGGCGGACCGTCGAGGCCTACGTAGATGACATCATGGTCAAGACCAGGAAGGCCGAGGGTCTCGTCGATGACTTAAGGATAACCTTCAAATGCCTTAGGGAGAAGGGCATCAAGCTCAATCCCGAGAAGTGTGTGTTCGGGGTCCCCCGAGGCATGCTCTTGGGATTCATAGTCCTCGGAACGCGGCATTGAAGCCAACCCAGAGAAGTCTCGGCCATAACCAGCATGGGACCAATCAGAGACCTCAAGGGAGTGCAAAGGTTCATGGGATGCCTTGCGGCCCTGAGCCGCTTCATCTCACGCCTCGACGAAAAAGGCTTGCCTCTGTACCGACTATTGAGAAAGTCTGAGCATTTTTCTTAGACCCCCGAGGCCAAGGAAGCCCTCGATAGACTCAAGAGGCTGCTCACCAATCCTCCTGTCCTGATACCCCCGGCCATGGACAAGGCCCTCTTACTCTACGTCACCGCAACGACCCAAGTGGTCAGCGCCGCCGTAGTGGTAGAGAGGCAGGAAGAAGGGCATACTCTGCCCACCCAATGACCTGTTTATTTCATCAGCAAGGTGCTCTCCGAGACCAAAGCACGCTACCCCCACATCCAGAAGCTGGTCTACGCCGTGGTCCTGGCCCGGCGCAAACTGCGCCACTACTTCGAGTCGCACCTGGTGACTGTGGTATCATCCTTCCCCCTAGGCGAGATAGTTCATAACCGGGAGGCCTCAGGCAGGATAGCCAAGTGGGCTGTCGAGCTTATGGGGGAAACCTTGACCTTTGCGCCTCGAAAAGTGATCAAGTCTTAGGTCTTGGCCGATTTCATGGCTGAATGGACAGATACCCAACTACCACCTGCTCAAATTCAGACGGAATGCTGGACCCTGTACTTCGACGGATCCCTGATGAAGACCGGGGTAGGCGTGGGCCTGCTCTTCATTTCGCCCCTTGGAGTACACATGCGCTACATGGTGTAGCTCCACTTCACCGCCTCCAACAACGTGGCCGAATACGAGGCCCTCATCAATGGCTTGCAAGTCGCCATCGAGCTTGGGGCATGGCGCCTCGACGTGCGAGGTGACTCGTGGCTCGTCATAGATCAAGTGATGAAGGAGTCAAACTGCCTCGACCCTAAAATGGAGGCTTACTGCAAGATGGTACGATGCCTAGAAGACAAGTTCGACGGTCTCGAACTAAATCACGTCGCGCGGAAATACAACGAGGCCGCCGACGAGCTGGCAAAGATGGCCTTGGCGCGAGCCCCGATCCCCCCGAATGTCTTCGCCAGAGACCTCCACAAACCTTCCATCGGCTGCACCTCGACAACAGAGGAGGGCCCACTTGTGGAGCCCATGGCGAAGCCCGACGCCCCCTCTGCTACCGAGACCCCCTCGATCGAGCCCGAGGTCATGGAGGTTAACGCCAAGCCTCTGCAGACTAATCAGGACACGGATTGGTGGGTCTCGTTCCTCGGTTGGCTTGATCAGGGGGAGCTTCCTGACGACAGGACCGAAGCACGATGGCTCGCACGCCGAGCCAAGACCTATGCCCTCTACAATGGCGAATTGTACAGGCGAAGTCCCTCAGGTGTCCTCCAATGTTGTATCAGTGCCAAGGCGGGCTAGGCCCTGCTTTGGGACTTACACGCAGGCGCCTACGGGCACCATGCGGCGCCTCGGACGCTCGTAGGGAACACTTTCCGCCAAGGGTTCTACTGGCCGACGGCGGTCGCCGATGCTACCAAGCTAGTACGCTCCTGCGAAGGATGCCAGTACTACGCTCGGTAGACACATCTCCCGGCCCTGGCCCTGCAAACCATCCCCATCACATGGCCGTTCGGCGTGTGGGGGCTTGACATGGTCGGGCCTCTACAAAAGGCCCCCGGGGGCTACACCCATCTACTGGTATCAATCGACAAGTTTTCCAAATGGATCGAGGCTCGTCCGATCAATCGAATCAAATCCGAGCAGGCGGTGCTGTTCTTCACTGACATTATCCACAGGTTTGGGGTCCCCAACACCATCATCACCGACAACGGGACGCAGTTCACTGGTGAAAAGTTCCTGACGTTTTGCGATGACCACCACATCCGTGTGGCCTGGTCGGCCGTAGGACACCCAAGGACCAACGGCCAAGTAGAGCGTGCCAACGGCATGA
Organism: Miscanthus floridulus; assembly: GCF_019320115.1. NCBI lineage: Eukaryota > Viridiplantae > Streptophyta > Magnoliopsida > Poales > Poaceae > Miscanthus > Miscanthus floridulus. The sequence continues at coordinate 22,319,052 of NC_089598.1, forward strand.
TCCTACAAGGCCTCAAGCCAAGGATTCACAACCGGTTGAAAAAGTTTGGCAAGAAATGGCTCGCCGAACTCCCATCGGTCATCTGGAGCCTGAGGAATACTCCAAGCCGAGCCACGAGATTCACGCCTTTCTTCCTAGTCTATGGGCCTGAGGCCATCCTCCCCACCGACCTGGAATATGGTTCCCCGAGGCTGCAAGCCTATAACGAACAAAGTAACCGCACCACCCGAGAGGACGCCCTTAATCAGCTGGAGGAAGCCTGAGACGTCGCGCTACTACACTCGGCCAAGTACCAGCAGAGCCTGCGGCGCTATCAGGCCCGACGCGTCCGAGGCCGAGACTTGAAGGTAGGCGACCTAGTGTTGAGGCTAGCACAGAGCAATTAGGGTCGCCACAAGCTGACCCCGCCATGGGAAGGACCGTACATCGTCGCCCAAGTACTGAAGCCCGGGACCTACAAGCTGGCCAACGAGAAGGGCGAAATCTTCACCAACGCTTGGAACATAGAACAGCTACGTCGCTTTTATCCCTAAATTTCCAAGCATTGTATATGTCATTTCCTGAAATACAATTAAAAAGCGTTCTTTAGTTGGTCTTATTTTTCGAGAAACCCCCCGAGCCCATCGTAGGTCTCGGCAATACAATCAACACGACAAGGGAGACTTGGCTCTGCCTTGGCAGAACCAAGCCTCCCTCGGGGGCTAGATGGGGGACTCCCCCTAGGTCCCACGCACCATTCTTTAGTTGTTTTTCGCAAAAATTCCTACGCCAAGACTCTAGCAGGCTCTGACGAATCATTTGTAAAGACTCCTCGGACCAAGGTCTGTTTCCTAAGCAAGAGGCCGGTAGAGTCGCGAGACGGCCTACGCCCCTGGGCTACGGCACTCCCTCACTACCTCTCGCTCAAGGGACGGCTTAGGCCCCAAAGGGGTATTTTGCAAACGAAATCTGATCAGAAGCAACAGAGGACAAAGGCTCGGAAGCATGAGAAAAACAACTAAGAAACACAAATACTTCAGAAACAAGGGCCTCGATGGCTACAAACGTTATGATACAAAAATAACCCCTGTTCTATCTTTACATAGCCCCCGGGGCCCAGATTAAGGCTCGGGGCCTTCAGCACCGGCAGATGGTAGGGGAGGAACCACCTCCTCTTTGAAGAGCGTCGCCAGCGCCGCGCCAGGGCCCTCCGCCGCCTCCATCAGCTTCGTGACCGCCGCGTTGGCCTCCTCGTCATCATCAGGAAGAACATAGCCATCACTAATGGCTGGGAGGTCGACGCCAAGGTAGTGAGAGGAGATGACGGCCATCGCCCGCTTGACACCCGTGTGCAGCGCCCCTCGGAGTCGCTCGCGCACTTGGCTGCTCAGCGCAATCAAGCAACTCCCAAGGGAGCTGCCTGACTGAACCCCCTCGACCTCCAAGGCCTCGCAGGTGGAAAGGGCGACATGTTTCAGCGCCTTGTGCTCCTCGATCTCGGTGTCGAGCACTGTCTGCACCGCGCTGGAAGCCTCGGCGGCCCGAGCGAACTCCGCCTCTGACTCTGCACCGTGGAAAATGGAATGAGGTCGAGCCAGAGAAAAAACAACCCAAGTTAAGGACGGAAGCCCACGGAACTCACCCTTGGACTTCTGCTCCCAGCGTCGAGTCTCGGCCACCGCCCTGGAAGCTTCACTCCCCAGCTCTACGTCATACAAAGAAGTTAGGGAGCGAACATAAGGAGAAGGAAACAAAACAAGGGGATTGGAACTCACCCTCGACCGTCCCCCTGAAAACCATAGCCTCGATTTGCGAGGCCTCAACCGAAGCAAGGGCCTCATTCAAAGCGCCTTTGGTCAGCCAGTGCGCACTCTCCTCTGCCCCCAGCTGCCCGACGAGGGCCTTGCCTGAGGCCGTCGCTTCTTCAGCCCAGGATCTGAAGGCATCCCGATCGCTGATGGCGCAGGTAAGCTCCTCCTCCAGCTCCTTGATCCGCGTCGCCAAGGGGGCGAGCTACGTCTGAGCTGTGGCCGCCTCGACCCTCGTGCCGGCATAGCGAAGGCAGAGGTCCTCCACCTCCGCGCTTCGTGCCGATAGGAGCTTGTTAGCATCGGCAAGAAGGCCCCTCTGCCGCTGAAGCTGGTCCTAGATTCCCCCCTCCCGCCGGAGGAAGACCGACTTCCCGAGGGACCGGGTCTCGATCTCCTGAGGAGGCAGAGCAGAGGTCATCGATTGTGACAAAACCGAGAAAAGAACAACGTCACGCGAGAAAGGAAAACACGAACCTGGGCGACTCTGGGTAGTTCGTCGGCCACCACAGACAGCGCCATCCGTAGCGACCGCTCCGCTAGCTCGCGGTACTACTCGAAGGTACTCCAGCGCCCGCCCTCGGCCGTGTCCTCGAGGGCGAACAGAGGCTCCCCCTCAGGGTCGTCCCGGCTCCGCCACAGTACCCGTGGGTGATCCCACCCGCGGGGCTCGGGTCGCACCCGCATGAGGGCCGAGCTTCCCTCGTCCAAGAGCGGTGCCGGCCGCTCCACGGCATCGGCCTCCTCGGCGTTGACCACCTCCCACGCCCGGGAAGTATCGTCGGAGGAGATCGGATAGACCTCCATCTCCCGGGCGCTCTCTCGCAACAATGGCAGGCCCTGAGCCAAGGGCACGGCCGAGGCCTCCGCCGCCTGCATCCCTGCCTCCTGCACAGATGGCCTCGCCGCCATCACGACGGCCTCGGTGACCTCGGGGCCTTCGGCCTCCGTAATCACGGCCTCGGCGGTCTCGGGGGCTCCGACCTCCGCCATCGTGGCCTCGGCAGACGCAGAGACGCCGACCGCGGCCACTGCAGTCTCAGCGGTCGCGGGCGCCGTGGCCTCCATCGCCTTAGCCTCGGAGGCCCCGGGAGCCTCGGCAACAAAGGGCACGATGGCCCCCATCCGACTGTGTAGGAGCCACCTCGGCAACCCCTCCTTGGGTGGCCGATCCCTTTGGGTAGACCCTCGCCGACGACGCGCCGTGTTGGATGGCGACTTGTGCCTCCGCCACCCAGTGGGCGGAGGAGCCGGGGCTCGCCTTAAGCGCCTTAAGGGGCGCCAAGGGGAGGTCGTCCGCAGGCCGCTTCCGACTAAAGAAAATTAACCTACAGGGTCAGCGCGAGACCAAAAAAGCGAACGAAAGACACTACGACCCTGCCAAAAATACACTTACTTAGAACGGGGCGTCCCCCGCTTCACCATAGCAAACCTCATCTACAACGGTGGAGGCGGCGGCAGTGGCGTCGCATCCGTATCCATCGGCGCCGGTCGGTCCTCAGCGGACCCCGGCGCCCCTTCGGTCCTCTGCGGGGGCGGTGGCATTGCCTCCACCGCCACCTGCTCCGCCATGGCCGCTGAGCCTACCAGGCTGACGGCGCGTTTGCCTGACACCCGCGCCTCAGGCGTATCGGCCTCGGCCCCAGAGCGGGCAACCGCCGGTCCCTGGTCCACTTCTCCTCCCCTTCCCGGGGGTGCTGGGCTGCTTGCCGATGCCCCGGGCGCCACCTCCACGACATCAGGAAGGTGGTCCAGGGGACCTCGCCCTTGTCGTTCCCGTCCGAGGCCTCCGTCGACAACGACGTCGATAGGGATTCCTCCAACGGGAGACCATCCTTCCGTTGCTGACGGCGGCGCTTATCCAATGCCTCACGTGCAAGGATGTGCTTCGTGCGCTTCACCGCCTTAGCGTCCTTTCGCTTCTTCTGCGCGTCGGCGTAAGCGCGGTTGGTCGCCCGCCGCCCCGCGTCCTCGGGAACGGGCGGCGGAGAGGAGCGCACGTCCCTCATCCCCTGAAGGAACGACAAATGCGCGTAAGGAAACAAGGGATAAGGGAAGATTGAGGAGGCTCAGAGGCTACAGCGGCACTCGACTTACCAGCGAAAGGAACCCCCGCAACGGTCGCATCGCGAAGGGGGTCAGGTTGCCGCCCCTCAACTTCGCATCTACCGTCTCCCCCACCCGATGGAGAATTTCCTCGTCGGAGAGGGCAGAGGAAGACATCCGGGTGCCTTCCACGGGCTCACCCGGCCTCATCTCGAACAGCCGCCGCTGCCGAGCCATCAGCGGCAGCACCCTCCGGCGGTGGAAGGCGGCCACGACCACAGCGACGGTGAGGCCATGGCCCTGCAGCCTCGCCAGCCCCTCTTGGAGCGGCTCCAGCTTGGGCTGGTCGACCTTCGGGACACCCCACTTCCATTTCTCTGGGCAACTCTCCACAATCCACCTAGTATAGGGAGGGAGTCCTCCGTCGTCGTTGCGGAGGTAAAACCAACTCGTGTACCACCGGCGGTTGGAGGACGCGAGTTGGGCTGGGATGTAGAGGTGCAGGCGGTCCTAACGCACTTGGAGGGTGCAGCCTCTGGCCCTCGATGCCTTCCTCTTACCCGACGTGCCCGTCGGCTTGGTAGTGTGCCCCGCCCGGAACAGGTGGAGCCACAACTCCCAATGGGGAGCGATCCCCAAATACCCCTCGCAGACGGCAACGAAGATAGCCGCCTGAGCGATGGAGTTGGGATTAAAATTGTGGAGCTCCACGCCATAGTAGTGCGGGAGCACCCGCATGAACCGGTCCGCCGGGACACCGAGGCCGCACTCGTGGAAGGAAACGAAGCTCACGACGTAGCCGTCGCGAGGCCTCGGCTCCAGCTCGCCGTATGGAGCAATCCACTCCGGCCTACTAGGGTCTGTCACCGGGCGGAGGAGTCCACCGTCGACAAGCACTAGAGCATCTCCTCGGTGACGTCCGACAGATCCCAAGGGTCTGCCTCGACAACGACGACGTTGCCGGCCATGGGTGCGATGGAGGAATCGGGTGCGGCAGTGAGTTTTTTCTCTCTCTCCCTCCTACGCTCTCGCTTTTTTCTCGCTTTCTCCCTAGGCTCGCTCTCCTCTCCTCTTCTTCCTGGCACTCGCTGCTCTGGCGACGGCTCGACGGAGGCGGTGCTAATACGGGCAAGGTAAGACGAGGAGGGACGAGATTCCTCGCGTATTTATGCAGGGAGGAGGCGAAACGAACGGGCGATGAAATCGGGGAGGTTTTCCCCCGTCCGGCGCGGTTAACCACGAGCCGATTTCGGCGGCCCACACGCCCACATCTCCCACATTAAATGTGAGAATAGTTATGTCCCGTCCATCATGTCACGCTCGGCCACTACGGCAGCAGGCGTTGTTTCGCCTCCCCATGAAACCGCCTCAAAAGGCGCGCCACCCGTTGCTGAGCCAATAGGGAAGATATTCCCCGCGGCCTGTTCCTTTCATAGGAAGGAACCGGGCTCTGAGCCTATTACGATCTAGGGGTTCGAAGGCTGGGCCCCAAAGGGTTTCGACAGCCGCCCCAGGATAACAGAGTCAGGGGCGACTGTGGGCGAGCCTATACGGGGCCGAGGCCCAAGTGAGCGAAACGCTTGGGATGCCCAAAGTCATGTCTGAGACCGGCAGGAAAGTATCCGAATGGGATCCCACCGTAGGGAGGCACCGAGCCACCGAGGCCCAACGAATGGCCTCGGCACCCACTAGAGAAATCCTCTGGTACTCTTGGAGTGTGTCTCTGGACCGCTAGCCATCCCCTAACGAACGGGGTTCGGGCCTCCACTCGGACTACCCGATAACAGCTCACCGAAAGTGCCACCGCTCGTGCCCATCGAGGGTAGCGAGGCACATTCCACCCCTCCTTCCGAGCGAAAAGGAAGCGTGAGGGTCGCATAAAAAGTCAGGGGAACCCCCGACGGCCTTCTCGCCCTATGCAGAGGCTAGGGGGCTCCTCCTACAAATATGCCGAGACCCCACAACCCGGGCTCGCGCCCAAAGGGGCCTCGGCAAACAAACCCTCACGCGCGAGGGGCGTATAAAAAGTCAGGAGAACTCCCGACGGCCCTCTCACGTAGAGGCTAGGGGCTCTTCCTGCAACCTTACCGAGACCAGAATGGGCTCGGCAAACTAACCCTCTGTCCGAACGAAAAGGACATGTGAAGATCAGATGAAAGGGCCAGAACACCCAAGACAAAGACAAACAGTCCAAAACCGCGCTAGAGGTTTCGCTACAAACACGATAAAAGGGCACCGAGCCCATTACGGTCTAGGGGTTTGAAGGCTGGGCCTCCAAAAGGTTTTGACAGCCACCCCAGGGCAATAGAGTCAGGGATGACATCGGGGCGAGCCTACGAATGGCCCAGGCCCGAGCGAACGGTCGCTCGGGGCGTCCTAAGTCATGTCCGAGACCGGCGGGGAAGTATCCGAATGGGATCCCACCGTAGGGAGGCACCGAGCCACCAAGGCCCGCGAACGGCCTCGGCACCCACTAGAGAAACCCCCTGGTACTCTTGGAGTGTGTCTCTGGACCACTAGCCGTCCCCCAGCGAACGGGGCTCGGGCCTCCACTCGGACTACCCGCTAACAGCTCACCGAAAGTGTCCACGCTCGTGCCCATTAAGGGTAGCCTGGCACATTCCACCCCTCCTTTCGAGTGAAAGGAAGTGTGAGGATCATACCCAAAGTCAGGGGACCCCTGACGAACCTCTCGCTCCGTGCGGAGGCAAGAGGGCTTCTTCCTGCAGCCTCGCCGGGACCCCCGCAACCCGAACTTGCGCTTGGGGGCTCGGCAAATGCAACAAGAACTACTCATTCAGACGCGAAAATGAAGAAAGCCCCTAGAGGAGTAACTCCACTCCTCCGGGGGCTACACCCGGCGGGTGCGCTCGCGCGCACCCACTAGAACCTCAAAAAACAAACTCCAATTCCTACGGGGCAGGTATAAACCAAGCCTCGACAAACCCTCAGGGGGAGTGCACGCACTCCCTCCGAGGCTCGAGGGCTACTGTCAAGTACCTTAGTGTCGGGTACCTTAGAATGGGGTACCCCAAGCAAAACATCAAATAGGGTCGCTAAAGTCCCATCTAAAAAAATAATAAAAGCTAGAAGGTAAGTCGTGGGCCCCTCACCCGCCACGACCGAGCCCACTGGGTCCTCCCCCTCCTCGCCTAGAGCCTCGAGCAGGAGGTCTCGGCGTCCTGACGTAAACTCCGCTTCGTGCGAGGCTCCCCAGGGAAGGCCTCGGCAGGGAACGCCATCTCCACCTCACCCAAGGCTCTCCACGGAAGGCCTCGGCAGGAGGCGCGTTCTCCGTATCACGCGAGGCCTCTCGCGCGATGCCTCGGCAAGGAGCCTGATCTCTGTCTCGCGCGAGGCCTCATTCTCTGTATCGCTCGAGGTCGGCTCGTCCGCGGTCCATCGCCCCCCGCCTCGGTCGACCCTCCCGACAGCGTGTCATGTCTCATTGATGCTTCAACCACTCCCGCAATCTCAGCCGGACGGTGGCTCAACGCCACAGAATGGCCGACGGACCCGCCACGATCAGCGCCATACCGGCCAGGACAGGGCACGGCGGGGATTACCGGCCACTGTGTCCAAACGCTATACCCATGATCGGCCGCCCACTCAAGGCCTCGGCACTGTACACCAGGGCCTCAGCGATCTTGGGGTTCGTGCCTGCCGAGACCCCCCCACCGCAGTACAAGCCTCGGCACCGACCAAGTCTCGGCCTCGCGCACAGTCCGTCCACAGTGGCTTGCACGTTCGCCGCCGCGTACACTCCGAGGCATTCCTAGGGCTCCCACGACGCACAGGATCTGATGGGACGACCACGCCGCCCTAGTACTCTAAGGATGGACCACTCCGACGACCACGCCACCATAGGAACAGGCCATAGGGCTCGGACATGCCACCCCTATTGGCACGACGCCGCATAGTAATACATGTACGGTTCTTGTCCTCCCTTCAACTATAAAAGGAGAGGACTTGGGCCACTTAGAGAGGGAGGACACCTGGTAACACATACACACGCACACATTCCAGCCGCTTGAGAGCAACGTCTCAGACGGCCCACACGACACCTTGCCGAGACCTGGGACTAGTTCCCTCTCTCCCTTAGCTTGTAACCCCCTACTACGAGCACTTTGGTGCAAGGAATACAAGTTCGATCTCTCAGACTGGACGTAGGGCACCGATTGCCCGAACCAGTATAAATCTTGTGTCTCTTTGCATCACCATCCGGAATCGGGAGCACGCAGAACAAATTCACTAGTCGGTTGAGGACCCCCCCCGGTCCGAAACATCGACAGTTGGCGCGCCAGGTAGGGGACTCTGCGTGTCAATTTCGTCATTCCAGCAGGTTCCGGATGGCAGACCCCGTACGACCATTGCGTCTCGGCACCGTGGTTTGGTTCGAGAGCCTAGAGTTCATGTCTCTAGGGCATGAGTACGACATGGTACTCCTCACTCCTCGAGCCCCACCGTCCGACGATGAAGTTACGCACCGGCAACCCAGGCGCAGGCGGCGCCCGGGCGGCCGCTCTCGCCACGCTCGCCAGGCACGACGCGAGCAAGGCCACCCCGACGCTACGTGAACCCGGGGCGGCACGCCACTCCCCGCCGATATCCTACGACCAGCTGTTGGTGTGGGGTCCCTAGCTAGGGACCTGTCTGGCCTGAGCTTGGACAAAGGAAAATCGCCGGTGGCTCGCGGCGATGCCCAGTCGTCAAGCTCCGCTCCACCACTCCCTGAAGAACCGACCCCGGCGGAGCAGAATCTGGCGACGGCACCATCCCCATACCCCTTTGGGTTGAGAAATGCCGCCGCTTCTTACGCCTACGCATACGCTGCCGCTCACGAGGATCCCTCGGAACGTCGCCAGCGCTTTGCTCTCGACCTGAGCACCCACGCTGACCCCTCGGATGAGGACGAGGCATGGCTCAGAGTGGATTTCTTCGGACTCCAAGACCCTGGGGCTTTGCGCCAGTTCTTGGCCGCAATCGACTACTGCCTCGGCTACTCCGACTCCGACGACGAAGGCACTTACGACCCCACTCGCGAGTGTTTTCACGTCGGGCTCGGGATGCTGAGAGCCGGCGAAGAGGATGAGGGGGCAGGTAGCCGTTCCCCGCTTCGTCCAGGGGCGGGCGCCGCCACGCCCCCACGCAATGTCCTGCCGGCCGCACGAAATGAGAACGTCGCTCTTGCACGACCTCAGCGCCCAGACCTAGAGCAGCTCCGTGAGCTCCAGGCCAAGGTCGAACAAGACCAACTCCTTCTGCAGCAGCTCCGAGACTCTCTCGAACAAGAGCAGCGAGGTCGCGGCGAAGGTGGAGGAGCCCGACGGAGGGCCCGCGATGTGCATCACCGCATCTATGATGACGAAGGGAGCGAGCAACCCCCAGTCTTCAATCGCGCTAGCCAGAACGTCGCGGCTGCGGCAATGCTGGTCCACGCAATGCCCGAGCCTTCCACCACGGAGGGGCGGCAGGTCCGCGGCGAGCTCCGAGATCTCCTAGAGACCGCCGCGGTTCAGCATGCCGAGAGTTGTAGCCGAGGCAGTAGTCGCTTGTAGCCGGTTCAGCAGGCCGCGGTTGGGAAGGCCCAAGGCCTTATATGTTGTAGCTCCGGTGGACCTGGGACCTGCGGGAGCACCGGCTCATGGTAACGAGCCGGGCCGGCTGTAAGCCAGCTCCAAGATCATGAACTTGGTAGTCACCACCAATTCCAACAATAAGTATCGTGAGCCCATGGTAAAAAAAAAGCTAAACTCGATAAAAATCTTGAGCGTCACAACGTGGCGGGGGCACTCCGATGTGTGACTAAGGGGGAGATTGTTGGGGTTTAGTCCCACATCGTATAGCGATGGTGACGGAGCACAACATATAAGGCGGGAGAACCCCCACGTATTAGGCTAGTCTTTTGGGTTGAGTAAGGCCCAAAGGCCTTATATTTTGTAGCTCCGGTGGACCTAGGACCTATGGGAGCGCAGGTTTGCCGTGGCCGGCTGTGTGCTTCTTGCCGCCGCCGGGATTGCCCTGGACTGCTGGCGTCCGTGGCCGGCTGTGTACTTCTTGCCGGCGCTGCGATTGGCCGTCGTTAGGTTTGCCTTGGCCATCGCTAGGTTTGCCGCTGTGTGCTTATTCCTATCAGTGTGTTTTGGCCTGCTGCTGCCATGGCCGACTGTGTGCTTCTTCCTATCGCTAGATTTGCCATGGCCGGCTGCTGCTACCTGGTTTCCTTGCTGAGGGCGGGCTGTTGTTACCTGATGGCGGGCTGCTGCTGCTACTGGCCTGCTGATGGCGTGTGTACGTGATGATGGGCGGCTGGTGCTACTGGCCTGCTCATGGCCTATACGTGCTGCTTACTACTGCTTGCATGGTACTGTTCGCATGGTATTGTTTCCTGGTTGTGATGGTTATGATGTTCTAAACATTACTTTCAGATTGTTGGCCGGCCTGACTTGTGAATGGCGGCCTGTAGCTGAAGGTCGGGATGTGGTGCCGCCCTGCTGGGAGGTGCTACCGGCGACCTGTGGCTGGGAGATGTTGCCGACCTGCTGGGAGGTGGCCACGGCTGGCTGGAACTGGCCACGACCGGCTGGAACTGCAGGGCTAGGTCACGACGAAGGAAGGAGGAGCGGCGGCGGCGTCGAAAACTTTTGCGGGAAAAAAGTGACGCGGAAAAAACCCAAGTGGGATCAAATTTTAATTTTTTAGAGTGGAATATTGGGTACTATTGGAGATTGACTTCTTTTTCTCTTCCAATACCTTTTTAGGAGTTGAAAACATAGAGTTTTTAGGAGAAAAATTTAGGACCAAAACGAAGTAGAAAGCCGGGTGTCCTCCGCAGTGGGGGGGCTCGCCGAATCTCTTTTCGGATCACGCAATTGCCATTGCCACTAGTAATCATGGAGGCCAGGGTGTGTGTACTGGTGTGCTTCTGCAGCATGCATGCAGATGCAGCAGCCAGCCCTGGAGGACCGCGTGCCTCATCCGTATTTCATCCCATTGATCCATGCATGTTAGTAGTCCGTACTTCCTAGTACTCATGTTTTGTGTGCATACTCCATTGCGTGCAACCGTGCATGATACCTCTTGTCAAATCTCGAATGCCAAAACACCCGTATCCCGTGTCCGTGTTGGAAAAGATCTATCCATGACCGATATATACTCTTCTTTCAATACAAATACAAATATTTATACAGACCTAAATGTTCGCATATATTCACGCAAACTTACCAGCGAACCCGCGTACTAGCTCTATAAGCGCCTTTGAGACACTAAGCAAGCAGATTAACATACAAAATCATCACAAAGCGTTCCATGTCGGTCAATGGGACATGGTCAATGGACACGCTGCCTACCATAAATCTAATTGTTGGAGTATAGGCTCTGTTCGGTTGTCTTAATCCGTACTTTTTAGCTTGTTTTTTCAGACAAAACAGTGTTTCGGCTTGTTTTTTCAGCGAAGTGAACGGAGCATGATCAGCATGATCAGAGTTGTCGAGTTCAAGTCATGGCAACCTCAGCTAAATAAAATAACCGTAGCTGACTTCTAATTTCATGTTTGAGCCCGAAAGAAGCGTACACGTTAGGCAGCTTGAGCTTTGGATCTCCTATGCAAACACCCCAAAAAATTCACTTGCTACCAAGTTAATTCTAATCTCCTATGATTATGATTTTACTAATTTAACATGCCAATGCCATGCTACCAACTTAGCCTCTTAGGGTTTGTTTGATTAATCCTCTACATCAGGGGATTGGAGGCGATGAGAAGCATTTTGACTTGTAGAGGATTTAATCCCCTCTCAATCATTTTCAATCCACCTCCTATCCCGTGAAATCGAACAAGGTCTTAGGGATTAAAATAGGGAAAATTGCAACTCCCACCCACCCACCCACTCATGCCCCTCCTCATCACAACTCAGTTTGTTTAGAACTTTGATAAGTTTTCATACTCCAATCTCTGTGGAAAGTTTTAGATCAAGAGGTTAGAACTTGAATCAAACTTTTGAGATCCTAAACGATTTCGAATGAAAAAAGGTTTGAACCAACAGGTTTTTGATCTAATCAAGTACTACAACTTGATTGATGGTGTATCTCTCCGAGGTCATTTGAAAGAAAATAAAAAATGAATTTCGAAATGTAAGAAAATTAAATCAAAATTTTGAGAACCTAAATGATTTTAAAGGGAAGATATTTGACTATTGCAGATCTCTTCGAGCGCTGCAACTTTTGATATAAAGTTTGTTTTCATTTGACTTTGTTTGGAGAAGTTATGGATTGCTTTTTATGCACATATTTTTAGAGCCAGGTCATATTTTGAACCACATCTACAAATCAATTTCTAGAGACAGTTGGAAACTCGTATTTGTAGAGGTGGCTAGTGTTTTCATCCATCCCTAAGAATAAAGGGCATATTTACGGGTGGCTGGAAACATCAATCGTCTCTAAAAAATCGATTTCTAGAGTTGAACCGTCTTTGGAACTATTGTTTAGAAACGGTTCTTGATAGAAGATATAAATCTGGATTGGTCCTAAGTTAGCACATCTAAAAATCCTTTTTGTAGCAGTAAGTATAAACATTCACTGATAATAGTGACAACTACTTTCTCTGATAAAACATATAAATCTAGATTGGTCCGAAGTTAAAATATTTAAATTATGTATAGCAGTATATGTACAAAGTATAGTATATATCTTAAATGGAAAAAATTCCTATATGATTCTATGGTATATATAAAAGTAATTATGAACCTAATCACACTCTTGCGTTGTCAATATAATTACAAGTTTGAAATAATGTGATTACAATTTAAAATTTCAATGTAAAATAAGTCTTTTTTTAGATAAAGGCCGGTAATAAGTACGGCTTTATCTCTTGCAAGCAAAGGGATCAAACCAATTATTGCAAATATTTAACATAACAAAAATTGCGTATTGTTATGAAATATTAATGTGAATGTCCATAACCCCTATACCATCAAAGCTATAACCTTCTACTTCATCAATGGTGTAACTCTCCTAACATCAATTCTTATAACTCCATCTCATATGTATGGCTATATATAGGAGGGCTTATGTATTGGAAATAAGACAATAGAAAAGAGAACAACTCATTTCCTTCCTCTCTAAATTTGTTCTCCACATTCTTACATACATATTCTTGATAGTCAACTAGCTATTATATAACACGTTATCAGCACGACTGTCTCTAAAAGCTATCAAGAACTAGGCTAGAAACTTTACATTGATCATAATATTATTTTTGTGGTAAGACATTGTCATTTATATTTGTTTCTATATTTTGTTCTTGCGCGATTGTTTGAATTTCGCAATCTATATATTTTGTAGTTTACTATATCGAATCTTGCCAAGCTTGATTTTACAGCTCTAAATATTTCGGGCAAGAATTACTTGTCATGTGTGCTAGATGCTGAAACTCAGCTAAATGCCAATGGGCTTGGTGATGCGATCAAAGAAAAAAATAATGCATCTAGTCAAGATAAAGCTAAGGCTTTGATTTTCATTCGTCGCCACCTCCATGAAGGTCTAAAGGTTGAATACCTTATTGATCATTCGTCGCCCTTGTTCTTTGAAACGAACTAAAAGACAGATTTGATCATTAAAAAACAGTGATCCTCCCCAAAGCTCGTTATGAGTGGTTGCACCTAAGGTTGCAAGACTATAAAAGTGTTTCTGAATTCAATTCAGCCATGTTTAGAATCACATCGCTATTACTATTGTGTGGAGAAAAAGTAATAGATAAAGAGATGATAGAGAAAACATTCTCTACATTCCATGCATCAAATGTGCTGCTTCAGCAGCAATACCGTGAGAAAGGATTCAAGAAATATTCTGAACTTATTTCTAGTTTACTTGTGGCTGAACAAAACAATGAGCTTTTGATGAAAAACCATGAGACACGTCCAAGTGGTTCAAATCCACCCCCTAAAGTAAATGCTACAAGATATGATAATCAAAATAGTGAAAGTGGACGGGGTCATGGTCGTGGCCGCGGACGCGGACGCTGGCGAGGTCGTGGATATGGACATGGTCGTGGCAAAGGAAATTATGGTGCTCAATTCAAGAACATAGGAAATTTTCATAAGAGGCAAGAAAGGGGAGATAAAGATAAAGGCGAAATTGATGAAACAAAAAATGCATGCCATCGTTGTGATGGAAGATCTCATTGGGCACGCAACTGTCGCACACCAAAATATCTTGTTGATCTCTATCAAGAATCACTTAAGAAGAAGAACAAAAATATGGAGACAAACTTTGCAAGTGGTAGTGGTGATAATATTTTTTATGATAATATATTTAGTGCGACAGATATTGAAGAATATGACCACAACACCTCAACTCATCTTTATGTTTCTGATTTCTTCATCCAAGAATAAATGATCTTATCATTAATTCTTTAATTCTTCTTCATGCATGAATAAGTGCAATGTAACAATAGTATTAATGAAGCATGTTTCATCTTATAAAGTAATGAATAAATTTGTATTATGTTTGTATTTAATTAGTATTTATTTTCATATGTTTCACTGCATAATAATTGTTTTTCAATAGATAGTAATGTTTACTAGTATGTTTTATTTTAAAGAGAATCAATGAACCATTGCCTCGAGATCTTGCAAGTGAAGAAAATATATGTATTATAGATAGTGGAACAATACATACTATCTTGAAGAGTAAAATGTATTTTTTTTCTATCTCACATTGCAAGATGCAGTTGTTTATACTATATCTGTGAACGGGGACCATGACGCCTAAGAGGGGGGTGAATTAGGCAACTTAAAAGTCTAACTCTAAACTATGGCCACTTTTTCTAACCTTAGCAAAACCTATGCAAAAAGATAAACTATCTAAAAGTGCAACTACGGTTTTGCTAGTGTTGCTATCTCTACCGCAAAAGGAGTTATGCAAACAATATAAATGCATAAACTAAAGAGTAAGGTAGAGATATGCAAACTCCCGTCGACGACTCTGGTATTTTTATCGACATATCGAGAAGCGCACAAGCTTCCCCCTAGTTCTTGTTGGAGCCCCTCGCAAGGGCCAAACTCTCGGTTGGGTAACTCCATAGATAGCCCTGGGCCTTCCCCATGCGCAAGTGGGTCTCCGGTGTACCTTCCAGCAAGCCTCTCCCAGACTGCTCCCCGCTGTCTTCACTATCAAGCTTTCGGCCAAAACGCCGCGAGTCTTGTTGCCTCCAGTACATGGTGGCGACCACACCACAAACATGGTGGGTGTGATCTCGCAAGACTACAAGCCCCTCCGATGTACAACAATGGTGCGTGCAAGCACCGAGTGGTAAGAGGTATGCAAACCTCACTAAACACTAGGCCTAAACCTAGAGCAAGTGCATAAACGGTGGTCTAATCAACCTAAGCACTTCGCAAAAGCACCTACGCTAATCACCTAATGAATCACTAAGCACTATGCAAGTGGAGATCACTAAAATGGTGTATCAACACCCTTGGTATGTTTACTCAGCTCCACACTACTCAAATGGCTGGTTAGGGGTCTATTTATAAGCGCCACTGAGAAAGTAGCCATTGGAGATGAAATCCAGCTTTCTGCTACAGATCGGACGCTGCTGTCGTCCTGACCAGACACGTCCAACCGTCCCAACCGTTGAGCGCGCACGCTGGTTGGACTCTAGGCTGAGTCCGATCATCATCGACTGGACGTGTCCGGTCATGCTGGCGCCGCTCTGGATCCTCTCTGGAAATGATCGGACGCTGCACTTCGTGCATCCGGTCGTCCAGTGCCGCTGTGTCCGCTCACACTGAAAAACATTGCCGTGATGATGAACAGTATCACCGGTGCGTCCGGTCACTGCTTCGCTCAACGTCTGATCACTGCTGCTTAGTGTCCGGTCATAGCTGTCGATGCCTGGTGTTGTCGTGCTACTGATCGGACGTGTTCGGTCCTTATTAGGGCCACGTCCAGTCACCTCTGCCGAGCATGTTTCTTCGTGATCTTACATCCGGCTTGATTTTCATCTTCGTGCTTGGACTTTTCTTAATATCTTAGATCCTCTCTTGTGCTTCTAGGGTCTTGCTTATGGTGTTGATCGTGGGATCATCATGTCGCCTTCGTCCAAGTCACGTCTTGCACCCTATTGAATTACAAAACAATTACTTGTAAATTCATTAGTCTAATTTGGTTGTGTTGGTCATCAAACACCAAAATCCAAAGTAAATGGGCCTAGGGTCCATTTTTCTTACAATCTCCCCCTTTTTGGTGATTGATGACAACACGAATAAAACAAGCAAATAATAAAAATTTTGGAATTTAAAAACTATTTACTTGCTAGGATGCAATGCAAAGGGCAATGTTATATAATACTAAAAGATACCATATGTAAACATCTTTGGAAACTTATCTTGCCCTTGCAAATGTCCCCATATGGCATTATGGATTTAAGCCTCCTCCTAACTCCATAATCCACTATCCTTCCTTTTTTGGACCATTAACACTTGTAAATTATTATGATCGGGCTTGCTTTTGGTCCTATAAATTCTCCCCTTTGGAATCAAACACCGAAAAGGAAGACATTAGGAGCACAAGGGAGGGTCAAACTTTGTGATCCTTTGTATATGGAGTGGAATAGGTTACAAAATTTGACTCTCACATTACATAGACTAAGCCCCCCCTAAATATATACATACATATGATGAAGAATGTAATTTATGCATAATTGGCAAATTAATGCTCAAGGGAGTTTAATCTATATAATGCATGGAGAAAGCATATAAATACCAAAGTGAAATCAACATGATGATATCGGTTTAGAAATACCACATGCAATAGGTGGTGGATATTTGAAGTATGATGCTTAACTCCGGGGACTCCATTTTTCTTGCAATGAGACTACTACACACATGATAAGCTTGAAAGGTGTTAATATCAAAGCATCCAACTTGTAGAGTAACCTCCCCTTAAATTTGTGCACACAAGTATGGAATACTTGTAAGATACATGCACATTGATTTTAGAATAAAAAATACCACTTGAATGTGAGAATCATTTTTGAAAGTAATATTTGGGAGAAATTATCAACAATTTGGACTTTGGCACATATTAGATGAACAATTATAAAATAAGCTATGTGCCATGCTCCTAAACAATTTTAAACCGTATAGGTTTGCTCCAAGGGTTAAGAATGAAACCGAGCAAGCCTACCATAAGATATACCTAGTGTATGCATGACAAAGGATTTAAGCATGCAAATACAAACCTAGGCAAGAAAAGGAACTAGATGCTAATTGAAATTACAAGAAATTAAATCTAGTTACCTAACATGGGAAGGGGAATTTGGGTCCATAGTATTCACTAACCCACTTGGCAATTGACATGATCCAATGTGATGCACCCCAGAAAATACATCCATACTTTGCCAAGTCTGTAAATTCCCCGAAGTCCAAACGGACTCCTCACTTCCCTTTTGGGATCCAAACCTTCTTGGTGCTCTTCATATTTGTAATGATTTCCTTTGGCACCCAAAAGCGTTTGACCCCATTATCGACTTGCTTGTTCACCTTGATAGCCACCACCTTGTCATTTTTCTTTTTCTTTAACAAGTATGGTGTGGAGGCCTTCTTGTCCAACTTGTTGGTGTAGGTGTTAGAGAGCTTGCTTGTTTGCTTTTTGTCTTTCTTCTTTGCTCCTCCCCTATTCTTCACCTTGCACTCATAGGACTTGTGGCCTTCCTTGTGGCATACATAGCAAACCACAATTTGTCCTTCATCAAGCTTCTTCACTCCCTTGATGGTGTTATCTTGATGAAGTTGGGCTTGCTCTGTTTTGCCTTTTACTTGAGTCAAGTCCTTGGTAAGGCGAGCCACTTCTTGCTTGAGTTGCTCATTGTCCATTGCAACCTCTTGTGTGCATGTATCTACAACAACTTTCTCAACACAAACTTGGTTGCACAAGGGTGAGTCTAAACATAAATCATTGCAAGAAGTAGAAGCATCCTTTTTAGGCATGTCAAAAACTGAACCTTTCTTTTTAGGTGCCTCGGTGGGGGTAGTACCGACGGCTTTAAGATTAGGAACTTTATTAGTTAGCTCATCACAATGTTTGCACATAGTTTCCATTTTAGCAAGCAAACTTTTAT
The DNA here is from genome assembly GCF_019320115.1 of Miscanthus floridulus. Classification (NCBI taxonomy): domain Eukaryota; kingdom Viridiplantae; phylum Streptophyta; class Magnoliopsida; order Poales; family Poaceae; genus Miscanthus; species Miscanthus floridulus. The sequence continues at coordinate 22,337,004 of NC_089598.1, forward strand.
AAGCATCTTGTGATCTAGCTAACTTTTTCTTTAATTTTTCATTTTTCTTTACAAGTTCTTCATCATTGATTGTGCAATTATTCGTGTTTGCACTAGTCTCAAGTTGCTCAATTTTAGTAGATAGCTCCATATTAAGATTGGCAAAAGTTTCATATTGTTCTAGCAAAGTAGCATAAGCTTGTTGTGAGCTATCTAGTTTTTCTTTTAATTTTTCAAGCTTCTTTTGTTGACTAGTGCAAACTTTAGCAAAATTAAGATTTTCTTGCACAATTTTATCATAAAAAGGTAGCTCATCATTACTATCATTGTCACTATCACTAGGGATAGGCTTTTTTGTTACCTCGTGCCATAAGGCACACACGTGAGGTGCTTGATGATGAGTGCTTATGCCCTCGCCTCTTGTGATGGTCTTCTTCTTCACTTGAAGAATCATCCCATGACCTTATTGATGTGAGGGCTTTGTCCTTACACGCCTTCTTTTTTGTCTTGGGTGTGGGCTTGTTTGGACAAACTTCTACAAAGTGCCCCAACTCACGGCATCTATAGCATCATTTCTTCCTTTGCTCATTTCTTTGATTAGTGAAAATGAAATCTTGAATTTGGATAGGCACACCCTTGACATTGAGCTTTTGGATCATCTTCTCCACCTTGTTGATAAGTTTGATTGATTCTTCATAAAGGTCGAAGGTGGAGGAGGAAGATTGATCATCATCACTTGAATCTTCATCATCATCATCCTCATCTTCTTCATCTTCACTTGAGGAGCTTGAGCTTGAGCTTGTCTCAACTTGCTTGCTCTTCATCTTCTTTTTCTCACTACATGTGAGAGCTTTTCCTTTGCTTGATGAAGAGGCTTCTTCTTGACCCATCTTGCATGACATTTCAAATGCCACTATCTTGCCAATGACTATGGCTAGAGTTATGGTGCTCAAGTCCTCCATGTTATGAAGGATGATGATGATGCTTGCATATTTCTTTTGTGGTAGCACGAAGATGATCTTCCTCATGATGTTCGCATCATCTAGCTTCGTTAATCCTATTGAATAGAGCTCATTGATAATTAGATTCAAACGAGAATACATATCACAAACAAGCTCATCATCATTCATTTTAAAGGAATCATAATTTTGTTTAGCTAGACAATGTTTTTGCTCACAGACATTAGTTGTGCCGTCATGGAGCTCTTGGAGTTTTAACCAAATTTCATGTGTCGTATTTAAAGTGAACACTTGGTTAAACACATCCATGCTAAAAGATTCAAACAAGCAATTTTTAGCTTTAGCATTAAAATGAATTTCTTTTTCTTCACTCTTTGTGGGTTTATCAGGATTCTTAATGGGTTTTATCCCGTCACGAGTGACTCTCCAAACATCCAAATCTACCGCCTCAAAGTGACAAGCCATTCTAACTTTATAGTAGGGGAAGTTAGTGCCATCAAAGTGTCAAGGCCTAGAGGTATCCATACCAACCACTCTAAATAGCGTCGGCTCAACGGTGGTGAAGCCAAAGGTCCAAATTGAGCCAACCGGCTTTGATTTCAATTGAAAGGGGACCGTGACGGGTGAATTAGGCAACTTAAAAGTCTAACTCTAAACTATGGACACTTTTTCTAACCTTAGCAAAACCTATGCAAAAAGATAAACTATCTAAATGTGCAACTACGGTGTTGCTAGAGTGTTGCTATCTCTACCGCAAAATAAGTTATGCAAATAATGTAAATGCCGAAGCTAAAGAGTAAGGTAGAGATAAGCAAACTCCCATTGATAACTCTGGTATTTTTACCGAGGTATCAAGAAGCTCGCAAGCTTTCCCCTAGTTTTCGTTGGAGCCCATTGCAAGGAATCCCTTGAAAGGGCTAAGTTCCTGGTCGGGTAACTCCGTGGATAGCCCAGGGCCTTCCCCACGCGCAAGTGGATCTCAGGTGTGCCTTCTAGCAAGCCTCTCCCGGACGGCTCCCCACTGTCTTGACTATCAAGCTTCCGGTCAAAACGCCACGGGCCTTGTTCCCTCCGGTACACGGTGGCAGCCACACCACAAACGCGGTTGGTGTGATCTCACAAGACTACAAACCCCTCTGATGTACAACAATGGTGCGCACAAGCACCGAGTGGTAAGAGGTATGCAAACCTCACTAAACACTAGGCTTTAAACTAGAGCAAGCGCATAAGCAGGGGGTCTAATCAACCTAATCACTTCGCAAAGCAGCTACGCTAATCACCTAATGAATCACTAAGCACTATACAAGTGGAGATCACTAAAATGGTGTATAAACACCCTTGGTATGTTTTATCAGCACCACACTACTCAAATGGCTGGTTGGGAGGTCTATTTATAAGCCCCACTAAGAAAGTAGTCGTTGGGGATGAAATCTAGCTTTCTGTTACTGACCGGACGCTGTTGTCGTCCTAACCGGACGCGTCCAGTCGTCCCGACCGTTGAGCGCGCACGCTGATCGGACTTTGGGCTGAGTCCAGTCATCATCGACCGGACGCATCCGGTCATGCTGGGGTTGCTCTGGAACCTCTCTAGAAACGATCGGACGCTGCACTTCGTGCGTCCAGTCGTCCAATGCCACTGCGTCCGGTCACGCTGAAAACATTGCCGTGGCGATGAACAGTGTCACCGGTGCATCCAGTCACTGCTTCGCTCAGCGTTCGGTTACTACTACTCAGCGTCCAGTCACAGCTGCCGACGCCTGGTGTTGCCGTGCTACTGATCGAACTCGTCCGGTCCTTATTAGGGCCGCGTCCGGTCTTCTCTATCGGGCACGTTTCTTCGTGATCTTGCGTCCGGTTTGGTTTCCATCTTCGTGCTTGGACTTTGCTTGATATCTTGGATCCTCTCTTGTGCTTCTAGGGTCTTGCTTATGGTGTTGATCGTGGGATCATCATGTCGTCTTCGTCCAAGTCACGTCTTGCACCCTATTGAACTACAAAACAATTACTTGTAGATTCGTTAGTCCAATTTGGTTGTGTTGGTCATCAAACACCAAAATCCAAAGTAAATAGGCCTAGGGTCCATTTTCCTTACAATCTGGAAGTGCTAAATTAATAGAGGGCTTAGGAAGAGCCACAATAATATTACCTTGTGGGACAAAGATAGACATAAATAAAACACTTTATTCCCCAAAGTCTCAAAGAAATTTGTTGAGCTTTAAAGATGTACGCCGAAATGGCTATCATATAGAGAAAATGTGTGTGGGTAATGTGGAGTACCTCGACATTACAAAGATCTCATCGGGGAAAAAGTATGTGTTGAAAAAATTATCAGAATTACCTTCTGGTTTATACTATACAAGTCTCAAAGAGAATGAGTCATATATGGTGGTGGAACAGAAGTTCACCAACCATAGCAATTTTATTATATGGCATGACCGGCTAGGCCATTCCGGATCAGTAATGATGTGAAAAATTATTAATAGTTCATGCGGGCATAAACTAAAGAACGAAAAGATTCTTCAATTGAATGACTTCTCATGCATCGCATGCTCTCAAGGGAAACTGATTGTGCATCCATCACCGGCTAAAATTGAACATGAGTACATCGCTTTTCTAGAGCGCATACAAGGGGATATATGTGGACCAATTCATCCACCACGTGGACCATTTAGATATTTTATGGTTTTAATTGATGCATTAACTAGATGGTCACACATCTCCTTACTATCAACCGGCAACGTAGCGTTTGCATGGCTGTTGGCTCAAATAATCAAGTTAAGAGCTCAGTTTTCGGATAATCGGATCTGGATCTAAATTTGTGATCATAGCTGTATAAGTTGATCTAAACTTTTGGTACTCCTCAAGAAATCACCAAGGCCAAAGATTGTTTGAACAAAGAATTTAAAATGAAGGATCTAGGAAAAACAAAGTTTTATCTTATTTAGCAAATAGAACATCTTAAAGATGGAGTTCTTTTGCATCAAGCAACTTACACGGAGAAAATACTAAAGAAATTTTACATGGATAAAGCACATTCATTGAGTACCCCAATGGTTGTCAGATCCCTTGATGTAACCAAAGATCCTTTTTGACCTCCAGAATGTGATAGTGAAATTCTTGGTCCTGAGGTGCCATATCTAAGTGCTATAGGAGCATTAATGTATCTATCTACTCATACACGACATGATATTGCATTTGCTATTAATTTATTAGCAAGATATAGCTCTTGTCCTACTAGAAGACATTTGTGGGGGTATGGCCCTCGGTATCCACAAGACAAGACATGGGCCGCACCATCAGAGGTGGCCCAGCCCACAAGCTCAAGGCGTACACGGCGCTGCTCGGCGTGCACCGCAAGCTATTGTATAGTACCAAATAGGATACTTTCCTTGTAACCCTGCCCCTCTAGACTATATAAGGAGAGGCAGGGGTCCCCTAGTGGACACGATCCATACATCTCAATGTAATACATCAGAACACAGGATGTAGGTATTATGTCATACTAATGGCCGAACCTGTCTAAATCTTGTGTCTTGGTGCTTGTATTACCATCTCGCTCTTGATCACACGCACCCCCACCAACAAATCTACCATCGCGGGATACCCCTCGGAGGATTGCCGAGCATCTTTTGTCGACAGTTGGCGTGCTAGGTAGGGGTGTGCGCTTGATCCATGGCGAGCTAGATGGACCTCAAATCAACCGCGTGTTCTCGTCATCAATCTCGTGGAGATCCATGTCGGTCCATGACGATGATTCATCGCTGGCTACACCAGCCTCCATGACAGCAGATCCGATCTTGGAACCACCTCCGAGGTCGTCTTTACCAACAACTCACCACCCGCCAGGTGCTCGCTGTCAACACCGACCAGATAACGCCATACGTCGCCAACCACACTTTTTGTCTAAAGCTAAGTCACGTTTTAATATTCTTATAAATATTATCCAATCTCCATATATCGCCATAATGTTTTTCCAAACTATTTTCTCCATGTTTGCTCTCCAAACGATTTTCTGAACCCCCAAACAGTCGCGTTGATGCTCGGACGCCTCCTGAGACGGCCCTGTCTCTGGCTCCTCCCTACACGTGCTACAGGCTCCGCGCTCTGCGTTATGGGTGGTCGACAGCGGCTCCTTGGTCATGCCTGTTCCTCCTACACGTGCACGGGCTTCGCGCTCGACGTTATGGACTATGGGCTAGCTAGGGTTGGAGACTCAGCTACACACTAACTGTTCGGGCGGTTTATATTAAATACATCTTCACTCCAACTAATCGCCGAGCTACTTACGCTATTTCATCGCCATTGCTGATTTTTCTTCGGAGTTCATATATTTATACATCATGTACTACCCGTTCTACATATTTGTATTGTAGGATCATCGTCCAGGTGATCGGATCACCTGGTGCTCAGAATTCACCACCGATCAGCTGGTCGGACCTCTAGGATCATCGGCTTCGTTGCCGACCAGTTGATCGGACTGTTCGCTAGTCGCTTCTGCTCAATGCTCACTTCGCCGCCGATCAGTTGACCAGACTGTTCGTCGCTCGTGCTTATCGCCGGATACACCGGTTACTCCTCGACGCTCGGATTCTTCGTGCTCGAAGACTAAGTGGGCACACTTCACCTTGCGGACATCGCTAGCGACGTCGAGGACTCCTCGCTCCTTGGTGCTCAGATATCACTAGCGACGCTGAGGACTCCTCGCTCCTCGGTGCATGGACATTGCCAGCGATGTCGGGGACTCCTCCCTCCTCGGTGCTCGGACATCGCCAGCGATGCCGGGGACTCCTCGCTCCTCGGTGCTCGGTCATCACCAGTGACGCCGGGGACTTCTCGCTCCTCAGTGCTTGGTCATCGCCAGCGACGCCGGGGACTCCTCGCTCCTTGGTGCTCGGACATCACCAGTAATGCCGGGGACTCCTCGCTCCTCGGTGCTTGGATATTGCCAGCGATGTCGGGACTCCTCGCTCCTCGGTGCTCGAACGTTGCCAGCGACGCTGGGGACTCCTCGCTCCTCGGTGCTCGGTCGTCGCCAGCGATGCCAGGGACTCCTCGCACCTCGGTGCTCGGACATCACCAGCGACGTCGGGGACTCCTCCCTCCTCGGTGCTCGGACATCACCGGCGATGCCGAGGACTCCTCGCTCCTCGGTGCTCGGTCATCGCCAGCGACGCCAGGGACTCCTCGCTCCTCAGTGCTCGATCATCGCCAGCGACATCGGGGACTCCTCGCTCCTCGGTGCTCGGACATCGCCAGCGATGCCGGGGACTCCTCGCTTCAAGGTGCTCGGTCGTCACCAGCGACGCTGGGGACTCCTCGCTCCTTGATGTTCGGTCGTCGCCAGCGATGCTGGGGACTCCTCACTCCTCGGTGCTCGGACATCGCTAGCGACGCTGGGGACTCCTCCTTCATCAGTGCTCGAACATCACCAGCGACGCCGGGGACTCCTCGCTCCTCGGTGCTCGGTCATCACTAGCGATGCCGGGGACTCCTTGCTCCTCGGTGCTTGGACATCGCCAGCGACGCCGGGGACTTCTCGCTCCTTGGTGCTCGGTCATCGCCAGCTACATCGGGGACTCCTCGCTCCTCGGTGCTCGGACATCGCCAGCGGTGCCAGGGACTCCTCGCTCCTCGGTGCTCGGACATCGCCAGCGACGTCGGGACTCCTCGCTCCTCAGTTCTCGGACATCACCAGCTACGCCGGGGATTCCTCGGTGCTCAGATCTTGCTACGTCCCATCGGTGTGCTATCAAGCTGCTCCATGCTGTTAGGATCAGGGTGCTGATTTTGGGCAGCACGTCTGGGGTCTTGATACGCGCATGTCAGACGACGTCGGCAAGCTTTTAGACTTCTTTTTCTTTGACCCTACTACAAGATTCATTCTTCATCTTCCAGCAGGATCAGGGACTAAGTGGGCACACTTCACCTTGCGGTGAATGTGCGCTTTTCTCATCTCGTGGCTACGCCCGGGGATTGGCTGCCTGCTCGGCTGGTCTTCTACTTTCTAACCCTAGCACCACGTGACTACGTTACCTACTGCCAGGCTCGGGGACTAGCTGTGGGGGTATGGCCCCCGGTATCCACAAGACAAGACATGGAACGCACCATCAGAGGTGGCCCAGCCCACAAGATCAAGGCGTGCACGGCGCTGCTCGGCGTGCACCGCATGCTATTGTATAGTACCAAATATGATACTTTTCTTGTAACCCTGCCCCTCCAGACTATATAAGAAGAGGCAGGGGTCCCCTAGTGGACACGATCCATACATCTCAATGCAATACATCAGAATACAGGATGTAGGTATTACGTCATACTGACGGTCGAACCTGTCTAAATCTTGTGTCTTGGTGCTTATATTACCATCTCTCTCCTGATCACGCGCACCCCCACCGACAAATCTACCATCGCGGGATACCCCTCGGAGGATTGCCGGGCATCTTTTGTCGACAACATTAGAATGTGATAAAACATGTACTTCGTTATTTGCAAGATACGAAGGACATGTGTCTATATTTTTCTAACAAATGCATGGAGGGATTAGTTTGTTTTGTAGATGCAGGATATCTATCTGATCAACACAATGATCATTCACAAACGGGATATGTATTTATGTGTGGTGGTGCATCTATTTCATGGCGTTCAATGAAGCAAACTATAGCAGCAACTTCATCTAACCATGTAAAAAATTTGGCTATCCATGAAGCTAGCAGAGATTGTGTCTGGTTGAGAAATATGACACATCATATTCGCAAGGTATGCAATTTATTTTCAGAAAAGGAAGCACCAACGGTTATACATGAAGACAATGTAGCTTGCATAACTCAATTGAAAGATTGGTACATAAAAGGAGATAGAGTGAAATACATCACACCAAAGTTTTTCTTCACTCATGATCTTCAAAAGGATGGTATTATAATAGTCCAGCAAATTCGTTCAAGTGAGAATCTAGCAGACTTGTTCACAAAGGCACTCCCTACTTCAGTATTCAAGAAATTGGCATATGGTATTGGATTGCGACGGCTGAAAGTCATCAAGTGATGTTGCCATCAAGGGGGTGAATATGTGTGTACTCTTTTTTCCTTGGTCATGTTTTTTCCCACTGGATTTATCCTTGACAAGGTTTTTAACGAGGCATGCAATTCACCTGTTAATGGACATCCAAGGGGGAGTGTTATGAAATATTAATGTGGATGTCCATAACCCCTATACCATCAAAGCTATAACCTTCTACTTCATCAATGGTGTAACTCTCCTAACATCAATTCTTATAACTCCAGCTCACATGTATGGCTATATATAGGAGGGCTTATGTATTGGAAATAAGACAACAGAAAAGAGAGCAGCTTATTTCCTTCCTCTCTAAATTTGTTCTCCACATTCTTACATACATATTCTTGATAGTCAACTAGCTATTATATAACATGTATAACTTAAATCTCAATCTTAACATTAAAATGACATCCAAAGAAAGCAAAGAATTACAAAGCCGCCACTTCTAACGCTCAACACACATGGATGATGCGCTCCTTTGTCGTCTTCACATTATTCCAATTGTGAACCAATACACTACCCTAAACAAAACTTGTAAAAAAGGTTTCCGATTGACATCTACCAACGTTAAACAAAATCTAGAGGAATTTTATAGTTCCAATGGAATGTAGTAGAGCAGTTTCTTGGGCTGCGAAGATGAAGCTCATGATTAACGACCGGATAGTATAGAAAGCATTCGATTTGGAAGCAAAACAAATCGCGTCAAACACGCTGTTCCACGTATGTACGTACGAGCAGCGGTCATCACCCTATAGATTTTGCCGATCTTTCGCTCATATAATACCGAAAATGCATGCAGCAGCTACTTTAGCTAGCATCTAAATACGGCCAGTTGGCCCCATACATACCACCACGCATGTACGACGTACGATTCCTCCTCTCAAACTATTCAAAATTGTCATGAAAAGATGTTATATATATAAATAATATAGATATGCATCAATCTAGCTCCACTGGATTCTCTGTGAACATGCATGATTAGTTCGCATCCAAGCGCGTGCCGTGTCGACGATGGCAGTGCACCTATGTGTTCGCTAGCCTTTAACATTTAACAGCAGCTAGGAGTACTACTGCTACTGGTGGTGGCGGCGGCTAATCACCGGATATACGTCAGGTTGGTTGGGCTTATAAGTCATATTTTTCAGTTAATGAGTAGTATTTTTCTCTCACAATAAATCAGTCAACAGTACTTTCAATCATGGCTTATCAGCTAAGCGAACAGGACAATAATTGTAAATTACTGGGCTAAACCTAGATTAGTGTTGGGTAATGGCTAGGCTAATTTTGGAAGAATCCGCTGGACCACAGGTCCAATGAGATCGAGCTAGTAGCTCGTGATCATTGCCATCTCAATCTTATCACATTATTTCCTTGTTTGCGATGATCCATGATTAGCGCCTGACGAATGATTGCCCCCGCTACAGAGGGAGGGGACCATCATAATCACTAGCTTAATCACTAGAGGCAGGGAGGGTCGGTATGGTTATGTTTAATGTATGTGGCGACATGGTCCTCACCTCGGCCGTTAAACAGTCAAACATGGGAGATTAGCGTCTGGACCACGGAGCCACGCAGGGGGAGAGGAGGAGGATGGTGGCCAAGTGCAGAGCAAGAGCTTTGCTGTCTCCCTGCTCCTTTCGATAAAAGGGGTGCCAATGTGGCTTTGTCTTTGTGGATGCAGATCAGGGCTGACCCGGCCGGGGTACTGCCTCTGGCCTACCCATGTGTACCCTGTCGGTTAGTGTGGCCTCCAAAACTTTACATGCTTTTTTACTTGGTTATTGTATATACTCCTCTGTTCCTGAATAAATCAATTCATATAATCTGTGTCAGTTATTTTTTTAAAAAAATTTGACTAACTTTATCGAAAGGGATTTTGGTATTTCTACCCCTGTTTCAAACCTCAATGGTGATTTTACCTTTCTTTTTTAACTTTGCGATTTTACTCTCGTTATTTCGAAACAAAGGCGCCGTCTACTCGTGCTTTCTAACACTTTGTTGAATTAAATGGCAAAAAAAATAGAAAAGAAAAGGTAGGTGGACCAAAAGACAGAAATACCCCTGGGAGGTTTTCCTGCTCGGCGTCGCTCGAACCGGCGCCTTCACTCGCAAAAACGAGTCGCGCGCGGGTTAGGGTTCTCGACGCCGATGCGGCTCCGGGAGGCGGCGCTCCCACTCCCCGTTGTCCTCCCCCCTCTCCCCACTCCCCTCACCCTCCGTCTCGCGCCGGACGGTGGCGTGGCTGGGGCTCGCGACTGCCTCCGCCGTGACTGCTCCCCCGGCTCGTGCCCGCGGCGGCGTGGCTAGGGGCTCACCCGCCGCCCAGCCCACCTCCCCCCGGCTAGCTGGTGGGATCCGAGATGAAGAGAAATGACTCGGGGCACATCAAAGGCCGGTTGTGTTGTGTGATGATAGTGTGCCTATGCCTCCTCTTCTTGTATCTCTCGGGCTCCAATGGACAGGCTGGGACCACTGCATTTGAGTACGGGACCAAATTCTCAGTCACTTGGATAAGGCAGTGATGATGGTGAGGATGGCTCTGAAGAATCCATTTTTGGAACTAGGGATGCAGATGATGTAAGTGTTGGGTTGATCTCAGGAACGGTCAAATGACCGAACGGTCATATGACCGATTCCACAGGGGAAACCCCCCACGCGCCGACTTGATCGCAGTCGCCAAATGAAACCCACGGTTGCGACCCCACGTTAAACAATGCTCATAAATAGAAGGCTCCTTTTCCCCTCTCGGTACCCAACGGAACGAGTGAGGTTAGCCGCATAACCTAAGTACCCGATCTAACTCGAGCGCCGGAGTAAAGGGAAGGCCGTTGCCCTAATCAGAGTAGGGCAGTGGAAGGAGTCGCCGCCGTGCCGTCAGGAGTCGACACCGACCACCCTAACTTCACCACCGCCTACATCACGCAGGCACGGGTCATCGCTTATGGCTTCCTCGTCCACCAACAAAGGTAATACCCAAAATGTATCTAATTCTAAGTTTAAGATCAAGTAGGGTTCCTAATCAGAACTAGTAATCCTATTAAGCACTAATTTTAAGTAATTTCTAATAGTAAGCCCAAGAGCCGGTCTAGCTTCTAGTTAGGATCCTAATTAAGTGCTAAGCCTTGGGTTAAATTAGTTTAGTTATATTCCTATTAGTCAAAACTAATTCCATCAGTAAGAAACAAGAGTTTTCTCGGATTAAGAAATTAGAAGGAGGTGAAGTGCAAATCGCAACCGCTAAGAACAAAATTCCTCAAATCCAAAACCCTAGATCGAAATTCACAAAGTTTCTTCCCCAAATCCAAACCCTAAGGCGAAATCCCCTGAAGATCGAATCTAAGCTAAACAATAGGGTGGCAGGAGCCTACCTAAGGGCCGCGGTGATGCTGTGGCCACCTAAAAATTAGCTCATCTGCCGCCGTCGCGCCGTTGACGTTGATAGCGTGACGCTCTCTGTGGCCGCGGTTGTCCTCGCGTTGCGTGTGGCACCCCTAAGTGTAGCTCACTACTGTTGCTCACATCGGCAAGGAAGAAGAAGGCGCTACCACAGGGCTGCTCGACGGAGCCACGCGCGGCCTTTGCTGCACATGAGCTCCGGCGAGAGGCCCGGCAGCGGCGCAGATAAGCCAGGTGCCTCCCATTCGCTCACTCTCTATCTGCAACGGTCGCGCGAGAAAATTGGGGGAGGAAAGAACAGAAATGGAAGCTAGGGTTTTGGGGGTTAGCGGCGGCCAGGGGGTTTTTGTTCTAGGGCGGAGCGTCCTCGGTCGTCGGATCTGCTTCAGCGGCTCAGATCGAGCCGGTAGCTAGAGGGCCTGCGGGGCAGCGCGGCCAGCGTGCTTGCGCGGTCCAGGTCCAGGTTGCTGAAGTTAAAGCCCACGCGGGCATTCTGCAGGCCGAAAGGCCATAAATGGCCACACAGTTCTTATTTTCGGGCCAGTTTTATTATTTTTTGTGCTTATAATTCCAATTTATTTAAGTTTTGTTTAAGCACTATTAAAATAAGTATTGTCCAGAAATTTAAGTTACCTCCGCCTTTAAGTTTGTAATATTCTAGGCATTCAATTCAGTACCATTTTATTCTCCCGTTTAAGCATGTTATTAATAAGTTTAGAATTGTCCATATAAGCTTTTAGCTATATTCAAATAGTACAATTGCCCATAATAATTTTAAGTCTTTTCTGAATTTTAAGTTATAGTTCTGGGCATTTTAAATTGTGGTGCATTTATTCGCTGTTCTACTAAGTCAATTTGGCATCATTATTATAAGTTATAAGTTTATATAATTTTCTTAGCAATAATAAGATATTTCCGCTGCCAAATTCTCTGATTAAATTAGAACCAACGGGAAAATTTGATTCGAAAATTTAAGTTCAAGTTAATAAGCGTGCCTTGTGTCTATTATTTGACCAACGTTGTTTAGTAAACACCTGTCATGGAATTTAATGTTCTATTCTATTTCTGTCCAACGGTGATTTAGATTGAACTTTAAATTTAGAATAACGAGCATGTTATTAATCAGACCAACGTAGGGTTGATTTCATATGCATTATTGTTATTATTGTTATTTACTAACTCTCTGATATTTGATAATGAAGCTGTCAGTGCATCCACCCTAGCAGTGATGTTGAATGGTGTTGAGCCCCTTGATGGGAGCAACTATACCTCTTGGAAAGAGAAGATTGAGATATTGTTGGCCTTGTCGAATATTGACTATTGCCTCCAACATGATGAGCCTAAGGAGCCTGATGCAAATGCAAAGGGCTATGCTGATCTTAAGAAGGCTTATGATGAACAGCATCCTAAGTGAAAAAATCCAATAGAAAGTGCCTAATGGTATTAAAAGCCTCTGTTCATGAGAGCATAAGGGGAGCAATCCCAACAGCTGAGACTGCTAATGAATATTTAAGTAAGGTTGAGGAACAATTTCAAGGTTCCACAAAAGCTTATGCCACCTCTCTTATAAGAAAGCTCTCAAATGATAAGTATGATGGGAGTGGCATAAGAGAGCACATCATGAAGATGAGCAATATAGCAACTAAGTTGGAGAAGATGGAAATGAAGATCTCTAATGGTTTTCTTGTCCACTTCATAATGACATCATTGCCTCCTCAGTTTTTGTCATTTTGCCATAAATTATAATAATCAAGAAAAGAAACGGAGCATTAATGAATTAATGGCAAGATGTGTTCAAGAAGAAGAAAGGCTCAAGTCTGAAAGCCCTGACTATGCAAATAGTTATACTCATCATAAGAGAAAGGGGTCCTGGGATCATAATAAGGCCAAAGGCAAGCAATCTAAGTTTTCCCATCAAGACTCCTAAGAAGCAAGAATCAGCTGGTGGATCTAATTCTCAAGTTGATCCGTCATTATACAAATTTTGTAGAAGCAATCATCATATGCAGAAAGATTGCATTGGTTTTCTTAAGTGGCTCAATAAGAAAGGTATAATTTATTATTATTATTGAAACCTGTATCTAAATCTTAAGCCATCAAGTTTTGATGGACTAACCTTAGTGCAATTAGTTGCAAATGATTACAGGATACAAATATGAAGAATATCCAAAGAAGAGGCATAGGAAGGGAAATTAGATGCTGAAGTTATTTTTATACTCCATTAGAATAATTTAGCAGCTCATACTTTCCTATAAGTGATTTGTGGTTAAGAACATTAGTCCTTTTGGTTGTTTCATGGACAAGTTTTATGTGTTGTAATAATAACTTTAGTCTTGTCATCGAACAAGACAATTTTATTTCATATTAAGCATATTGTTCTTCTCTTTTATAGTTGTTTATGTTTAAAGTAATATCTTAGATTTTGTCGAAATCATGGCAATAAGTTTTAGGCCATGTTTCGAGGGGGAGGAACAAGTATAAAAGAAAAAATGACCAAAGAATAGCTTTTAATTTTTAGACTATGGGTGGGAGAACCACAGTAGACATATATAGATACCTAATAATTATTCAAAGTTTAATTGTTTAGTATCCAAAGTTTATTATTTAAGTTTTATTAGTTACTAATCTTAGTCCTAATAGATAATTAAGATCTCAAGGATTAGGGGGAGTAATTAATTAGCACACAAAGTTCGCTCCCTGTATCATATTTGCTTAGTATATATTTTAAATTAAGACATTATTGGGATTAAAATATAAGGCATACGTAGACGGAGCAACAAAGATAAATATGGATAAAGTATTATTTAAGTGTTCCGTCATGCCTGCTCTCATAAATCAAGGCAATGAACCAATATGAATTAGTACAAAGTTGAATAAGACAAAAGAGGTTCATTTAATTTAGTGATGCTCAAAAATGTGCATGGCTTGATTCAATATTTATAACCGGGATAATTGACAGATATAAGCTCAACTAAGTATTTGTAAATTTTGATTTGCATAAGAATAAGGAATTCATGCTCATTAGTAAGTCGTCAAAAATAACTTATGGTCATGAGTTATTGAGACGCAAAGTTATTATTGCATAGTCGACGATGCAAACTAAAGTTTGAAGCATGAGTTAAATTGGGCAGGCTTAATGCTACTGATATTAGTACCCGGATTAAAAGTGGTAAATTTGCACAACCACTTAATAATACTGCAATAGTTCATAGCAGTCATCTAGTCGACTAACAACATGTCAAGTGGACTGTCAACCACATTGACATTAAGGTGCTAGTTGTGAAACCTAGAACACAGAATCTTATAAGCCAAGACAAGCATATTGTTGAATGCTTGCGGTACCGCTATAAGATCCATTACCCAGTTTTATTATTTGTCGGCTTAAGTATTATCTGGGAGGCCACCGATTATGATTCTGGTACTAAGGGACCATTAAAGCAACCGCCTCCTCAGAAGACTAAGAAAATGTTCATTCGGAAATTTTAAATGGTATGCTATAGTCATTGAACTTGGTTGCACTTAATTGGCAATCGTAACGCTTTGCCTTGGTGTATTGTTTTTTATTGAAGAGTGGATTCCTTTCGATCAAGGGGGAGAATATTGGGTTGATCTCAGGAACGGTCAAATGACCGAGCGGTCGTATTATCGATTCCACAGGGGAAACCCCCCACGCGCCGACTTGATCGGAGTCGCCAAATGAAACCCACGGTTGCGGCCCACCGTTACACAACGCTCATAAATAGAAGGCTCCTTTTCCCCTCTCGGTACCCAATGGAACGAGTGAGGTTAGCCGCATAACCTAAGTACCCGATCTAACTCGAGCGCTGGAGTAAAGGGAAGGCCGCCGCCCTAATCAGAGTAGGGCAGTGGAAGGAGTCGCCGCCGTCAGGAGTCGACACCGACCACCCTAACTTCACCACCGCCTGCATCACGCAGGCACAGGTCATCGCTTATGGCTTCCTCATCCGCCAACGAAGGTAATACCCGGAATGTATCTAATTCTAAGTTTAAGATCAAGTAGGTGTCCTAATCAGAACTAGTAATCCTATTAAGCACTAATTTTAAGTAATTTCTAACAGTAAGCCCAAGAGCTTTCCTGTAAGTTCCCAACGAGTGATCAGTCCTTTTCTTTTGTGGATTGTCTGTTCATGATTTTAATTGTTTGTTTTCTTGGGTGTTTAGGTGTGTGATGATCGGCACTCTGAGCTGATCCCCTGCTTGGATAGGAACTTGATATATCAAATGAGACTGAAGCTGGATTTAAACCTGATGGAGCACTATGAGAGGCATTGCCGTCCGCCTGAAAGGCGTTTTAATTGCTTGATTCCTCCACCACATGGCTATAAGGTCACTACTGATCTAACTCTTCTCTCAAAGTGTTCTTTTATTCCAATTAGATCTTGAATGAGATATATCTCACTTGACTTGACTTCATAGACTGACCATTTCAAGCTTTCAACCAGTCCTTTTAATGTAATAATTGCAGCAACTGCATCTTGTGTACAGCAGTATGTGTTTCATTCAATCAATAGTACAAGCTCTTTTGCAAGTTGACTAAGGCCCCGTTTAGTTCCGAAATTTTTTGGCTTTTGGCTACTATAGCACTTTCGTTTTTATTTGGCAAAAATTGTCCAATTATGGACTATTTAGGCTTAAAAGATTCGTCTCACGATTTCTCGGCTAACTATGTAATTAGTTTTTTTTTCGTCTACATTTAGTACTCCATGCATGTGCCGCAAGATTTGATGTGACGGGTAATCTTGAAAATTTTTTGTTTTTAGCTTGGAACTAAACGGGGCCTAAGATGATTTTGTCTTCATTGTCTCAAGACATGGTTATATGTTTTCCCTGTGCTTTTCTGGTTTATTCATATTTTTTTCTTGTTAATAATACATGCACTGACCTTCCAATCTATACTTATCTGAAATTAGTTCTGTTTGATTGGATCCTTGCTGAGCTATATCACATCCACAATTTTAGTAACTTTACTAACATAATTATGCTCTTTTTCATATAAAGTGCAAGTGCTTCAGGAAGGGGAACAAGAAAGAAGGGGAGCAGGAGCAACTTCTGGGAGGCTTGCTACTTTGTTGGGTTTCAATGCTTGATATGTAGCTCACTAGTAGTTGCATAGGAAACTCACTACTGGTTTATACTTTTGTTTGACATGTCATTTAGACCTATATGTTGGTGTTTGACATGTTATTTGGACCTCTATGATGGCATCTAATATGGTACTATGATGGAATGCTATATGGATCTGGTTTGTTGCCGTTAATGCAATATGTGTGAAATTAATTTGTTGTGTGCTATTAAATTCTGTTTATATGGATTGTCACTGAAATGCAGTTGATTTTTTTCTAAAAAATATGTATACAAAATGTCAACTTGCTGATCTAAAATAGGGGTAAAAACACAAATATCATAAAAACAGGGGTAAAAACGCATGGGCAAAATTGTCCTTTTGTCCAAAAGTTAACATCGTTACAAGGACTTCACAGACTAGGGGGTAGAGTCTCCCTTCGTTTTGAAATCGCAGGGGTAAAATCACAAAGTTAAAAAAATGAGGATAAAATCATAATTTCACTTAAGAACAAGGTTACAAACGCTTAAGCCCCTTATAGAAAAGAGTAACAACATATATGACATAAAATGAGCACCTTATGAAAATATATTTTATTATAAATCTGATGATACTAATTTGATACCATAAATCTTAACGTTTTTTAGAAATTTGTTCAAAGTTTGAAAAATTTAACATAAGACAACTCTAGGAATCTATTTATTCGAGGACAGAGGAAGTATCTACTACTACCTTCACACTTTTTTATAAGTGCATTCTCAACCATAGAGTCAACTTGCAGACTCATATTATGAACTAACTAAAGATAGTAACACCTCATGTTAGTATAGATAAATGTGTAAACATAGGCACATACATCATAAAAAAGTGAGCTAGCTCTTCTAGCATTGTTGAGGTGTGCCTTAAGGTGCACATGCATATAATAATTTGACTAACAATTTTAATAATTATTATAATACAAACTTGATACGTTTAGATTTGTAACTAAATGCAATATCCTGTTATTATGATTTTATGAATTTAAACAACATTAAATAAAATAAACAAATAGTCAAAGTGTAGTTTCAATGACCTTGTCATGTTAACCCATGCCTTCTAAAAGATAATAGAGGGAGTCTCCACCCGGCGATAAATATATGAGATTTTCAGTTGTCTCATATAGAGATAAATTAGGAAACTATATAGTTTGTTTCCTAATAGAAAACTATATAGATGAATTAGGAAACTATATGGTGGAATGTATCTAACAATGCCAATTTGATGTTATAAATAGAACATTATACTCTCTTTTCTACAAACTTGGTCAAACTTAGTATAGTTTGACTTATGCCAAACTTAGATCTCATAAATTTAAGGAGGAGGGAGTTCTAAACTAAGTTAGAAATGTAAACACCACAAGATTTGAAATTTATGGCTTTCCAAAAGTGCATCTTAGTTCTAAGTGGTTTTTGGTGGATTGAATGATAACACGATTAAGGGGCTAACATATTTCATGAGATATTCAGGTGTTCGATCCTAGGTTGAATACTGTGATTGGGTTCAAATGAAGCAAATGATGCGAATATAAGAATGGAGTCCTAGGTTGATATATGAAAAAGAATGACACTCATATGTTGGAAATAGCAAAAGAGGCATGAACTGATGCATATCAGATGGTCTTATATATGAAGCTTGTTCATATTATTTGTGAATATTCAAATTTGGGTTTCATGATTGATCTAAAGGCAAGTATAATTAATGAAGGAAGAATGACACATGAGTGATGGCATATGAGTTGGTCTCACATGAAGGGCTTGCCAAAATGAAATCAAGAATATTGATGGTGGATTTCATAGTGATCAAGAGCAATGGTGAAAATAAGACATTCGAGTAAGGCCTGTGATATTGAAGAAATAGATTTCAGTGGATGCTTAATATTGTTTCAAGACATGGTGTGACACGAAGCCCTAAGCAAAAGTGAAAGAAGCAATGGCTTGGTGCCCGAGGTACCATGACCAAGGTGAAGAAGAGAGTACTTGCATTGAGCCAGCTGAACTATAATCAAGCTACGAGTCATGTCATGTGGGGAATCAAATCTCTACTGAATCATATGATGAAGTGACTTATGCATGAATACTGTAGTCTTGATTATACGATCGAAAACATCCAATTCCACAAGCTCAAGGAGGACATGCTCACAGAAATCATAGTGTTGAAGGCCCTCGAACGATAAAGATTCTAGTGGATAATTTCTTGGAAAATAGAATAGTTTTAAAGGCTATTATTGTTGGTGATGATTAGGAACCTATCGAATTAAAGGATATACCTTTCTGATTATCGTGTGGATTTTTAGGGATTATCTTTCTTTGCTAGCGCGTCTCATGACGATCTCTAATTAGTAATCAATATTAGATTAAAAAATTAGAAGTTACTTTAATAGTAGGTATATATAAATATAGATATTAAGATTAAGATGTTTTCACCTTTACCCATGAACATGCGACTGCACCAAACTATGATTTTCTCAAGTTGATCTCAACAGGACCAAGATCTCAGTGGGAGATTTGATCCCACTGTTTTCAAGACGTGACAATATTGATAATTGTGAATGAAACAGACTCAGTTTCATTTCCTTGTTTCATAGACTATTTGTAACATTTAATTCTTGTATGGTGCTATGATCAATTGTACCATGTGAACTATGTAGCCATTTTAAATTTTTATAAGAACTAGCATATTAAAATATCACACTTTCACACAACATATTATCAGATAATATTCATCGACATGCAATGCCACGTCCCGTCACCCAGAGAGACAAAATAACTTTTTAAAAAAAGACAAAATAAATGCAAAAAGATAAAAAGAATCAAAGAAATAGAGAAAGATGAGATTTGATGACAGAAACAAATCCACATCCATCTGGAGACGGAACAGATCGACGGAAGGATGGGGAGCAGGTGGGCCAAGAGATTCGGCGGAGGGAAAGAGATGGTCAGCGGCGTCGCAACCTCGGCAGCGGCGAAGCGAGCATCGCGCCCTTTTCCTCCGCCGGGACGGCGCTTGAGGAGCACGCGACGAGTTCGTGAATGCAGTTGGCCACACCGGATCGGATGAAACAAAAGTAACCGGCTCAATGCAGGTTTCATTCGTTTTCCAATGTGTGGGCAAGAGCGCTGCTTGGCAGGGCTCCAGCGGGTCCGACCGCTGCCTGTGGTCCGTCCAGCGGCCGACACCAGGTATTGTTTATCAGAGCTATTTTTCTTTCTCTTTCTTTTCTCTCTCACAGACAGAGCCGAAGTTAGAGAAGCTCGTTTTTCGAGCTCCGCGGCTCTGGCTCACCTATCGCCCCTGAGCGGCCGACAGGTGCGGGAGCCGAAGCCGCCGGAGCCCTGTCAAAGAGGTTCTTAGTCTCATGCCCATCAAACTCCCCTCTCTCTTCATGGATACATGCAACATGTCATTTCATTTAATGTGCATGAAACTTCTACGACATCCTTACTGAGACTGGCCTCACATACACATAGGACAGCCCCTCCTCGTACGTCTCGCATCAGTCGACGGTCGGCAACGATAAATGGCCTGTTCGCTTATTTTACGAGCCATACTATTTTAACGAACGCATAATTTTTTTTTCTTTCATAATAAATCAATATTTCGGGGCCAAAATCTTCTCGTGTCCGATAATATTCCCGCGACGGAATCACATGCGCGGGCCCGGCCGCCGCCCCCGCACCTCTTTTGAGGCCGCCAGCGCCAGCCGGCAGCCCGGTCTCAGATGGAGATGCTCGCTCGCCGCGCACGCCGCTTTGCCTGTCCGGCTGCGCTGCCTGCCGGTGCCGTAGCCCGTAGTGGCGTGGCCTCGCAACTGCCCGTGGCCGTGCATGCATGCCCTGATGCACGCAGACGCAGCAGTGGATGCCGCCTCGCTGCCTTTGTGCGCACTAGTACCTGCGCTGGCTGGCGCAGCCAAACTATTCGGCGCCTCCTTTCCCCTCCGCGGCTCCACCAGCCACTGGCACGCGCGCGTAGCAGAGGGAGCAGGCAGGACGGCAGGCGACCACCATGGCCTGCTCCTGCTGGATGCTACGTGCCGCTCGATCGAGCGAGCGCTGACGCTGCTGGCTCTGGCTGGCGGGCGCGTGATCTTTGACGTCGCCATCGGGCATCGGCGGTCCAGGTCCGGCCGCCGCGGTGGACAGCTTTTGCTGTGGCCGTTCGTCACTCGCTGGGGCGCTGTCGATCTTTGCTTGGTGCGCTCTGTCGGCTCGGACGCATGCAAGACAGTGAAACGAATGAGAAGACGCGTGCGAGTGCGACCACACCCACGTACGTATCGGCTCCAGATACCGTAAATGTATGGTACAGTATACCGAGCGGGGCGTGCTCTGTCACTCTGTCATAAATAAAAAGCAGGAAGGGCGTGGGCGCGCTGTGTATTTTGTACTGGACAGAATCTGTGCCGTTTGTCTTGAGTTGTGTTGTGCCACCACCTTTGCCTAGTATTCAGTGTCCTTTGCAACCCATCAGTCTCTTTTTAGTTTTTTTTTTTCACTAGAGCAATTCAGGGGTGATGGCGTACTCGGCTCAAGGCGTCTTCAGCTATCGTTGGCGTCTATCTAGTTATTTGCTATTGTAATAGAGTATGACAGTTGGGTCCCGCGGACTAGTCGGCCTTAGGCCTTTTATTCTTGCAGCTGTGGCTTGTAAGACAATTAAGAATATTTTGCTGTAACGCGAACGGAAGACAGAGCCGTCCTCTGCTCCTTCCTCGTCGACGATCACCTACTTGTCTCTCACGTCTCCGGCGATCACCGTCGGTGGCCACGGGTGTTGCAAGTGCTATCAAAGACCATCTATCCTCGGCCCGCTGTTCGATCCCCTTTTCCTCTTCCCGATCTCGATCTCGTTTGCTTCGATCTCAGATCGTAATTTCGGGTGGCTGGTAGATCCCCGACGGCATCCTTGCGGTGTTGTGCAGGAGGTCCCGTATGTCCACTCTTAGGTTGATCTAAGGTCAGCAGCGTTTTCGTTTTCATCCATTACCAAATCCACCAAACCAGCGAGCTCGAGCACCTCAAAACGCTCCTGTGGCGGCGGATCGAGGTGAACGGAGTATACGGCGCGATCCGGCGGCGCGTCCACCGTCAGCAGCGTCGTCGCCTTCGGCTACGTCAACTTCGACTGGGGTTCGGCATTGACCAGATCTGGTTCGGCGGCGGGAACCACTGTGAGCTATTGCGCCATTGCTCACCTGTTCTTCTCTAGCTAGCATCGAGTACTAGCCCAGGGTTGCGGAGCCTCTGTCTTCGTGTAAAATTCCGTAAGCTACGATCGATTGCTGAGCGGTGGTGTACGGCGAGGAACTGTCCTTCGATTTGGGTTGCGGAGCACTGTTTCCGTTGTAAAACTCCTCGATCGAGCCTCAGTTCCGGGAGTTGGGATTCGGTGTAGCACAACATAGGAGAGGTCTCGACTGAACCTGTTGCTACATCACTTGTTCAGTGTCGTTTCATAGTCAGTTTTGCATCATGGCGCCTTCCAAGCCACCAAAGCCTTCGGCTCATACTCAAATCTTGCTTGAGCACGTGGCGAGCAGTGCTGACGATGAGAAGACTCGCTGAGGTCAAGTGATGGAGAATTTTGATCTGTTGTATGCCAGGCTAAATGATATGGGTATTATCCAGCAGGAAGTTAAGCAATAGTTGTGTCGACGGAATATCGTAGGCAATTCTCCGAGGGGTATCCCACGAAGGTAGATTGATCGGCAGAGATGCGTGTAATCGAGAATAAGAAGGCAACAGAGACACACGAGTTAGACAGGTTCAGGCCGTCAGTATGACGTAATCCCCTATTCCTATGGTCTGTTGGATTGTATTGGCTATCGTATGATATTACGTGCGTTTAGATGGGGTCCCTGCCCACCTTATAGAGTCCGGGGGCAGGGTTACAAGTCGGTTAGATCTGAGAGATAACTGGAAAGTAATAACAGATTATAGGAATCATGGAATTATACGTATACTAACAGATCTCGTAGTATCTTCAGGATATCTTCCCAATGTCTTGCGGGAGGCGTCGAGCAGCGTCGTGCCCCGCAAGGCTTCATCTTATGGGCTAGGCCGCCCCTAGGGGAGCAGCCCATGTGGTCTGCCATGGGTATCCGGGGTCGTACCCTCCATAGCTAGTCTCCGAGCGCCTTATACCCGTTGTGCAACGCCATCTTAAACTTGTCCGAGCAGGTGCAAACAAAGCCGAACAGTCAAACTCATGGTCCGACCACCGTGATGAGTTACCGAGCAGTTGTGAGCAGTCGCCGAGCAGCGTGAACCATCGCCAAGCAGTGTAACCCAAGTATGGCTTACCATAAGGGTTTAAGGAGCTCAAGTTCAAAATCAAAAATTTCCTCGCAGCGGACCAAGTGTGCCCACTTAGAGTCCGACCACGAGAAAGGAAGATAGTCGTCTTCAGCTTCAAGAGGCGCGGAGTCTTCCAGATTAAAGCAAACACACTCACCACGAGGTGAAGTGTGCCCACTTAGTCCCCGAGCCTGATAGTAGGTGATGTAGTCACGTGGTGCTAGGGCCAAAAGTAGAAGACCAGCTGAGCAGGCCGGCAGTCCTCGGGCATAGCCCCGAAATGAGAAAAAGCACATTCACCGCAAGGTGAAGTGTGCCCACTTAGTCCTCAAGCCTGACAGTAGGTGACGTAGTCACGTGGTGCTAGGGTCAGAAACAGCAGTCATCAGAAGAAAGTCCCCAATTGGGTGAGGAACCAAGACGTAGTGCTGATGCAGTCCTCGAGCCACAAGAGGAAATCTTGGAGAAAACAAATCGCGGAGAAAATACCAGAGTAATGGTTGTACAATAGTAATTACTGAGCTGTAACAGTTGACGAAGAAGTCAGCGAATATTTGGTGAGCAGTAACAAATTGCGGAGATAAATGGGTGATACGGGTTGTAGTTGTGCAAAAGCCCAGGTAACAGCCCACCACGCTTGTTGCGGAGAACTCAGAGAGACGTAAATCCAGGAGCGGTTTCCTAAAAACCCTAGAATGCGAAAAGGTGGGGGGAGTGCTTTATAACTACGCCGCCGCACCTCACTCCCACCTTTGCCACTTTTTCACTTTGTCTTCCTCCTCAACCGCCACACTTCTAGATTCATACGTGCTTCCACCGCCAATCCCGAATCAAATCTGAGAAATAGCGCCGAAAAAGGGAGCTGTGAAACCGAAGAAGGCAGCCACCATAGCCGGCCGTGATGAGGAATGGGTGCCATCGAGGATGGGGGGCGAAGATCAACAGGATGATGGAGGTGGGCATTCTTTCTGACCGAGTCACTGTCGGATGGCGGCCAGCCAGCGGTGAGCCCTTCCCCATGCCTCATACTAATGAAATAGTGGTGTTTGAGGATTATTTCTAGCTCTAGTTGGGATTTTCTGTTCATCCTTTCCTGAGGGATCTGTTGGAGTTCTGGGTAATTAGTCTATGCAATCTCCACCCAAACACCATCTTACACATCTAGATCTTTGTCCACTTCTACGAAGCGTATCTGGGGGTTCTTCCGCACTTCAACCTCTTCAGACACCTGTTCTGGTTGAAGAAGAAGGGCGGCGATGGTTCCAAGGTGGTCGGCGACGTATATCTACAACTCTAGGACAGAATGGTGAGCAAGTACATCCCTGTACCGCTGAATACTTCTCTGAAGGGTTGGAACGCCAGGTGGTTCTACATGAAGCAGAGCCATCCTACAATCCGCTGCGACATCGACCACATCTCGGAGAGCCAAAAGAGCTGGTCGGAGAAGCCAAGCAGTGCCGACATGGAGAAGGTGAATGAGCTCCTCGACCTGATTAAAGGCATGGAGATTAAAGGTGGACTGGTGGTAGCGAGCTTCATAGTGCGCCGAGTCTAGCCCTACAAGGAGAGGACCCACCCGGTCTTTGACTTCAAGGGCGATGACGACGGCACCCGGGAGAGAATGGGGAGGCTAACAAGGGATGATGTGCTAGAGCAGGCCACAGAGCTATTCGCTCCAAATGCCTCATTCAGCGTGTCAAGGCCGATGAGGGCCTTCAACTGTACAAATCCACCTGCTCAGGTAACCATCCCAATTGTTTTGTTCGTGATGCTTTTTATCCATGATTGTTGTCGAGCAGTGAATTGATTCACTTATGCAAAGATCCATTCATAGGAAAGAGCGGTGTACTTCTCGGGCATGTCGAGGGGTGATTGGCCACAGGTAGTAGACACCTAGCCACCAAGTCGACCTAAGGAAGATGTGGCCAGCGCCTTGTTGGAGTCTGAAGGCGCAGACGCTGGTCGGGTGAAGAGTACCCCCTGGTGTCGGAGAAAGTCCAGGGAAGAGGGCAGCGGCAGATGAGCCAGCTCGGAAGAAAAGGAAAACAAAGGGCGTTGTTCCCCACAAACCGGATGGCATCTCGCTTGGTGGTGACCAGACCACTCGGACACGAAGTGCGGCGATGCCCAAGTGGTCGGATGACGACGGAGCTCCAGTAGCTCCTCCTCCGAGCAATAAAGCGCCCCCACATAGCTCACGCGCTAAAGAGCAACCGAAGGGAGGGGAGGGAGTCCCCAAGCAGTAGGCGATGGCAGTCCTCGAGCAGCAGGCGACGAGAGTTTCGGAGCGATAGGAGGAGGTGAGGCCGACAGTGGAGGCCGTGAGACCTCCACCATAGGGTGTGGGAGTCGACCCTAGGCCCATGCTTGGGGGCTCTAGATGGCAACGCTGGTTCAGAAAAGTATACCGGCAAGCCACATGTAAGTATCCTTGCCTTGGAGTTATTTTGTTGTCATATCCTTATCTCTTTTGGCGACTGATGAGCTGATCTAATACAGAGTGAGGCATACAAAGGATCTGACCCCACCCGTCCAGACTGACGAGCAACCGAGGGCTAGTCTCGAGGTGGAGGCGATGCCGGTAGACCCTATCCTAGAGTCCCCGGGTGCTCGGTGGCCTGCGGAGGAGTCAACTAGTGGTGCCTCCATCCGTGGAGGAGGAGGACGAGGTGGAAGAAATCGAGCATGAGGAATCACGACCTCAAGCTGTCTGAATCCTTCGCAAGCGAGGCGATGAAGTGGTGGTTGTTGAGGAGGAGGACACCACAAGGGAGCTCAGGAGGCTGGAGTCTGCCCTTTCTAGAGTGATGAAGCAGATCAAGGTCAATACTATGCCTGGAATGCTCATCTTTGTCATTGGACATCTGGAGCTCTT
Source organism: Miscanthus floridulus (assembly GCF_019320115.1). Classification (NCBI taxonomy): domain Eukaryota; kingdom Viridiplantae; phylum Streptophyta; class Magnoliopsida; order Poales; family Poaceae; genus Miscanthus; species Miscanthus floridulus. The sequence continues at coordinate 22,362,681 of NC_089598.1, forward strand.
CATAATCTTGTTGCTTTTGTACGACATTGCTCGGACCGCCGAACAGTGGTGATAGCTGATCAAAAGGATGGAGCCCCTCACCGAGGAGAATGAAAAACTGAAGGAGGCGATGAAACTTATAGAGAAGAACATCTAGAGGGCCCAGCGCGAGCAAGACCTTACTGAATCCAATGTGCGGGATCTGGAATACCAGAAGGGCATCCTATTCGAGCAGCTGGCAAAGGCGTCCGAGCAGTTGTGGGGCAAGTCTGAGCAACTGGCCACCGTCTTCGAGCAGTTGACGGGTGCTTCTGAGCAATTAGAGTGGAAGTCCGAGCAGCTCAGAAGCGTCTCTAAGGAGAAAGATGGTATGGCGTATCGGCGAATGTGCTTTGCATTATTGAAAAGTCATATTGTTGCTATGGACCATTATGCTTGTAGAGCAAGATGTAGAGCTTGGCCAGCTGCGCTAAAGCATCAAGCAACTCTGAGAGGAGAAGGCGAAGGAATCGGGACGAGCGGAGAAGCTGACTGAGGAGCTGAAAGGTGAGGACTTCATGGTCGAAGTTGCTGTAGGAGTAATTTCCTTGCTTGATGGAACCTTGTAATGCCTGCAGACTACCATCGGAGGGTTAAGGCACAGTTCGATGTGCTAGAACAGGAGGCCAGGACGTAGAGGAACAAGTTCAATGATGTAGTTGCCGGAGTCAAACCGGTGCTCGACTGTGTCAACCTAGAGGCAGCTCCTCAGCCTGACAGTAGGCCACCACGTCCGGACACCATCATCAAAAAGTGCAAGGTGGCATGGGAGAACTTCAAGAGCTTCAACCGTGATGCCATCATCACTGCCGTTACACCCGCCCTAGCGGTGGTCCGGTCCCATTACCCTACCATTGACCTTCAAATGATAGGGGCCAGATTCACTGAAGGAACGGGTGTGACAAAGCACCAGCAGCTGGAAGATGAGGTGGAAGACGCGGCGAAGAAGCTGGCCGACGACATCGACCGATTCAACAAGATGGACGACGATGGCGAAGCCTGATGATCTGCTTGGAGGAAAGTCTGTAGTAACTGGAGAGAGTAGTTAAAACGAGCAAGGGCATAGACAGACATTTGTATGTAGAAATGCTGTAAAGTGACAGTGCATGTTTATGCAATTTGCTAGTTTTCGTTGAAAAATCGTTGTAGTGTTAACCCTAACGCAATTATACATAGTATAAGTAACGTCTGAGCAGTTAGTTCGGTACTGAACTCTTTGGCCTTAGCTAGCCCATAGTCCATAACGTAGAGCACGGAGCCCATGCACATGTAGGAGGAACATGCCTGACCAAGGAACCGCAGCCAACCACCCATAACGTAGAGCGTGGAGCCCGTAGCACGTGTAGGGAGAGATCGGAGACTAGGTCTTCTCTATAGAAAACAGAGCGGAATGTGTGCTACTCAGCGGTTGGCAAATTAACTTAGAGATATACATAGTATAAGTGGTGTCCGAGCAGTTAGTTCCTTACTGTGCTCTTAGCCTTGGCTAGCCCATAGTCCATAACGTCGAGCGCGGAGCCCGTACACGTGTAGGAGGAATAGGCGTGGCCAAGGAACTATAGCCGACCACCCATAACGCAGAGCACGGAGCCCATAGCATGTGTAGGGAGAGATCGGAGACTGGGTCTTTTCCATAGAGCACAGAACAAAACGTGTGCTACTCGGCGATTAGTGAAACATTTTAGAGATATGGAGAAACGCGACGGAGCATTTATGGCGACCACATGTTGGAGATATGGAGAAACGTGGCGGATCATTTATGGTGATCTCGTATTGGAGTTCGTTAAGGAGTAGCTTAGAGCTCGACGACCGTAAGTGGAGATTAATCATAATGGAGAAATAATGGAGACAAATTTTGGTGACCAAAACTTTATTCGTCATGGAGTGGAGAATACATATCTGGAGCGTTTCAAGGATAGAAATGTATAAGGTGCTCGATGTGCCATGAATTGGGAATATTGATTCTGTCCAAGTCACATAGCCAATAAGACCCTGGTGTAACACCCCGGTGTTATGATCTTATTTAGCACCGCGGTTTAGGCCTAGGAAAAATTTCCAGAACGAGTTTCTCGGATTTTAAAATTTAAATATTAAGCTTAGGTTTAAAATGCCATTTTTAGCAAACGATAGTGAGCAAAGTAATTAAATGGCGCTTAAATATTTTTTGTCTCTATGGGTTAGTGTGATGTATGAACTTTTGCGTGAAATAATTATTAGTGGAAGTTAATCGTGTTAAAACTTAAAATAAAATAAATAGAAACCAGCTTTTCGCGTCAACATCGGTGATTATATTTAAAAGCGCTGCTGTCCTTGCTGCACTGTGTTCTGGATGTTGAGTACCGTGGTGCGTCTCCCTTGCTCCGAATAAATCCGCCAGCCAAATTATTAACGTCGCGCCATGGCAGAGTGAAGCCAAGTCAGTCCTGCCTCCCCGTTTGCTCGCTCTCTCGTACTCTGCTTGCCTTTTACGTCAGAACTCCCTGCTCATCTTTTTCTTTGCGAAGCTGGCAATCTGGTTCGAATTTTTCTTTGGAGCATGTGGTTCTTTCCCCCTGTTCTCACCATGTCCAATCCCTGCCTCTGCTGTCTCCGTAGCCGGCGAGCAAAGTTCCAACTCACGAATTCCCACATCTCTGCCTCGTCTTGTCCCGGTCTGCCCTCTGTCTCCGATTGCATTGCTGAGCTACCACCCACCTACCGCACCTAGCCACGTGTGGCCCTGCTACTGCCAGGCGCACCTCGGTTGCGCTGCTCTCTGCACCGGCGCTCCCACGTCGCTCCCTCTGCTCTCTGCCGCACCTGCTCGCCCCCTTCTTCTTCTTCCTCCACGCGCGCGCTCGAGCTTCGCACTGGCTCACGCCTTCCCCGTGAGCGAGCCCCGGCCTGCCTTGGTCTGCTCCCCGCAGCACGCGCCACCACCACGCTGGACTTGCAGCTCCACGGCGCTGAGCTGCCGTGCAACGCGCAGGAGCCGTCGTCCCAGCCCTAGTCCGCCATAGACGCCTTTCCCCTCCTCGCGAGCGCTCCTCCTCCTCGCTCTCTATCTCTCGCGCGCGTTGCTCTTGCCTCCATCCGCTCCCTCTCTCTACCGAGCAACTGTGGAGGCAGCGCCTTGGTCGCCAACCATTGAGTGTGCGCCCGCGCGCGAGTCCCCGTGGCCCGCGCTGGAACCCTGGCCACAGCTCCGACTCGCCTCTTTTTCCCCCATCTCTGCTTCTTCATTGGGACGCCGCTGCCGTGCCTCCCAAGCCGCCACCAGTCACGTGCCGCCGCTGTTCAGCCATGCGCGCCTGGGCTGTGTTGCCCCACAGTGGCCATGCCGACGCCATCCGCCTAGCTCGCCCTGCTACTGCTGCCACCGTGGGCTCTGCCTCCATGGCACCGCCTAGCCAGGTGCGCGTTAGGACCTCGAGCCTAGGCGCTTGCCCCTCGCCTCCCCGGTCCCCTCCGCTGCCATAGCACCACGCCTCGCTCCTCCGCACCGCCGTGGCTGCTTCCAGTGCACACCACCACAATGCTCATGCCCGTGCATGGCTCCGCGCCCCCTTTGTTTCCCCCTTGCATGCCCCAGCGTCATAGCCACCGTGACCCGCACCCCACCCGACCCCACCGTCGTCTAAGCCGGTGCCCTCCTCTTCCTTCCTCGCTCTGGTCCGGCACGCCACCTTCCTGCTCCCACGGCTGCCCATAGCTACGCACAGGGCTGTCGTGCCCCATCCGTGCACCCGAGCCACTCGCGCGCCTCCCTTTCGCCGTGGCCCTGCATTCCCCGCGTGTGCCGCGTCCTTACCCCACGCCGGAGTCGCTACCGCAGCACCTTGCCTCACCTTCCACCGCCGTTTGTTCACCGGAGCCGCACAGTTCTACCGTCGCCCTACAGCTGCCATGCGCGCGCGTGGCTAGGGTGCTATGGGCTACCGCTGGCCATGCCACCGGTGCCTGCATACATGGCCGGGCCCGCCCCTACCTGCGGCCGGTTTTTCTGCCATCGCCGTGCCCGCCCGACCAGGATTGACCGCCGGTTGGTGCCCCCTATTCCGTCCTCTGCTTTGGGGAAGGAAAGCGAAGGTAAGTAAACGGGAGTTTGGTGAAAGCCGGGGGGTTAATGAACTTGTCAGTGAGTGTACGAAATAGTAGTTGGACCTTTTTGTAATTTAAGGAAAGTTCAGAGGTCATGTCGCATATGTGCCGCGTCTCCCACCGCGGGCCGGTTTCGCTAGGCCGGCCGATCGCTGTGTCTGCCTGGGCCGTTCGCCGCGCTGGGCCGCACGTTCCTGTGGTCCACGCCGTGCGCTTTGGACTGTCTGCGCGCTTGGGCCGTCCGGCCTGTCGCCGCGCGCCCATCCACCTGGGCCACCACCTGCCCGCCGCTGGGCCTGGCCGAACGGGCCACTAGGCCGACTGATGTCTGTTGGCCCTTTAGTTCTAAGCGATTGCTAATTTAGTCTCGGAAGTAAAATTGTAAACTCAATAAAATAGTGTAGGGACCCAAAAATAGTGAAACCAGTTTTGTTAGTCTCCTAAAATTATGCTCTATCTATTAGTATATTTTGTTCACAAAGTTTGGCAATATTTTTGGGAGCTATATAAGTAATTTAAAATGCTTAATATTATTAAAAGATGAACTTGTAGGAATTTCTGGGATAAATCAATAATAGTGTTGACTCTAAAAATTTGATAGTAAACTACTAATATTATTATCTACTCACTGTAATTTTTGTAGCCCAATAATAATTAGTTTGCTAGGTAGATAATGATGCTCTATTTCGAATAACGATTAAATCGATAGAATGAAATAAAGAAACAACTTGGGTTTGTATAACTAAAATAATTGTTGGGAAATAACGTCTTATTCGATAACATGGATATGTAGCCTAAGTACGGCCGTCGTTAGAACAAGCCCGTTAACTCGAGCGGCGTAAGTCGTATTTTACGAGTCACGATTGCAGTCGATTAATTTCATCTATGCATTTGCATCAATGCATATCATATAGGTACGAGGAGGGATCAACGGATCAATCAAAGGATGATCAGAAATCCAAAGATGGTGTAATGGTATTCTCTCCAGGAGATGATACGATGGGTTTTCTATCCAGATGATTGTGGAGGATCTGAAGATGCAGATACTAACTTTTTAATATATATCTTACCCAGGCAAGTCCCGGTGCATAACCCCTACTTTTCTGCAGTTTAAATTATATTTGTGCATTAAGTTTTAAGGAGTTGAATGAAACCCACTTGCATATATATCTTTATCCTATAAGTCTTACTAGTATGATAGGATCATGTAGAATGCTATGCTATAGGACTCCGGTAGAAGTCGAGTGATTGCCTGTCACTCGCGAGAGATAGGAAATATATTACTGTAATATTATCACTGGGAAAATATAAATGGTGGAAAGGAAAAATGGTGACCGGACAGGGATATGGTTTGGGTATTGGTGGGTGTAAGAGATTGTGTCACCGTGGATGCGGGGCATGGCTTGGTTACACTGCTTTTCCTGTCTGGTCGATTAAGGACCGTTCGTTGCATGAGACTCTAGGTAGGTCACAGACTCATTATCCCGAGCACATACTTGAGTATGGGCGCTTGGAAGACTTGTTACTCTCTTATCACGGATCTGGCTCTTTCTAGACCGACTATTAGGGTTTCTTTTTGGTGGAGGAGGTCCTTGCACCGCACTGAGTCCAGGACTCAGGGGCGGGGGCTTGGAGTCCCAGTTTGGACGAGGACCTAGACACCGGGACAGGAGAGTGATGGGTTGGTCCTGCTTGTGCCTGGGGTACAAGCAGGGCGTGTGTTTTTAGGGTACCCAGCGGGGGGCATTGATTCATGAATCACCGGGCGATCCGGTACGGCTTGTCTACGGTTTAGCATCATAGTAAGAACTGAAGATGAAAGATGGAAGATGGAAAAAGGAAATCTGATTGCTTACCACCTGCTTGAAAGTAGCATAGGTGCTTACATAGAATGGTTAGTTAATGAACCAGTGCGGCTATTAATAAAAATCGAATATAAGGACGCACATTTAGTAATGCTTTCTGCTAATGCAATAACCCATAAGCTAGATAGCCTTGCATACCCTTGGAGTCTTTTCTTTCCCCTTGTCGGGTAAGTCTTACTGAGTACAATTGAGTACTCAGGGTTTTATTCCCCCTGTTGCAGGTGACAGGTGAAGGCTTGAGCTGACCTTTGTGTGTGGATTCCTCCTGGTGGGCTCAGCGAGGATTTCCTTTATGCTGCGATTGTAGTTGTTATTTATAACTCTCACCAAATGCTTTTATAAATGAAGGTTTCATAATCTGTTGTCATAGTTTATATATCAATACTTCATCATGTCATTAATAGACGTTTATTTCCGCTATAACTTTATTCACATGTTTATATTCCGCTGTTCAATTAAATTATTCCTAACTCTGATAATATGATTACATTTCGCTATTATAAATGATAAATGTTATACTCTGATGTTACATGCAAAGTGATGTAAGAAATGGTTAAGAATGTTGTAAGCTTTATTCTTTCATTTGTGATCCTGATGGCGAAAATGTGGATTTTCGGGTTCTCCCCTAGGGTGTGCCCGACGGAACCGAGTAATTTAGTGTTCTCCCTCAAGTGCTTAGTGTCTAATGGAAGACAAGCACTCCTGTGAGGCATTAAATTAGGCGGTTCTACCACACCTAGTCGGGTAACCTCTTTGACGACGTAAGGCCCTTCCCAGGGGGAGGAGAGCTTGTGCATCCCTTCGGTTTTTTGCTTTCTGTGGAGAACGAGGTCGCCGACAGCAAATGAATGACCTTTGATGTTGTGGTTATAGTATCTCCGCAAGCCTTCTAGGTATTTGGCTATGCGGATGTAGGTGATCAGGCGTTCTTCCTCGGCCCTATCGACGTCCTCTATCTGAACAGCTGCGGCTTGCTCTTCATCGTAATGTTCCACCCTAGGTGCTCGGAAGGCAATGTCCGCTGGTAGTATGGCTTCTGAGCCATTGAAAGCTCTAGTTTGGTTTTGGTGAATTGATGAAACCCTAAGTGCTAACTTAGTTTATCAAGTGATCATGAGATAGGTGGCACACTTCAAGTGGAGAAGCCAATGAAGATCATAGCATGACAATGGTGATGGCATGGTGATGATCAAGGGCTTAAACTTGAAAAGAAGAAAGAGAAAAACAAAAAGCTCAAGGCAAAGGTATAATTTGTAGGAGCTATTTTGTTTTGGTGATCAAGACACTTAGAGAGTGTGATCACATTTAGGATTGATAGCCATACTATTAAGAGGAGTGAAACTTGTATCGAAATGCGGTTATCAAAGTGCCACTAGATGCTCTAACTCATTGCATATGCATTTAGGATCTAGTGGAGAACTAACACCCTTGAAAATATTTGTGAAAATATGCTAACACATGTGCACAAGGTGATACACTTGGTGGTTGGCACATTTGAGCAAGGGTGGAGAAGTTAGAAATGAAATGGAGTTGGTCGAAATGATGCTGGCGCCGGTCAACTGACCGGACGCTGGGTCGCTCTGTGACTGGACGCTGAAGGGTTGCGTCTGGTCGAGTGGTCGATCAGCATAGTAATTAGGGTTAAGCACTGGACGCTGGGCTGTGTCCGGTCAAGCATGACCGGACGTGTCCGGTCGGCAAAAACTTATTTCAGACCCTTACTGTAAACGATCGGATGCTAAGGGTTCAGCGTCCGGTTAGTTCTGTCAGAGCATCTGGTCAGCTTATCGACCATTGAGATCAAATGTTCACTGTTGAATGCAAGAGACACGTGGCCGCCATTGGGCGACCGGACGCTGAGGAGCAGCGTCCGGTCAGTAGGACCGGAGCGTCCGGTCACCCCGATCAGTGCCTAGTGAAGGGGTACAACGGCTTTATTTCGTGGGGGCTTCTATTTAAGCCCCATAGTCGGTTCAAGCTCACCCTCTTGGCCATTTGCATTGACATAGCAACCTTGTGAGCTTAGCCAAAGCCCTCCCACTCATCTCCATCATTGGTTCATCATCATAGTGAGATTGGGAGTGATCCAAGTGCATTGCTTGAGTGATTGCATCTAGAGGCACTTGGTGTTCGTGTTTCACTATGGATTTTGCTTGTTACTCTTGGTGGTTGCCACCACCTAGATGGCTTGGAGCAGCGAGGATCATTGAGCGAAGGTGGTGATTGTCTCTAGCTCCGATCGTGGTGATTGTGAGGGGTTCTTGACCTTTGCCCGGTGGAGCGCCAAAAGGTACTCTAGTGGATTGCTCGTGGCTTGTGTGATCCTCATCTTGTGTTGGTTGTGCGGCACCCTATTGAGGGTTTGGCATGTGAAGCCAATTAGCGCGTGGACCTCCAAGTGAGTGAATCGCCACAACGAGGACTAGCTTGCCGGCAAGCAAGTGAACTTCGATAAAAAATCATTGCGTTCATCATTGATTTCGAGGTGATTGGTCTTCATTGTTATTCATCCTTGTGATTGATTGGTTTCTTTCTCTACACGATGGTATAACCTTCTTGATCACTCTCTTTACATTACCACAAACTAGTTGTTAAGCTCTTTAGTGTAACTAGTTGTGAGAGCTTGTTTGCTTGGTTGGTGTGGCTCTTTAGTTAGTCTTTGAGAGCACACTAACATAGGGTAGTGTCTTTGCTATTGTGTGGATAAACACTATCTAAACTAGAATTGTGGTATGTGGCTTGCATTTTGAGTAGGCTAGCGCAACACTCGCTTTGCCTCATAATCGTCTAACCATTTTGTTAAGTGTTGTTGTAGAATTTTTTATTAGGCTATTCACCCCCCCTATAGCCATTAGGACCTTTCAAGTGGTATCAGAGCCGAGGTCACCGTGATTTGAGGCTTAACAACCTTCGGTGTAAAAATGGCTCAAATCAACAACACCAAGAAGCCACCCCAATTTGATGGCACAAATTATCCCTATTGGAAGGCTAAGATGACAACATATATCAAGTCAATCAATAGGAAAATTTGGAAGGTGGTAGAAATAAAAATTGAGATAGAAGATGAAGAGGCTCCCACCGCCGCTGAAGAATTGCTACTCCAAAACAATGATATTGCTCTTAGTGCCATCCATGATGATTTGGATGAGAGAACATTTGAGCAAATCAAGAACATTGAGAGAGCTCATGAGGCATGGAAGAAATTGGAAGAATTATTTGAGGGCACCAAGGCAATCAAGGGTGCAAAGGCATACATTCTCAAGGATAAATTTGCTAGTTTCAAGATGAAGGAAGAAGAGAGTGTGCCGGACATGTTTCATCGGATGGAAGTGATTGTAAATGATCTCAAGGCACTTGGTGAGAAGATAGAGGACAAGGAATTCTCAAATAAGTTCTTGAGATGCTTACCCTCAAGATTTGGTACATTGGTCACTATTCTAGTGAGGTCCGGTTTGGATACAATGACACCAAATCAAATCTTGGGAGATATCATGACCGATGATGCTTATAGAGATGATGATGAGAAGGAAGAAAAAAGGGAGAAGAAAGAAGAAAATAAGGATGACAAGAAGAAGAGCGTGGCATTCAAAGCCATGTCATCTAAGGGAAAAGCCAAGCAAGAAACATCAAGTGAAGATGATGATTCATGGGATGATGATGATGATGAGAAGATGGCTCTATTTGTCAAGAGATTTGGCAAGTTCATGGTGAAGAAGGGCTACCGTGCTAGAAAAAAGAAGTCTTCATCCAAGAACAAAGAAGAGTCAAGAAGGTGCTTCAAGTGTGGAAGCAAAGATCATCTTGTTGCTCAATGCCCATACAATAGCGACAATGATGATGACAACAAGAAGAATAAGAAGAAGGACAAGAAGAAAAGAAAGAGAAGAAGGACAAGATGGCCTTCAAGAAGAAGGGTGGTTCATATGTAGTCACTTGGGATAGTGATGCTTCCTCATTTGATGATGATGATGATAGTGATGATCACAAGACCACCAAGAAGAAGGTTCTTGCAAGCATTGCCATCAATGAGAAGCCTTCTCTCTTTGAATCTTCATCATGCTTCATGGCTAAGGCCACTAAGGTACAATCTTGTGATGATGAAAGTGATGAAGAACATGTTGATGATAATGAACATGAAAATGAAAATGATAGTGATAGTGATGAAGATGAACCTACTAAGGATGAATTATTTGACATGCTAGAAGATGCTAAAGAACACTTTGACATTAAGAGAATGGAATGCAAGAGCTTGAATAAGGAGGTAAAAGCCCTTAAGCAAGCCCTTGATGAGCTCAAAGCAACTCATGAGAAGCTAGAGGAAGCCCATGAGAAGCTTGGCAAGGCTCACAAAAAGCTTGAAAAGGCTCATTCCACTTTGCTTAATGAACAAGATAAAAAGAAGCATGTTGAAACTTGTGATGTAGGTTTAACTTGTGATATAATTGATAAATCACTATCTATGCCTATCATTATTGCTCCTACTAATCCTTCTTGTAGCACTTCCACCTCTATCTCATCTAGTAGTGATGGTCTCACTTATGATGCCTCACTAGTGGTTGAGAATGAGAACCTCAAGAAGGAGGTCACTAAGCTCACTCACACTTTGGCTAAGGCCTATGGTGGTGAGGACCGATTGCTTATGTGCTTGGGTAGCCAAAGAGCTTCTCTCTACAAAGAGGGATTGGGCTATAACCCCAAGAAAGGCAAAGCGGCCTTTGCTCCTCACAAGACTAGTTTTGTGAAGAACAACGGTTGGTTTTGCACTAGTTGCAAGCAAGTGGGTCACAAAGAGCAAGAATGCAAAAACAAGAGCAAAAATGCTAATGTATCCTCTATTAAGCTTGATTCATGCTATATGCTTACTAAGGGTACAAATGGTGTGAAGGCTAAGTTCATTGGTAAACCATGGATGGGCTCAAAGAAGAAAGTCATTTGGGTACCAAAGAGCTTAGTGACTAACCTTCAAGGACCCAAACAAGTTTGGGTACCTAAAAAGAATTGATCTTCTTTTGTAGGTCAATTATAAAGCCGAAGGAAGGCATTGGGTTCTTGATAGTAGGTGCACTCAACACATGACCAGTGATGCAAGAATGTTCAACTCAATCAACACCAATGGCAATGATGGTTATGATAGTATCACATTTGGTGATAATGGCAAAGGCAAGGTCAAAGGGCTTGGTAAGATTACAATATCCAATGACATGAGCATATCCAATGTGTTGCTAGTAGAGAGCTTGAACTTCAATTTGCTATCCGTGGCTCAATTATATGATCTTGGATTCAAATGCATATTTGGAATAGATGACGTAGAGATCATAAGTGTAGATGGCTCTAATTTGATCTTCAAAGGCTTTAGATATAAGAATATATACTTGGTTGATTTCAATGCTAGTGAAGCTAAATTATCTACATGCTTGTTCACTAAGTCTAGCATGGGTTGGTTATGGCATAGAAGGCTTGGTCATATTGGAATAAAACAACTGAATAAATTGGTTAAGCATGACTTAGTTAAACACTTGAAAGATGTTGTGTTTAAAAAGGATAAGCTTTGTAGCTCTTGTCAAGCCGACAAACAAGTTGGAAACACCCATCCTAAGAAAAGCATGATGAGCACTAGTAAAGCATTTGAGTTATTGCACATGGATTTGTTTGGGCCAACACAATACACTAGTATCGATGGAAATAAATATCGATTTGTGATAATGGATGACTACACTAGATACACATGGGTATTCTTTCTAATGGACAAAAGTGATGTGTTTGCAACATTCAAATCATTTGTCAAGGGCATTCACAATGAATTTGAAACAACCATCAAGAGAGTTAGAAGTGACAATGGTAGTGAGTTCAAGAACACTAGAATTGATGAGTTGTGTGATGAATTTGGAATTAGACATCAATTCTTGGCCAAGTACGCACCTCAATCAAATGGCCTTGTTGAGAGAAAGAATAGAACACTCATCGATATGGCAAGGTCTATGCTTAGTGAGTACAATGTAAGTCAATCCTTTTGGGCCGAAGCTATCAACACGACTTGCTATTGTAGCAACCGCCTCTATTGTCACCGATTGAAAGAAAAGACACCATATGAGCTCTTGAATGGTAGAAAGCCCAACATTGCATATTTTTAGGTCTTTAGTTGCAAATGCTATATCTTGAAGAAAGGCATAAGATTGGGAAAATTTGACAAGAAATGTGATGAAGGATTCCTACTTGGTTATTCCACTATAAGCAAAGCATATAGAGTTTAGAATTTGGATAGTGGTACTCTTGAGGAAGTTCATGATGTTGAATTTGATGAAACCAAGGGTTCACAAGTAGAGAATGAGAACTTGGAAGATGTTAGAGGCATTCAACTTTCAAATGCCATGAAGAACATGGATATTGATGAATTGAGATCTAGGCAAGTGAATGATGATAAAGATGATCAAGTGCAAGTGCTCTCCAACTCAAATGTGCAAGATGATACAAATCAAGCTAGTACAAGTGGATCTCATAAAAATGAACAAGATCAAGTGGCTAGTACATCATCTCAACCCAATGATCAAGCAAGTGCAAGCAATCAAGTTCCAATCCTCCAACCAATCAATATTGCAAGAGATCATCCATTGGACACTATCATTGGTGATATTTCAAGAGGTGTACAAACAAGATCAAGATTGGCATCATTTTATGAACACTTCTCATTTGTGTCATCTATTGAACCAAAGAAGATATATGAAGCTTTGAAGGATGTTGATTGGGTGAATGCTATGCATGAAGAATTGAATAACTTCACAAGAAATCAAGTATGGAAATTAGTAGAGAGACCAAAGGGACACAATGTGATTGGAACCAAATGGGTCTTTAAAAACAAGCAAGATCAAGATGGGATAGTAGTAAGGAACAAAGCAAGATTGGTAGCGCAAGGCTATACACAAGTTGAAGGTCTTGACTTTGGAGAAACATATGCCCCGGTTGCTAGATTAGAAGCAATTAGAATCTTGCTAGCCTATGCTTGTGCCCACAACATAAAGCTCTATCAAATGGATGTCAAGAGTGCATTTCTCAATGGTTACATCAATGAAGAAGTATATGTTGAGCAACCTCCCGGTTTTGAAGATGACAAGAAGCCCAACCATGTGTACAAGTTAAAGAAAGCATTGTATGGCTTGAAGCAAGCACCTAGAGCATGGTATGAGAGATTGAGGGATTTCCTACTCTCTAAAGGGTTCACAATGGGCAAGGTTGACACCACTCTTTTCATCAAGAAGATTGAAAAAGATCTATTTGTATTGCAAATCTATGTTGATGACATCATATTTGGATCAACCAATCAAGACTTTTGTGATGAGTTTGGAAAGATGATGGCTAATGAGTTTGAGATGTCCATGATTGAAGAGTTGAGTTACTTCCTTGGTCTTTAAATCAAGCAATTAAAGAATGGTACATTTGTGAGTCAAGGCAAGTACATCAAGAACATGATCAAGAAGTTTGGTATGATTGATAGCAAAGTCATTAGCACACCAATGAGAACCAATGGCAACTTGGATAGTGATGCAAGTGGAAACATGGTGGATTAAAAATTATATCGATCTATGATTGGAAGCCTACTCTATGTGACCGCATCAAGGCCAGATGTCATGTTTAGTGTATGCATGTGTGTAAGATTTCAAGCCTCACCAAGAGAAAGTCATTTAAAGGCTATAAAGAGGATATTGAGGTACTTGAAGCATACACCAAATGTTGGCTTGTGGTATTCCAAAGGAGCAAAGTTTGAGCTAGTTGGTTACTCCGACTCAGACTATGCGGGATGCAAAGTTGAAAGGAAGAGCACCTCGGGTACATGTCAATTGTTGGGAAGATCACTTGTTTCATGGTCATCAGAGAAGCAAAATAGTGTTGCATTATCAACCGCCGAAGCTGAATACATATCCGCCGGTAGTTGTTGTGCATAAATACTTTGGATGAAGGCCACTTTGAGTGACTTTAGAATCAAGCTCAAGAAAGTGCCATTGCTATGTGACAATGAGAGTGCAATCAAGTTGACCAACAATCCGGTTCAACATACAAGAACAAAGCACATTGATGTCCGCCACCATTTCATAAGAGATCACCAACAAAAAGGGGACATTTGCATTGAGAGTGTAGACACCGAAGATCAACTTGCCGACATATTCACCAAGCCATTGGATGAGAAAAGGTTTTGCAAGCTAAGGAATGAGTTGAACATATTAGATTTCTCAAATATGTGTTGATGCACCCCCACTCATATGACATGCCTCTCCTTCGAGCAATCCAAGGTAAAAGTTGATTGGCATGACATACATCTTTTCTAAGGACATGATTAGTGCATCTAGTCACATTCTCAATTTTATTAGGACCTTTCAAGTGGTTCTATTTTATTAGGCTCATTCATGAAAATCAAATGATTTTGATGTTTATATGATATCACTATTGCTTCTATGCTTGATTTGATCTAGTGGTAGCATATGACATGTTTGTGGGCTTGTAAACCTAGTGTTTAATCTAGAAAATGAGCTATAAGTGTTTAACTCAACATGGTACAAGATAACCCTTATTTGGAGGTGTGAAGAAGCTTGTCCTTGGATCAAACCGAGTTAAATATCTTTGGTAAATGATCTAGACTAGACCAAATTTGGGAAAATGATCCTCACCCCATTGATTGACATTGATAATCTCGACCCTACATGTAATACTATCTATATTTTGAACCTTTGTGGTCATTGATGACAAAGGGGGAGAGAAACAAAGATAGTAGTAAAGATAGTGAAAAAGAGGGAGAAATATCATAAAGGGAGAGAAACATAAAGATATCTTGATATATGGAAAGAGATCAACTAAAATTTTGAGCACACAAGTAGGGGGAGCAAGCTCATGAACTTGTATGGTACATTTGAATGTGCATTTCATATGTTTGCTTGCATGGCACAAGTCTTAAAATTCCATATCTATGCTTGTGTGGTGTATGCTAGTTGTCGGTTTGAATGATGAAATGAAAAACTAGCATGCATAGGATATCTAATGATTTCATTTCCAAGTGTTTCCAGGTGGTATTAAACTAACCACGGTGCTAAGGATGGTATAATGATGCACTCTGATTGGTATCGTGCTTCTAAGGTCCATCTTTTATACCTTAGCATCATGTGGTAGATATTGACTCCTATATTTCCTATCTAAGCATATGTGCAAGCTTCAATCCAAACTCTTAGCACATATATAGGGGGAGCACTTGCTACCATTTGGGGTTCATAAAACTTGTCCATATCTTTTTACACATGGTAAATATGCTTGGACAAGCAACATGGATTCAATTGAATTTTAATTCATATCTTTGTATAAGGGTTGTCATCAATTACCAAAAAGGGGGAGATTGAAAGCTCTAGTTTGGTTTTAGTGAATTGATGAAACCCTAAGTGCTAACCTAGTTTATCAAGTGATCGTGAGATAGGTAGCACACTTCAAGTGGAGAAGCCAATGAAGATCATAGCATGACAATGGTGATGCCATGGTGATGATCAAGGGCTTAAACTTGAAAAGAAGAAAGAGAAAAAACAAAAAGCTCAAGGCAAAGGTATAATTTGTAGGAGCTATTTTGTTTTGGTGATCAAGACACTTAGAGAGTGTGATCACATTTAGGATTGATAGCTGTACTATTAAGAGGAGTGAAACTCGTATCGAAATGCGGTTATCAAAGTGCCACTAGATGCTCTAACTCATTGCATATGCATTTAGGATCTAGTGGAGAACTAACACCCTTGAAAATATTTGTGAAAATATGCTAACACATGTGCACAAGGTGATACACTTGGTGGTTGGCACATTTGAGCAAGGGTGGAGAAGTTAGAAATGAAATAGAGTTGGTCGAAATGATGCTGGCGCCGGTCAACTGACCGGACGCTGGGTCGCTCTATGACTGGACGCTGAAGGGTTGCGTCTGGTCGAGTGGTCGGTCGGCATAGTAATTAGGGTTAAGCACTGGACGCTGGGCTGTGTCCGGTCAAGCATGACCGGACGTGTCCGGTCGGCAAAAACTTATTTCAGACCCTTACTGTAAACGATCGGACGCTAAGGGTTCAGCGTCCGGTTAGTTCTGTCAGAGCATCCGGTCAGCTTATCGACCATTGAGATCAAATGTTCACTGTTGAATGCAAGAGACACGTGGCCGCCATTGGGTGACCGGACGCTGAGGAGCAGCGTTCGGTCAGTAGGACCGGAGCGTCCGGTCACCCCGATCAGTGCCTAGTGAAGGGGTACAACGGCTCTATTTCATGGGGGCTTCTATTTAAGCTCCATAGTCGGTTCAAGCTCACCCTCTTGGCCATTTGCATTGACATAGCAACCTTGTGAGCTTAGCCAAAGCCCTCCCACTCATCTCCATCATTGGTTCATCATCATAGTGAGATTGGGAGTGATCCAAGTGCATTGCTTGAGTGATTGCATCTAGAGGCACTTGGTGTTCGTGTTTCACTATGGATTTCGCTTGTTACTCTTGGTGGTTGCCGCCACCTAGACGGCTTGGAGCAGCGAGGATCATTGAGCGGAGGTGGTGATTGTCTCCGGCTCCAATCGTGGTGATTGTGAGGGGTTCTTGACCTTTCCCCGGCGAAGCACCAAAAGGTACTCTAGTGGATTGCTCATGGCTTGTATGATCCTCATCTTGTGTTGGTTGTGCAGCACCCTATTAAGGGTTTGGCGTGTGAAGCCAATTAGCGCGTGGACCTCCAAGTGAGTGAATCACCACAACGAGGACTAGCTTGCCGGCAAGCAAGTGAACCTTGGTAAAAAATCATTGCGTTCATCATTGATTCTGAGGTGATTGGTCTTCATTGTTATTCATCCTTGTGATTGATTGGTTCCTTCCTCTACACGATGGTATAACCTTCTTGATCACTCTCTTTACATTACCGCAAACTAGTTGTCAAGCTCTTTAGTGTAACTAGTTGTGAGAGCTTGTTTGCTTGGTTGGTATGGCTCTTTAGTTAGTCTTTGAGAGCACACTAACATAGGGTAGTGTCTTTGCTATTGTGTGGATAAACACTATCTAAACTAGAATTGTGGTAGGTGGCTTGCATTTTGAGTAGGCTAGCGCAACACTCGCTTCGCCTCATAATCGTCTAACCGTTTTGTTAAGTGTTGTTGTAGAATTTTTTTATTAGGCTATTCACCCCCGCTCTAGCCATTAGGACCTTTCAGCCGTAGACCAAGAAATACGAAGACACAAAGGTGATGCGACTAGCTTGAGTACATAGTCCCTAGACCAGAGCTGGTAGCTCTTTGAGTCATCTGCCCGAATGCTTTTCTTCTTTCTGATATAGCCTCTTTTTGAGAGCATCAAGGATCATGCCGTTCGCCCATTCGACCTGGCCATTGGCTCTAGAATGGGCAACGGAGACAGCCGCCGATTTGATGGAGATGCATCGGTCTTCGTAGAAGTCCCAAAAATGATGACCATTAAACGTAGTTCTGAGGTCGGTGATAATGCTGTTTCGGGAGACTGAATCTGTGGATGATATCTTTGAAGAGCTTGATTGCTTTCTTTGCAGTGGCCGAAGCAAGCGGTTTGTATTTGATCCACTTGGAGAACTTATCAATGGCGACGTACACATACCGGAAGCCACCTGGCGCTGGCTTGAAGGGCCCGATCATATCTAGTCCTCAACATGCGAAGGGCTAGGAAGCTAGGATGGTCTGTAGTTCTTGTGCCGGCATGTGTATTTGCTTGGCGAAAAATTGGCATCCTTCAAAACATCGAACAAGATCTTCAGTGTCGGCGATGGCCGTGGGCCAGTAAAAACCAGCTCAGAAAGCTTTGCCAACCAGGTTTCTCGAGGCCACGTGGTTGCCATAGGAACCAGAGTGAATTTCGAGAAGTAGTTTCACTCCCTCTTCTTAGGTGATGCATTTCTGCAGTATCCCTTTCTTGGCACTTTTCCTCATCAAGTTGTCATCCACCAGCACGTAATGCTTGCTTCGATGGATTAGGCATTCAGTTTTAGTATTGTCGGTGGGTACTTTGGCGCTTGTGAGGTACTTGATGAACTGTTCCCTCCAATCGGCGGCCGACGAAGGTACTGTAAGTACCAGCTGCTCGGTAGGGGGAACTTCTTGAACTTTCTTCTCTTCCTTAATGGATCACGCCAAGAGATCTTGAACAAAGACCCCAGGTGGAATCATGGCGCGAGAAGAGCCTATCTTAGATAGGTGGTCGGCGAGCTGATTTTGATCTCGTACCATGTGGTGGTACTCGATACCGTAGAACTTTCCTTCAAGCTTCCTGATTTCAGCGCAGTATGCATCCATCTTCTCGCTGGAGTAGGACTAGTCTTTGTTGAGCTGGTTGATGACCAGTGCAAGAGTCCTCGTATACCATTAGGCGTTTGACACCGAGCTCAATGGCTATACGGAGTCCGTGGAGACATGCTTTGTATTCGGCGGCGTTGTTGGAGGCTGGAAAATGTATTCAGAGAACATATCGGAGCTTATCCTTGGTCGGCGTAATGAACAGAATGCCCACAACAACACCATTGATGTTGAGGGCACCATCAAAGTACATCACCCAGTGCTCGGGGCAAGTAGCGGCGATGGGCTCTTGGATCTTGGTCCACTCAGCGACGAAATCAGCGAGCGCCTGTGACTTGACGGTAGGCCTACTTCTAAATTCGATGGAGTAAGAGTCGAGCTCGATAGCCCACTTGATGATGTGGCCATTGGCCTCTTTGTTGCGAAGAATGTCTCCTAGAGGGAACTCGGTGACCACAACAATCTTGTAATACTCGAAGTAATGGTGAAGCTTGCGTGACGTGATTAGAATAGCATATAGCAGTTTCTGAACTTGAGGATGACGAGTTTTGGACTCGTTAAGGACATCACTGATGAAGTAGACCAGACATTGCACCTTATAGGCATGCTCGGACTCCTCGCGTTCGACGATGATAGTTGTGCTAACAATGCGAGAAGTGGCGGCGATGTACATCAGTAGAGTTTCGTCCGGTTGAGGCACCGTCATGATCGGAGGCTTTGTTAAAAACAACTTGAGCTACTCGAAAGCTAAATCTACCTCCTCCAACCAGGAAAAGCGCTCGGAGGCCTTGAGGAGTTTGAAAAATGGTAGTCCCTTTTCGCCGAGGCGTGATATGAAGCGGCTTAGAGCAGCCATGCATCCTGTAAGTTTATGTATGTCCTTTACATAGGTTGATCGTTTCATGTTGGTGATAGCAGAGACCTTGTTGGGATTGGGTTCGATGCCACGGGCACTGATGATGTAGCCTAGGAGTATACTGGACAGAACTCCAAAGATGCACTTTGAATGGTTTAGCTTCCATCGGTACCTTTTTCAGGTTAGCAAAAGTTTCTTTCAGGTCGGTGATGAGATTATCGGCGGTCTTGGACTTGACGACCACATCGTTGATGTAAGCTTCGACGTTGCGGCCTATCTATTGATCAAGGCACATCTGGATGGCCCTTTGGTAGGTCACCCTGGTGTTCTTGAGTCTGAAGGACATGGTGGTATAGCAATATACACTGAAAGGCGTGATGAATGACGTCTTGATCTGGTCTTCTTCCTTGAGGGAGATCTGGTGATAGCCAGAGTAACAGTCGAGGAAGGAGAGCAGTTCGTAGCCAGTGGTAGAGTCTACAACCTCGTCTATCCAAGGCAGACCAAAGGGGTCTTTAGAGCAGTGTTTGTTAAGATCAGTGTAATCAACGCATATTCTCCATTCTTTATTCTTTTTTTGAACAAGAACAGGGTTTGCTAACCACTCAGGATGATACACTTCTTTTATGAATCCAGCAGCTAGGAGCCGCTTTATTTCTACCCTAATAGCCTCCTTCTTGTCTGGCATGAATCATTAGAGTTTTTGCTTGATCGATTTGGCGGTCGGCGAGACATTCAAGGAATACTCGATCTTCTCCCATGGTACCCCCAGCATGTCTGCAGGTTTCCAAGCAAACATGTTGGCATTGGCACATAGGAAGGAGATGAGCGTGCTTTCCTATTTGGGGTCGAGGTGAGCCCCAATCTTCACTGTCTTGGAGGGGTCTCGAGGTCGAGGCCAACTTCCTTGGACTTGGCGGAGGCGCGAGGATGCTCCAGCGATGGGATCTCTAGGTCATCGGCGGGCACCGTCTTGGCGTCGATGACCACACTGGCCATCTGGATGGAGAGGTCGGTGGCTTCGGTGAGGGCAAGACTCTCTGTCTCACAAGTGTAGGTGACGAAGAGGTTGGCTCGTAGGGCTAGGACTCCTGCAGGCAAAGGCATCTTCAGCACCAGATAAGCGTAGTATGGTACAGCCATGAACTTGGCCAGAGCTGGCCAACCAAGTATGGCGTGGTAGGTGGTGTTGAAGTCGGCGACGTAGAAGTTGATGTGCTCGATGCAGTAGTTGCTTGTCGTGTCGAACTATACTGGTAGGGTGATCTCTCCAAGCTGTTTGGATGCCCTACCAGGTACCACACCCTAGAAGGAAGAGTCGGAGGGTGTGAGATCTGTTATCCCGAGGCCTAGCTCCTTTAGGGCTCTAAGCCTCCAACGAAGAGGAGGTTCAGAGCACTCCCACCATCGATGAGCACTTTTCAAAAAAGCACTTTCTGGACGGTTGCATCAAGGACGAGGGGGAAATGCCCTGTGTAGGGAAAGTCCGCCCACTGGTCGGCCCTACTAAAGGTGATGGGGACCTTAGACCAAGGGTGATAGCTGGGGTTGGTGGCGGCGTATTCCGCATTAATGGTGAGCACCCAGTGGGCGGCGAGCTTCCATTCTCTTCTGCTCTCGGTGGAGGCCAGGCCCCCAAATATGGTGGCGACCACCTTGTCGTGATCCTAGAAGGCATTATTGTTGCCCCCAGGTGGTCGGCGGCCTCTAGCTCCGTCATTGTTGTCGCCGTCTGTCTTTTTGGCCTAGAACTCCTTAGCCAAGCCGATGCAGTCCTTCATCTTATGCTTGGCGATCTTGTGGAGAGGGCACGGGCCATCGAGGATCTTCTTGTACTGCTCATCGTAGTTGCGCTTGGCGCGAGGCTCATCAACAGCTACGACAATGTGGTCTGGCCGGTGGCGGCGATATTGACCAGACCTGGATCCTTCTGGCCGATCACGGCCGCTGTTCCGATGATGACTACGGTCATCGTAGCGGTGGTTGTTGTGGCACCGGTCATCAGGACAATCGTCGCTACAATGAGTTGGGCGATGAGTGCCCGCATCCTCGTTGAAGTGCACCTCGGCTTCTTCGGCGTTGGCGTACTGGTTGGTGGTCATAATCATCTCGCCAATCCCCATGGGCGGCTTGCGGTTGAACTTTGAGTGGAGATCGCGGTGATGGAGTCCTGGAATGAAGGCGGTGATGACCTCAGCTTCCGTGATGTTAGGAATAGAATTCCTCGTCTCGAAAAAGCATCTGATGTAGCTATGGAGGAGCTCGGACGGCTTCTGATAGATGCGGTTCAAATCATGCTTGGTGCTCGGCTGGGTACACGTAGCCATATAGTTGTCGGTGAAGACCTTTTTTAGCTCTTCCCAGGATCCGATGGAGTCTGGGGCAAGGCTTGTGAACTAGTTCATGACGATTGGCATGAGCATGATGGGAAGATAATTCACCATGACACTGGTATCTCCTCCAGCGACGCACACAGTAGTGGCGTAAGCCTGCAGCCACTATGTGGGGTTCATCCTTCCCTCGTAGGGCTCGACCCCAGTGATTTTGAAACCACGGGGCCACTGGAGTGTTCAGAGTGCCCTCATGAATGCTGGGGGCCCTTCGGGGTTGTTGGCACCGTGATCTACAGCGTTGCCGCGTTGAGCGGCTCGAGAGCTGAGTCCGGGTTGTACTCTTGCTCGTACTCTTGACAATGGCGTACTTCTTCTTTATGGCGACCGAAACGGCGCTCGTCAATACATCATCGTGCATCTCAGAGATTATTAAGGTGCACTCGGACGTCCTGGTCGACCTCCTGGTCGTGTTGGCGAAGGTGTTCGATGCGATTGCCTCTAGCTCCCCCCTGGAGGGGTTGCCTGTTGTCGCGGTGCTGGTCGGTGAAGCGACTTGGGTGGTGATCAGATCTTGGCGTGGCTGATCAGCGAATCGAGCTTGTGGAGTATGAAGGTCTCTGATCCTGGCGGATCTCGTTGACCTAACAATGTGTCTCTTTAAGCATGGCGGCGACCTTGGCGACCTCTGGTGTCTGTGGGAGCCGGGCGAGCTCGTTGGCGACCACGGCCAGGTTAGCGCTTGGGGTCCTATAGACGTCGTGTCCGTCAACATGGATAAATTCATTGTCGAGGTTGCGGTGGAGTTGGCGTGGCCTTCCTTACGAGTCAAGCTGAGCCTCGACCATCGCAAGGGCAGCCTCATTTGCTCGGTGTTGCGCACGATTGATGTTCCTATTGACGCGGGCGGCGCGGTCCTCCTCGGTTTCCCCTTCCCGCGGGGGGCTGTCAATGCTGACGTTGAAGATTGCGCCCCCACGGAAAGGAGGGAGAGGAAGTTGTTCGGTGGTGGTTTCGGCGACAGTCTCCGTAGAGCCCTAGGACTCAGAGTCTGGATTCTCCTCCAAGATGGTTTGGAAGGATGCTTCAGGGCATCGGCCGACGTGTAGCATATTGATAGCCGGCAGGAGCTAGTCGACGATCTGGTCGGCGAGAGGATGGACATCTCCAACCTAGTCGGCGAATTTGCCCCGCAGGGCCTCTTGGTAGGTGACGGCGACGTTGGTGAGCCCGAAGGGTAGGGCCGTGACCCCTGAAGTTTCCCGAGCAGCCTCCGATAGATCTGGATCGAAGGGTGGTTGACGCTGAACCAGAGTGGTCAGAGCCAATTCTGTGATGGAGAGACAATCGATGAGCTTCTGGCCGACCCGATCAATGGATGCGATCAGATCGTCGTTGTTGATTTGCCTCCTCTATAGCGGGGAAGCGGGCGGTTCCGAGATCGGATCTGCAGTCACAGGTGTTGGGGTGATCGGCGCAGTATCGATCTGCACCGGCGCGATGAGCTCTCCGACCCCGTCAGCGTTGATGATCCACGAGATCGATCTGACCGTGAAGATATGGTCGGGCTGTGGGAGGGACGAAGAGCCAGCGGAACGTACCATCTTGTTCGATATAGAAATAACACGCACACCCCTACCTGGTGCGTCAATTGTCGACAGAATATCGTCGGCAGTCCTTTGAGGGGTATCCTACGAAGGTAGATTGATCGGTAGAGATGCGTGTAATCGAGAACAAGAAGGCAACAGAGACACACGAGTTAGACAGGTTCAGACCGTCAGTATGACGTAATACCCTACTCATGTGGTCTGTTGGATTGTATTGGCTATCGTATGATATTGCGTGCATTTGGAGGGGGTTCCTGCCCGTCTTATATAGTCCGGGGTGCAGGGTTACAAGTCGGTTAGATCTGAGAGATAACCGGAAAGTAATTACAGATTACAGGAATCATGGGATCATACGTATCCTAACAGATCTCGTAGTATCTTCAGGATATCTTTCCGGTGTCTTGCGGGAGGCGCCGAGCAGCGTCATGTCCCGCAAGGCTTCGTCTTGTGGGCTAGGGCGCCCCAGGGGACGCAGCCCATGTGGTCTGCCGTAGGTATCCGGAGTCGTATCCCCCACAAGTTGGCTGACACTACTATGAAGGTGGAACAGTGTACTGCTGATCAGTGGTCAAGGCCAATGGGCAAGCAGTTGCTCACTTAACTCTTCGCCAATTCGAGCATGAAGCTGGTTCTGTCAGTGACGAGTCTGTGATAGCTGATGATGATGCCATGTTTGAAAATGTCTTCGCTACTAAAGGAAAAACCAATACTAAACCAGAGCCCACCCACCTTTTCAAAACCCATAGGCGCCCACCAAAGACAGAAACCTTGCCTCACCACACATTACCCAAGATGCTTTTCCCTTCATCTGATGGTACTCAGCCCAAGATTTGGTTGGACAAATGTAACAACTACTTCCATATCTATAAAATCCCTGAGAATCTGTGGGTGGAAGCAGCTACAATGCACCTGCAAGATAATGCTTCTAAATGGTGGCAGACTTACAAGTTAACTCATCCTTCAGTTTCTTGGAAGCAGTTTGCTGCAGATATCCAGGAGCAGTTTGGCAGTGATGATTATAGATCAGCCATCAATGAACTATTGGATCTAAAGCAAATATCTACTGTGGAAGAATACACAACCAAATTCTAGTCCCTGCAGTATGATGTGACTATGCATGGGTCCAGTTATGATCCACTGTTCTTTGCCACTCAATATGTGAGAGGTCTCATGGATGATATTAGGGCTGTTGTGGAATCCCAGGTACCAACAACTGTGGAAAGAGCTGTTGTCATTGCTAAAATACAGCAGAAAGTGGTGGGCAGGAGTAAAGTTAGATATCAGCAGAAGCAACCCAATATCAGAGCTCCACAGGCCAAACCTGAAACCAAATCTCCATCTGTTTATGGAAAATCTTTGGAGGGACAAACAATTGAGGGACTATAGGAAGGCTAATAACCTTTGCTATCATTGTGGGGAAAAGTATGAGCCTGGACATGCTGAATATTGTGCCATGAAGGGCAAGCCTCAGCTCAATTCTATGATTATCAATGATTTGGATAAGGAGATAAATGAAGAATTGCTCAATGAGATGGCCATTGATGAAATATTGACAGAAAATTTTTGTCAGTTGTCTCTGAATGCAATAGCAGGAACTGAATGTGAGGATTCCATCAAACTGAAGGCAACTGTTATGAATGCAATAGCAGGAACTGAATCTGAGGATTCCATCAAACTCAAGGCAACTGTCCATAACAAGACAATGCTCATCTTAGCCCTTGTTTAGTTCCAATTTTTTTTCCCAAAAAGTGCTACAGTACCCATCACATCGAATCTTGCGATACGTGCATGGAGCATTAAATGTAGACGAAAAAAAAAACTAATTACACAGTTTGGTTGAAAATTACGAGACGAACGTTTTGAGCCTAATTAGTCCATGATTAAACACTAATCGCCAAATAAAAACGAAAGTGCTACAGTATCCCAAATTCCAAAATTCAGCCAACTAAACACGCGCTTAGTAGACACTTGTAGCAGCCACAGTTTTGTGAGTTCCCACTTTGTTCAGCTCACCAAGCTACCAACAGTACCTATGCCACAGCAAAAAGTTCAGTTAACTAATGGCACCTGGATGCCCACCACTAAGCAAGTCAAGGGTCTTCAGTGGTACATTCAAGGTCACACCTTCACAACTGATATGATAGTGTTGGATCTGCTACCCTATCATGCCATTCTGGGTTATGACTGTCTGAAAACTTTTAGCCCCATGCAATGTAATTGGCAGACCAAGACACTGCAGTTTGCACACCAAGGCAGCTTGATCACCCTTAAGAGATTATAGCCTCCACAATCCTCTGTCAACACTATCTCGGCCAAGAAGGTGTTCAAGGCTATCAAGGGAAATGATATTTGGGCTTATGTGATTGTAGACAAGCCCACAGCTACGTCTCTAGCTGATACAGCAGCTCAGAATCCTCCTGATGAAGATGTCCATGACTTGTTGGTCCAATATGCAGACTCAGGTGTGATGGCGTAGTCGGCGCAAGGCGTCTTCAGCTATCGTTGGCGTCTAGCTAGCTATTTGCTATTGTAATAGAGTATGACAATTGGGTCCCGAGGACCAGTCGGCCTTAGGCCTTTTATTCTCGCAGCTGTGGCTTGTAACTTGTAAGACAATTAAGAATATTTTGCTGTAACGCGAACGGAAGATAGAGCCGTCCTCTGCTCCTTCCTCGTCGGCGATCACCTATTTGTCTCTCACGTCTCCAGCGATCACCGTCGGTGGCCACGGGTGCTACAGTACAATAACAGGGCTTAAGCTGACTAAATGTTGATGTGGATGAGAGAGAGGAGAAGCAAACTGTAACATTTGGCTTGACACAAGAAACAAGAAACTTTGTGAGAGAGACAAGTGGACCATGTATTAATAGCGAAGAGCTAACTGCTATATAAGTGGGCTGAGAGAATGCTACAAAGAACCTTACAGCCAGCAAGTCGGTTGTATTATTAACCTTGCTCTTAGTTGTGCCATTACCACTTAACTCTCCCCATGACCATCTCAAGATTTTTCTTCGTTTCATGTTACGTGTACTGTGCACTACTCTGCTCTGCAGTACTTCGGCCTGTTCGCTTGTTGGTTTCAGCCAGCCCAAACCAGCCAGCCAACAGTGTTTTCCTCTCACAATAAACCAGCACCAGCCAGCCCAAACCAGCCCAGAAACCAACCAGCGAACAGGCCACTTACCGCATAAGAATGACCATGAACTTTTGAAAACCTTGCATTGTGGCGTTTAGTTTGTGCTTCGACCAAATTTTGGCGAAGCCCTTTGCACCATTATTTACTTGGACACACTAGCCTCGCCAAAACATATTAGGGATTGTTTGGTTTCCAAGGAACTAAGGCCTGTAACGGTTCCTAGCCGGGTTGCTTGTTAAATTTATATAACCTTTGATGAGCTGAAATTAGGCGGGAACCTTCAAAGTACGGCCATTTGATTTGAACATGATCGTGTACTCTGTACTCACACGGAGTTTTTTTTTTGAATCGTCACACGGAGTTCATTAGGGAGGGGAAACAGAACATGCATGCATGGAGAATATGTGATGAATGACAACGTCGCAGAGTAAACAGCTAGGTGAAAACTTGGACGGCAAAAGTTTGGGTGGTCACAAACCAAACATAATTTTTTTATGCATTTGATTGCTCTAACTTTTACACCGGGCGATTCTTGTCCTCACCAGCCTTGATTGCGGTGGACTTTTCTTAATACTGTGTTTGATTTAGTAGAAAACAGTAAACAGAAAATGCACGTACGATATATTCGCTGATTGGTTTCTGAGCTGACTGATACTGATTTGTTATGGGAGAAAAATACTTTTGGCTAGTTGAGCCAAAACGTTCAGTGCGCGTCAATCCCTGCTACTGGTACGTACTGCTACGTACTAGGCCTGCCTTTGTTTCACCCCTTTCTCGGAGCATACTGCAGGGGACTGCCACTCCTTCAAGAGACAAAAAGAGCACCCTACCTTGGCAACCTAGCGGACAGGGCAGGGCAGGATCCTCACTTCAGCTCTTCTCCATAGCATCACCACCAGTCTCAAACTTTTGTCACTCGCAAGGAATTCACCAAAAACTGCCAAACAGCTTTCGCTGAAAGCTTTGCTCTTGAGTTTCTCGCTTTTCTTGTTCTTGCTAGTAGAAGTAGTCAGCTCAATTCTGCCAGGACTAGACTTCCTTTTGAATTCTTTTGGGTCACAATATTTCCTTTCGAAAAGAGAACGTGCTCTACTATTTTTGTGAATTCTTTTGTGCAAATAATTTGCCCTTGTTTTGACGTTTGATCTGCCCAAACTTGCAAAAGATGGCACTTTGCTCTGAGCGAAGGTGAGTCTTTATTTAGCTGCCAAAGGTGTGTCCTCTGAGCAAAAGGTGTTGAACGATCTGTGTTTGTTTCGCATTCATCTTTTCTAAAGGAAAAGGTGGTGTGGAGTGTATGGTTCTTTTTGCTCGAGAATTTCTATGATCTGGCGAAGGGTGTGGCCATTTTGTTGCACGAGTTACACTGTTCGAAACCATGCTTTGG
This sequence comes from Miscanthus floridulus, assembly GCF_019320115.1. Taxonomy (NCBI): domain Eukaryota; kingdom Viridiplantae; phylum Streptophyta; class Magnoliopsida; order Poales; family Poaceae; genus Miscanthus; species Miscanthus floridulus. Next base: position 22,390,263 of record NC_089598.1, read on the forward strand.
AAAAAAAAAAGCAATAAAGAGCGTGTTTTATACTACTTATTATTGTGAAATGAGTTGAAGTTTTTGAGTCGTGATCATGGTACAGTGCAAATCGTTTTGGAAAGATGATGAATGCAATCAAAATTCGGAGAACGACTGCAAGGAAGAAAAATGCCGCACTAGTGAAGATGAGGGTGCTTACTCCGCAAAAAAAAAAAGAAACCAACACGTGTTGCTTGAATAATTAAGGAATTGTTTGGTTCCATGCCACCGCTTGTCATACCCTAGACTGCAGCGACGCCACAAAATCGAGGCTCACCTTTGGTTGATAAAAAGTTGAGGCAGCCACGGTAAAAGAACAGTAAGAAGTTGCCACATACTACTTTAAAGTTATGTTCATTTATCCTCAAATTCCCTCAGCGACACGTGGGGTGTTCATCTAGTTTATTACTCTATTGTTTGTACCAAGATGAAGTTTATTGTTTCTGCATTCTCTTTTTAAGTTATTAGCACTGTTTTGTGTGTTGTTACATAGCGTGGTAATGCTTTAGAGCGTTGTTGTTGTTTCAAATGGAGTCAAATGTAGTCGTCTATGCATGCCCGGTGCACGAAACATTATTTCTGGAGTTTGAGATTGGTCAATCCAACTACTAGTACTTGGGGCATTCAACTTGTGAGAGATGTTTTGGGTGGTGAAGTCAGCATATCTTATTTTGGAAGATGAGGAATCGGATGCTCCACACATCTTAATATACAACCGAATGTTTTCAGTTAAAAAATAGAATTGCAAATTAGACATTATGTCTTCAGTTAAAAATAGAATTGCAAATTAGACTTATTAGGATTCCCCCCTATCACAATCATGGAAGAACACTCAACCCCATTGCAGTGTTTTTGTTTTGTTTTGGTAAAGGGCAGGTATGGCCTACGGAATTTGATTATGGGTGTGAAGCCAGGCAATGCTGGTACTGTGCATAGAGCATGATACTCCCTTTGTATCATATTAAATGACATTTTAGAATCTCTTACAGAAATTAATATTGAAGCCAAAAGACCAAAATGCATCTCAAGGAGTAGAGATAGAGATGCATTGTGAAAAGAGAAAGTTGCATTAGAAAGTTTCAAGGTCAAATATTTTGGAACAAAATTTGAATGGTGAAAGCATTTAGGCTTCTAGTTGGGTTTCGGTGATTAATGATAATACGCGATTACTATGACTAACGTGTATTTCACAGAGGCAATTAAGTTAGGTCATGGTAATGGAGATCAATTGGGCTATCATGGTGGTCATGCCCCTACGATAGAAATCGTTTCGGTTTTCAAAGGATGGACGACGAGGTTAAGGATGGACTAGTTCTAAGTGTCGATTGGAGTTGAAGAGACACTTAGAATAGTTTAGGACTTTATTTTTCCTTTGACCGTACTATTAAGGGAGGTATGGACGGGTAGCTTGACCTAGATGAGTCTAGTGGGTTAGGTGTGGTGCACACTTACTAAACCTAGCACTAGGTAGCTCCTAAAAAGCACTTAGATTCATTGGAGCAAACTTCATTCACGTACGTTCGAAAGTTGAAAGTGAATGGAGGGTCAAATACTAACCGGACGCTGGCACAGAGTCCAATCAGTTCATTTGATCAAGGTGAAGTCGTCTGGAAGTGACCGGACGCTGAGTGGTGAAGTGACCGGACGCTGAGGGCCAACGTCCGGTCGACTCCAGTAAGGTTCCAGAGAGGAAAAATCACGACCGGACGCTGGCCAGCGTCCGGTCACACTTTAAACTCTGGAGTTCGGGGTGAACTGACCGGCGCGTCCGGTCAACATGACCGGAGCGTCCGATCACCCCGCAGAGACACATAACGGTTCGTTTTTCAGCCCATGTTATAAATACTTTCTCCATTCGTGTGTGGGGGTACTTTTGCTCATTTCAACAGCTGAGAAACACCTTTGAGAGTGTCAAAAAGAGCAAGGTCCTAGTGAGGTGATTGAGATTTGAGAATCTCAAAGAAAGCCCTCATTAGTGAGATCAAGAGTAGCAAAGTGTGCATCCACCCTTCTCATTAGGCTTGTCGTGATCAAGTGAGAGTTCGTGCTTGTTACTCTTGGTGATCGCCATCACCTAGACGGCTTGGTGGTGATTGGGAGCTTGGTGATCATCCGGCGGAGCTTGTGGATGACCCAACTCAAGTTATGAGCGGTTGTGGATGATTCACCGCGATGGAGTGTCCAAGAATCAACCCGTAGAGAGCACTTGATCCTTGCGCGGATCAAGGAGGAGCTACACCCTTGCGTGGGTGCTCCAACGAGGACTAGTGGGGAGTGACGACTCTCCGATACCTCGACAAAACATCACCGCGTTCCTCTTTCTCTCTTTACTTTGAGCATTTACCTTGAGCATTTACTTTGAGCAATTCAATACTTGTCTTTACATTCATAGAATTGCCATGCTAGAGTGGGATTGAAACTTAGGTTGCAAGACTTTTTGTGCGATAGAACATTAGAAATATTTTCTAGGCATAAGGGGTTAATTGGGCTAACAATAGGTTTTAATTATTGCAAAGAAATTTAGAATTAGCCCAATTCACCCTCCTCTTGAGCATCTTGATCCTTTCAAATGGTATAAGAACATCTATTTTGAAACGGTGGGAGCGCGTATGCCACTAGCCAGAAGAATAAAAACTTTACTCGCTAGTCTAGGAAAAAATGCTTAGTTCTAGCTACGGTACTAAGTCAAGCCATTTTAATTTGATGTTTTTTTTAAAAAATATATATTAATACTTATGATATCAAATAGGTATTATTAGATTAGTTATGAAAGATATTTTCATACCTCTAAGGCACTAAGTCAAGCCATATTTAATTCCATAATGTTTTTTTTTAAATATTAGTATTTATGATATCCAATATCTATCATTAGGCTAGTAATGAAATTTATTTTTATGTTACATATATTTGGATATCTATTGATTCTAGTTTCTATAACTTTAGCTAGATTTAAAAATAGTTTGATTCAGATGAGATATTAAATTGTATTTTTATTCATGAAGAAAGTTCCATGGAGAAATGGAGAGGAGAGTAGAGGTAGGTCAACCTAAGGCGCATGATGAGTATAAATAAAAAAAAAAATCTAAGGAGCGTGCGTAGGGCGGTAGAGGTGGCCTGCCGTGTCGCCCGCCGAGGAAGGCTACGACAACGAGCTCGGGTATTACCGTAGGGGCTAGGGGTGGCGGCTGATCACTCTACACTGGTTATTATTGTGTTGCCAACTGTGGTGATCTAATGGCCACGTCATCCTCCACTGCTGACTGCCCTGCCCTGCCCTCGATTGCCTCGTTCTGTAGTTCTTGGTAGGGTATCCTATCCTCTCACGAGTCACGAGCGAGCATCCTCCAAGGCAGCCGCAAGCACGGAAATGAACCATCGATAGCCGGTTGAAGGCGTTGTTTGATTGGGAATTGAGAAATAGTGCTACAGCCTACAGGAACGAGAAAAATTCTTTACAGTAATGTCCTACAGTCCTAGTAAACAACCCGGAATGTGTTGCTTGTAAAGTTTTCGGATTTTTACAGCATTGGGTCAAACTGTTTAAGGCGGAGGACGAACTGAAAGCGACGGGGAGATCCTTCAGAAGTTAAAGGACGGCCTCTCTCGAAGTTGTGGCCCCGTTCGTGTTCCCTTAAACCCGACTTGATTCGTTTATTTTTTTCATCTGGAACAATGTTTTTCTCTCGCAAATTCCTTCAGCATTCTTCCAAACCATCCAGATTTCTTCAGAATTCAGACAAGAAGCTGGTTTGTAGATTTTGTGGCGCTCCTCAAGTGATGCAGTGGTGTCTTTTTTTTCTCTCTCTCTAAGATGCTGCAAGTTTTGAGGTGTATTTTTGCTAGGTCTGCTGGTTTTGATGTGTAGAGGTAAGTCGTGTCCGGTGTGGTTATGATTAGTTTGTGTGGGCTTACTTTGTAAACGGGTAATCCAGTGTTTCTCTATGCTTTCTATAAAAGCGGGATCAGAATCTTTAATCTAAAAAAACGTTATTTGACAACAAAAAGAAGTTGCATTTTTTTCATGACTTATCTTCGTGTCTTTTTTATGACTAGTAATGAAATTGAAATCTTTCTTTTTTGACACTAAACTTATCTTCGTGTCTTTTTTGTTGACACTTCCGTTAGTTTGCACCTCAAAAACGTTCAGCGGATAGTAAAAAGATCAGTTTGCCTGTTAAATATTTTTATCCCTTTTTTCCCTTTACCCACTTCATTGGTTATGTTCTTTTTGCTGGTTTTCTTTTCAGTTTCTTTGTATTTAACTAACATTTACTTTCATTCTTTCTCCTTAGCTGGTTTTCTGTTTGTATGTAGAGTCGCTGCCTCTAGGGCCGATAGCCACGGGATCCTTTTGGATCAATCGTTCCCCATAGAAGCTTAGAGATATTTTCTTGAAACTTTTAGAAGCAATAGAGATATTTTTATGTTTTAAAGTGATTATCATGTTTTTACCAAAATTTTTAATTAAAAAGGATTTAAGATCGGGGAGGTAATTTAAATGGTTTTCAGAGTAAAAAAAATAGCAAGAGTCCAGCAATAGTGAAGTAGACAAAAAAAAACGTTTTCCGCCATAATTTTTTGGTGCAAATTACTTTTTCCGACTTACTAGGCGGATGAGCTCGCCCTTGCTAGCCCACAAGGCCCTCGAAGCAGTCTTGGCAGAGGCGGGCCAAATTTAATTAGTAATTGTTGGATGCGTTGGGCTAACTCTAAGCAGGTCGACAGGAGCGCGAGGTTGGGTTGGGCTAAGTCTAAGCGGGTTGACAGGAGGTGTGGTTGGGCCATCCCTGACGACGAGTGACGAGAGAGCTGGGTGCTCCGTGCTCGTGGAAACAAGTTTGAGCCTGGGCCAGCTTGAACATCTTTCTTCTTCTTTTTTCTTCCCTTTTTCTCCTTGGGATTTCTAAATATCACTCGGATTCTCAGTTTCCTTGGACTAGGTTTGTTCTAGGATTGGTATTCGTATTTGGTGGAATTTACAGTTGGCCCAATTGAAGGGTCGAGACGGTGGACCAGAGGGGTAAATAGTATTTTCTAAAATTAATCGTGTCGGCTAACCGAAACAAATATAGAATTAAAACAATCAATCTAGTCAAGACTACATCCCTCTATCGAAGTTCACAAGCACCTTATAAAGATCCTAATTAGCTAACAAAGGTGTCGGGCTAGCTAAATCTCACATATTCAATTCTAGGAGAAAGATCACACAACCTATACCACTAGTATTTTGTACACCGGAGAGCTACTACATAATTCTAGTAAGCAAAAATACAAAGCTACTAAGCTCACTAGTAATGCTCAATAACAAGACAACTAATGTCAAATTAGAGAGCGCAAATACTTAGCTACACAAACTAAGCAATGTGACTAACAATGTTACACAAACCAAATTAGCCACACAAGGGAGCTACTTCTATGCTACACAAGCAATAGGTAACTAGTGAGCTACATAAGCTAACTAATTATAAGAGCAACTACACAAGCACAATGTATATGAAAGTAATTACAAGCTTGTGTAAGGGAATTGCAAACCAATGGGAGAAACAATGTTGACACGGTGATTTTTCTCCTGAGGTTCACGTGCTTGCCAAAATGCTACGTCCCCATTGAGACAAGCTCCAAGGTTGCCGCGCGGTCCTCTTGCTAGTGGTGACCCACAAGTCACACTCTTCCAAGTGGAGTGCTTACCACAAACTCTAGTACTTGACTCGGCTGGACCACTTGTCGCCCTTCGCGTCTCGCTCTACTAGAGTTGCTCTTCGCGGCTCCCGCGGGGCGAGCACAATGCCCCTCACAAAGCTCTTCTCTGGAGCACCGCACAAGCTTCTTGCGGGCTTCTACGGAGACCACCACCAAGTCATCTAGGAGGTGGCAATCTCCAAGAGTAACAAGCACCACCGGCTTACAAGACGACCACCTAGTGCCACTCGACGAAACCTCACGATGCAATCATACTAGAATCGCTCACTCACTTGATCAGATGAACACTATCAAGCTCAAGTGAGTTAGAGGGCTCCCAAGCACTATCACATAAGCCACCAAGGCTCTAGTGTGCTCAGCTCTACTAAGCTCTCGGCCAAAGGCCGACCAACACTTCTATTTATAGCCCCACGAGCTAAAATAGTCGTTACTCCTTTACTGGGCATCTTTCAGGACGGCCGGACGTGCAGGTTGTGGCAGAACCTCCTAAGGAATCGGGCCCACATGCACCTATCATTGTCTTAACAGACCTCGGATAGCGTACACGAGTTCCCAACAACTCAACAGGTCTGTCGGGTGTCCTCGGGAAACCCGAATCATCCACGATTCTCTTTTCAAACAGGATCCCGATCACAGTCATTGCAGATTACAACAGTTTATTCAAATATATACCAGAGTAAAAGATAGCGGAAGTCTTAAGACAGTATTATTACAAACTAGTTGTTTTCAAACTTACAATACCATAAGTGTCATACGACCATAGTAGCGGGATAATATTACATTAACTTTATTTATCATACAAACTAGTGCCTTGTCCAAAGGCCATTCATTACTCCTCATCATCATCGTTGACTTCAAACACTGACATGCAGCAGGGACCAAAACAAGCCTGCGCATGTGACTCACCTGCAACAAGGGTTAACAAACCCTGAGTACAAAGGTACTCAACAAGACTAACCCGACGTAACGGGGTGTAAGACTTTAGAGATGCAGGGATTTGGGGCAAGGTAAGGATGTAGCAAGATTCAAAAGTTCTTTGCCAAAAGCTTACTATCCTTCATTCTATTTTCAAGTTTGCCACTAAGTTCCTTTAGTTCATTAGCTCAACTAAATATACATTTCCCATATTCCATTCCTTCTCATTCCATTCTTTTTCTCATATTTTAGTAATTCACCAGTACTACATTGCTTCTGTAATGAATCGAGTCTCCATATCCGCGGAGCACCGGCAATTCGAATTGATTCAAGTCCCAGCTGGGGATTCCTTATCACACGACATATGTAGAACTTAATCTTGCATATATCAACCTCGCTACCGGATCCTCCTATACTAAGCCGTCTCCACGCCACCCGAGAGCACAGCACACCTCAAATCCGGCCACATTCCAGCCACGAGGGTACACGCTACTCCCGCCATCTCTCCACTCCCAGTGCGCGAGCATTCGTCTTAGTATCGGATTAGCCGAAGTAGGCTTACCGGAGTATGTGACCAGTACTACAAAGTGTCTCGTTCAGAAGATCCACAATGAGTGGCCTTTAAGCGACATAGTCGGTAACATTACCCAACATTCAAGATAAGTCACCCGGCTAGTCTCTAATTCATTCTACATTCTTTCTTTCTTTGGCCAGTATGCCATCTTTGATTGTATCAAAACTTTTGCTTTGAAAGCCTATCATAAAGCATACTAAGCATTCTACGACTTTGTAAATAAAAACATCTTCAAGGATGGTAAACAAGTAACAAGGTAGGCAATGCATCAAGTAGGTAGTATTTGAATTGATCAACTTAATGCAATAAGTAACATAGGTGATAAACTTTTCAAAGTAACAAGGTAATGGATTAATGCATAAACCGGGGCTTGCCTTCGTTGACGATTTCCGGTTCTGGATTAGTACCACAATTATCAAATCCCGTGACAACTGGGGATTCTTCCAGAACTTGCTCAACTAGAATCGTTTCGTTCTCGGGTTCTACACGAAACGATAACATATGCTTTAACATGATGATAATGTAAACATGATGCTTTAATGGTGCGTGAAATATAACAACACCTTGAATACAACTTTCCTTCATGGTACAGTTACAAGCCAAACTAACCAAACCATATTCGTAATGGATGTGACCACTTCGGCGAGCTCTCTGACCACTTCGGTGAAGTCTCCGACCACTACGGTGCACTCTCCGACCACTACGGCGAACTCTCCGACCACTACGGCGAACTCTCCGACCACTATGGTGAAGTCTCCGACCACTACGGTGAAGTCTCCGACCACTACGGTGAAGCCTCCGACCACTACGGCGAAGTCTCCGACCAAACTGATCTTGAACCCTACTGGTCACAAAACATGACCAAAACAAGATCAAGCACTAATCCAACACTTAGGGTTTCGACGAGTTAACTTGTTAATGACCTTGGTTATCACATGAAATGTCATTAAGACTTACTAATCACAAAATAGATATTAGTTCAAAAACTAATTAAGGTACTAAGGATCATTATAAGTTAATGACCCAAGGTCAACAATCAATTCTAAAGTCAAACAAATCTTAATTGATTAAACATTGATTAAATGAATAATTAATTAAATACTTAAGTCTATATTAGGTATAAAATAAACTTTGTCCAATTAAGCTCAAATTTTTATGTAAGCTTCCTCATGATAAATTAGTGTACCAAAATAAATTTCATAATTTTTGGAGTTATATAGTGACCTACAAAAATCATGGAAATTGCATTTTTCAATTAAAGGACTGAATATTTGAACATTCAAAATTTAACTAAATTTCAAATTTCAAATTTTTAAATCATACTAGAACATGTACAAAAGCTACACAAAAATTTTCAGAATTTTTGGATGTGTAAATAAATTCCTACAAAATTGCAAAACTGCTGCACTATTCAAAATCAGAAATTAATAAAAGTCACTATTCTCACTCACGCTCTCACTGACAGCCGGCCCCCACCTGTCATCCCTAACCTTGGGATTTGACCGTGGCTGCGACGGCGCTGACCGGCGCTAGCTCACCGATGGTGAGCTCAACTGTGACGACCATGGTACCAAAACAATCACAAGGACTAGCCGCGTCGACCAGTGGGATTTCGGAGGTAAATTACAACACGGAGCTAGGCTTACGCCGTCCATGGCGGACGCGGTGGCACGGCGATGTTACGCCGGCGAAACAAGGGCGGTTGAGATCAATCAAAAAGCTTAGAAAGGATCAGCAGCTCACAGTGATCACGATGATGTGCTTGGCGCAGTCGGAGATGGCCTGGAGTAGCCTGGCCACGGTGAAGGCAGTCGCGGCGGAGCTCCGACCGGTCACAGGGAAGACGGGTTGCGCCGGGCGATTCTGGCCGACATCAGCGACGAGAGCAAGTCGGGGAGAAGCACAAGACCAAAGCGCTCGCGTTGACGTAGCTAGGAACGACAGATTCGGCTCGACGAGACCTACGGCGAGCGGCGGAGCTATGCGGTGGCGGAGCAGAGCAGAGGGAAGAAATGGAAGCGACGGCGGCGACGGTGGCTATTTATAGCCCGGAAGGAGGCGTCCGGTGTCGCCAACGCACGGGCGGACTCGCCACGGTGACAACGGCGTGTCACCGCGCGTGAAAGCGGCGAAGAAGGGCGGCGGCAAGCTGACTGCGTGGCGCCGGCGGTGAGCAGTGAGGTGGAGATGAAATTTTGAAATATTTACAGAACTGCCACTGCATTCATATCTCAAATTACTCAGAAATTTTCTAAAGAAGTTGAAAATCTCCAAAAATGAAAGTTGCTCAACTTTTCAAGTACTACAACTTTGATTTAAGAAACATTTTCAAATTCTGCCTCCATTTTGAATTTCACATTTGGGGTACATTTAAAGATTTGAATCATTTCAAAATTACTCCAAATTTTGTATGTAAACTTGAAAAACTTTGAATACCAAAGTTGATCCTTATAAAATAATCTCCAACTTTGCTTTTTGCCTCAACCCCAAATTCCTCATGGATTTTGAATTAGTTAAAAGGGGCAAAAAGGACTTTTATGATTTGAATGTAAATTCAAATTTGATTTGTCTTCCTTTTACTTAGATTTTGATTTTTGACCAGTAACATGGCCCAATAGGGTTATTTGAGTCAAAGGACATATGACCTCACATGATCACATGAAATTTAACCCCTGTGGTCATGATCTGTATTTAGGGTTTTTGAAACACATCACATGAAATAACAACATTACGAATAAACCTTATTTAGTGAATGCATTCAAAACTTTCTACTATATGAATGCTTTGCAATGCACATGATGACATGTCAAATTTTAGTATTAGGTCAAAACACCAGAGGTGTTACAACCCTTCCCCCTTAAAGAAATCTCGTCCCGAGATTTAAAACTTATGGCTAAGTAATGGAAAAGGAAATGTGTCAAGCTAACACATTACAACCTTATTCAAAAGGCTAGTGAGGGGGTTTTCCATTCTGTTAACAACAAGACAAGTTACAATATAGACAAGGTATTGCAACTAGATAGAAGCGAAGAAGTCTGGAAAGTTCTCTTCTAAGTAATCCTCGGACTCCCAAGTAGCTTCATCTTCCGTGTGTTGATTCCATTGTACTTTGTAGAACTTGATTGTACGTCTACGAGTGACTCGATCTTTCTGATCTAAGACTCTAATGGGGTACTCGGCATAAGTCAAATCAGGTTCTAGTTCTACATTACCAAAGTCAATCTCCTGGTCAGGTACTTGAAGACACTTCTTTAACTGAGATACATGAAAGATATCATGCACCGCTGACATGTGATCTGGTAGCTTGACGCGATAGGCGACTGGTCCACATCGTTGTTGGATCTGAAAAGGACCTACATAACGGGGTGCCAACTTTCCCCGAACCCCAAAACGATGAACTCCTTTCATTGGTGATACCTTGAGGTAGACATAATCTCCCACTTTGAATTCTAGCGGTCGTCTCCTCTTATCAGCATAGCTTTTCTGTCGGGATTGAGCTATCTTCATATTAGCTTGTATGAGTTTAACTTTCTCTTCCGCTTCCTTGACCACATCCGGTCCAAAGAACCAATGTTCTCCAGCTTCTGACCAATTTACAGGTGTTTGGCACCTACGGCCATACAGTGCTTCAAACGGTGCCATTTTAATGCTCTCTTGATGGCTGTTGTTATATGAGAATTCTGCTAAGGGAAGGCATTCATCCCATTTAGCACCAAAGGAAAGAACACATGCTCTCAACATATCTTCAAGAATTTGATTTACTCTTTCAGTCTGTCCGTCTGTTTGCGGATGATAAGCAGAACTACGGATAAGTTTAGTTCCTAAAGACTCATGTAAACTTTTCCAAAACTTGGATATGAACAATGACCCTCTATCAGAGACAATGGTCTTGGGTGCCCCATGCAGACTGAAAATTCTATCAAGGTAAATTTTTGCATACTGCTCCGCTCGATATTTATCTCTGACTGGCAAGAAATGAGCTATTTTGGTTAGTCGATCAACAATAACCCATATTGAATTGTAGCCTGCAGATGTCCTAGGCAACCCTACTATGAAGTCCATACAAATATCTTCCCACTTCCAAGATGGAACTGGCAAAGAATGTAATGGACCTGCAGTCTTCATATGAACTGCTTTGACTCTCTGGCAAATATCACACTTGGCCACATATTGAGCTATTTCTATCTTCATTTTGGTCCACCAATATCTCTTTTTTAGATCATGATACATTTTGTTGCTACCCGGATGAATGGAGTATCTTGTAGAATGGGCTTCATCAAGAATCTGCTTTCGCAGCTCCGGATTTTTGGGTACTACCAACCTATCTTTGAACCATACAACATCTGATTCATCAATCTTGAAACATGTTGGTCTTCCAGATCGGACTTTATCCTTAATATGAGCTATGCCCTTACTTTTCTGTTGAGCAGCAATGATCTGATCTTTGATAGTGGACTCAATTACAATATTGGACAGGGAACCTTGTTCTATGATTTGTAAATCCAGATGCTCCATCTCTTGACACAATGTTTGCTGCATAGGTTCCACAATTAGGCAATGACAATGACTCTTGCGACTCAGGGCATCGGCAACTACATTAGCCTTACCCGGATGATAATGCACTTCTAAGTCATAATCTTTAATAAGTTCTAACCATCTCCTTTGCCTCATATTCAGTTCTGACTGAGTGAAGATGTATTTCAGACTCTTGTGATCTGTATAGATATGACATATATTGCCCAATAAATAATGTCGCCAAATCTTGAGTGAATGGACAACAGCAGCTAATTCAAGATCATGGGTGGGGTAATGTTCTTCGTGCTTCTTGAGTTGTCTGGAAGCATATGCTATGACTCTGCCTTCTTGCATAAGAACACAGCCAATACCAATTCCAGATGCATCACAATAGATATCAAATGGCCTCTCGATATCAGGTTGTGCTAATACTGGTGCAGTTGTCAGCAACTTCTTCAATGTCTGAAAGGCCTCTTCACATTCTTTCGACCATACAAACTTTGTTTGATTTTTCAACAGTCCAGTAATTGATTTCGCAATTCTGGAGAAGTCAGGGATAAACCGACGGTAATACCCTGCCAACCCCAGGAAACTACGAACTTGATGAACAGTTGTAGGTGCTTTCCAATTAAGGACTTCTTCTACCTTGCTCGGATCAACAGCTATACCTTCAGCAGATAGCACATGACCCAGAAATTGTACTTCCTCCAACCAAAATGCACATTTGCTGAATTTGGCATATAGTTGGTGATCTCTTAATCTTTGTAGAACAATACGGAGATGTTCCGCATGTTCCTCTTTGCTCTTAGAGTAGATAAGAATGTCATCAATAAACACCACGACAAACTTATCCAACTCAGGCATGAAAACTGAGTTCATCAGGTACATGAAATGAGCCGGGGCATTGGTCAGCCCAAAAGACATGACTAGATACTCATATAGTCCATATCGGGTAGTAAACGCTGTCTTTGGCACATCTTCACGTCTGATCTTAATCTGGTGGTAACCTGATCTTAAGTCTATCTTAGAGAATACCTTAGCTCCCGCAAGTTGATCAAAAAGCAAATCAATTCGGGGTAAGGGATATTTGTTCTTGATGGTGACTTCATTTAATGGCCTATAGTCAACACATAACCTTAAGGTTTGGTCCTTCTTCTTCACGAATATAGCAGGGCATCCCCAAGGTGATGAACTGGGTTGAATGAAACCCTTGTCTAACAGCTCTTGTAGTTGCATTTTTAATTCTGCTAATTCTTTCGGTGGCATCCTATATGCTCTTCTGGACACTGGTGCTGTCCCTGGTTTCAAATCAATTCTGAACTCTACGTCGCGGTCTGGTGGCAGACCAGGTAGGTCATCGGGAAAGACATCCGTAAACTCACATACCACTGAAATTCCCTCGGCTCCTTCAACAATAGTTGCACTAACTGTCTCCACTGTGCTCTTAGGAAAAGGAAGTTGGATAAGAAGTTGGGTTTTGCTGTCAGGTGCATTTACCCTTATTGTTCTATGTAGGACATCTATGATAGCCCCATGTTGAGTTAGCCAGTTCATACCAAGGATTACATCTATATCTTGATCCTTTAATATCAGCATATTGGTAGGGAACTCATATCCTCCCAAATCAATAGGTACATGCTGAACTACCTCCCTTGTACAGATTCGTCCCCCAGGCGACTGTATATGGTAGGGTTCTTTTGTTTCCCCAATAGCTATCCCATGCTTCACAACAAATGTACGATTGATGAATGTATGGGATGCACCAGAATCAAATAAGGTAATTGCAGGATGCTTAGCAATGGGAAACATACCCATCATAACTGGTTCTCCTTCTGGAATAGATTCCACTTGCGTATAGAATACCCTTCCAGTTTTCTTCTCAGCTGGACCCTTTTGATGGTTCTGAGCATTGCCCTTGTACTGATTTTGAGCTTGATTAACAGGGGCTTTGGGTGCATCAGGATTGTTCTTCCTAGGATATGGACATTCTCGGGAAAAATGCCCGGGTTTACCACAATTATAGCATGGAAAATTGTGATTCTGAGGAGTAGTATTGCGGTTTGCATTATTTGTATTGTTCTGCTGCTGCGGTGCTTGATGTGTATAAGGTGTATTAGTTGCAGGGCGAATGAAGATTTGCTGCCTGCTTTGGCCTTGTTGTGGGCGGAATGGCATACGGCCATGATTCTGAGGATGGTATACTATCTTCTGACGCTTGCCACTTGATGATCCGGAAGCAAATATTTTCTTCTTCTTCGCCTCCTTGTGTCGGCGGTAATTCTCTTCCGAAGCGATAGCAATGTTGATTGTCTCATGGTAAGTTGCATTACCATAGGCTGCCATCATTGTCTGAAGTTTAGTGTTCAAGCCTCTAAGAAAATGATTCTTTTTCTTCCTGTCAGTATTGACATACTCAATAGCATACTGCGACAGGTGGTTGAAACGCCCAACATACTGCATCACTGGGTGCTCCCCTTGCTTAAGAGCCAAGAACTCTTCCAACTTCATGGTCATTACACCGTCTGGAATATAATGTGCCCTGAAGGCATCCTTGAACTCCCTCCAGTTGATTTGGTGACCAGCGGGCTGTACTGCTACCAAATTTGCCCACCAGGCACCAGCAGCTCCTCGGAGTTGCTGTGCCGCAAACCTTGGTTTTTGAACCTCAGTACAGTGGATTAGCTCGAACTTTTGCTCTATTGTCCTAAGCCAATCATCAGCTTCTAAGGGTTCGTCTGCCTTAGAGAACACAGGCGGACGTGTGTCAGTAAAATCCACATAGGTTGACTCGTCGTTTCCGTTATTACGACGGCCACGATTAGGGTATGGTGCCTGCTGGTTCTGCGTCAACTCCCTTAATAGCCTGGCATTCTCTGCCGTTGCGTTGACGAGTGCAGCTATGGCATCTGCCATAGTCGAGGGCATTGGTGGAGGATTTGGGCACTCATCATCATCATGCGAGCCACTAGCACCAGTTCGGGTGATAGGATGAGGCATCTGTTAGAGAAACACATTTACTTACATTATTCTTTATTGAAAGCTTTTAAAAGGTTGCATGCTACAAAGGGTTCTTATTTATATTACATGTCTTGTATCCCACAAGACAACCCTGGTTTTCTAGGAAAGCAGTAAAGGAACTACTTCTATTCCAAGCTCTCAGTCTTCGGCATCCGTGCCCGCATCAGACGAAACCTCATCTTCATCTGAGAAGTACACTAACTCCTCAGGGTCCTCCTCCTCTTCTTCATTCTCGACTTCTCCTGGAGCTACAATCATTTCTTCATCGGTAACTTCACCATCCCCGTGAGGAGGATGAAGTTGAGCATATAGCATATGGACATTCTCATGCAGAATGGCATTGTCCATCTCCAGGTCCTCTACGTAGAACTCCAACTCATTGACGCGTTCATTGGCCGCATCTTCTCGTGTCCAGGCTTCATTCCGCAGCTCCATGGTCATGGTGATACCCCTTTGCATTTCCGCCAGCTCTTCTTGGTCTTTGGCATGAGCTCGACGAAGAGTGTTGAGCTCCTTGTTAAGGTTCTCGACATTGGTGGGGTTACTCGAAGATCCTTCCTCTCCTAGGTTCTTGGAACTTCCTTCACCAAGCTCGTGATTTCTTGGTGCCAATTGGTGACGAGGGACTCCATGAGGTCCGGTGGACTTGCGTGCGGTTTTCTTGGTCTTTGCCATAGCCCAACCACTATTAAGGGGAATTAATATGCAATGTGCTTAAGCATGATGCATGAATCGATCTTACGAATCTAAGTACCAAAAGATTAATATAATCATGAGTACTAGATTTTTATAATACATAGGACAAACCTAATCATATTATCCGCCACAAACTTTCAAATAAGACATGATTGAGGCTAGATCAAAGGTAAGAAGAAAGAAATTGAACTTTCAAAATATCATGTTTACTTTCATTGATCCAAATCATTTTGAAGGTTTTCCAAAGTAACCTACAATGATCTTAGATGGGAACTGCTCTGATACCAGCTGTGGCAGAACCTCCTAAGGAATCGGGCCCACATGCACCTATCATTGTCTTAACAGACCTCGGATAGCGTACACGAGTTCCCAACAACTCAACAGGTCTGTCGGGTGTCCTCGGGAAACCCGAATCATCCACGATTCTCTTTTCAAACAGGATCCCGATCACAGTCATTGCAGATTACAACAGTTTATTCAAATATATACCAGAGTAAAAGATAGCGGAAGTCTTAAGACAGTATTATTACAAACTAGTTGTTTTCAAACTTACAATACCATAAGTGTCATACGACCATAGTAGCGGGATAATATTACATTAACTTTATTTATCATACAAACTAGTGCCTTGTCCAAAGGCCATTCATTACTCCTCATCATCATCGTTGACTTCAAACACTGACATGCAGCAGGGACCAAAACAAGCCTGCGCATGTGACTCACCTGCAACAAGGGTTAACAAACCCTGAGTACAAAGGTACTCAACAAGACTAACCCGACGTAACGGGGTGTAAGACTTTAGAGATGCAGGGATTTGGGGCAAGGTAAGGATGTAGCAAGATTCAAAAGTTCTTTGCCAAAAGCTTACTATCCTTCATTCTATTTTCAAGTTTGCCACTAAGTTCCTTTAGTTCATTAGCTCAACTAAATATACATTTCCCATATTCCATTCCTTCTCATTCCATTCTTTTTCTCATATTTTAGTAATTCACCAGTACTACATTGCTTCTGTAATGAATCGAGTCTCCATATCCGCGGAGCACCGGCAATTCGAATTGATTCAAGTCCCAGCTGGGGATTCCTTATCACACGACATATGTAGAACTTAATCTTGCATATATCAACCTCGCTACCGGATCCTCCTATACTAAGCCGTCTCCACGCCACCCGAGAGCACAGCACACCTCAAATCCGGCCACATTCCAGCCACGAGGGTACACGCTACTCCCGCCATCTCTCCACTCCCAGTGCGCGGGCATTCGTCTTAGTATCGGATTAGCCGAAGTAGGCTTACCGGAGTATGTGACCAGTACTACAAAGTGTCTCGTTCAGAAGATCCACAATGAGTGGCCTTTAAGCGACATAGTCGGTAACATTACCCAACATTCAAGATAAGTCACCCGGCTAGTCTCTAATTCATTCTACATTCTTTCTTTCTTTGGCCAGTATGCCATCTTTGATTGTATCAAAACTTTTGCTTTGAAAGCCTATCATAAAGCATACTAAGCATTCTACGACTTTGTAAATAAAAACATCTTCAAGGATGGTAAACAAGTAACAAGGTAGGCAATGCATCAAGTAGGTAGTATTTGAATTGATCAACTTAATGCAATAAGTAACATAGGTGATAAACTTTTCAAAGTAACAAGGTAATGGATTAATGCATAAACCGGGGCTTGCCTTCGTTGACGATTTCCGGTTCCGGATTAGTACCACAATTATCAAATCCCGTGACAACTGGGGATTCTTCCAGAACTTGCTCAACTAGAATCGTTTCGTTCTCGGGTTCTACACGAAACGATAACATATGCTTTAACATGATGATAATGTAAACATGATGCTTTAATGGTGCGTGAAATATAACAACACCTTGAATACAACTTTCCTTCATGGTACAGTTACAAGCCAAACTAACCAAACCATATTCGTAATGGATGTGACCACTTCGGCGAGCTCTCTGACCACTTCGGTGAAGTCTCCGACCACTACGGTGCACTCTCCGACCACTACGGCGAACTCTCCGACCACTACGGCGAACTCTCCGACCACTACAGTGAAGTCTCCGACCACTACGGTGAAGTCTCCGACCACTACAGTGAAGCCTTCGACCACTACGGCGAAGTCTCCGACCAAACTGATCTTGAACCCTACTGGTCACAAAACATGACCAAAACAAGATCAAGCACTAATCCAACACTTAGGGTTTCGACGAGTTAACTTGTTAATGACCTTGGTTATCACATGAAATGTCATTAAGACTTACTAATCACAAAATAGATATTAGTTCAAAAACTAATTAAGGTACTAAGGATCATTATAAGTTAATGACCCAAGGTCAACAATCAATTCTAAAGTCAAACAAATCTTAATTGATTAAACATTGATTAAATGAATAATTAATTAAATACTTAAGTCTATATTAGGTATAAAATAAACTTTGTCCAATTAAGCTCAAATTTTTATGTAAGCTTCCTCATGATAAATTAGTGTACCAAAATAAATTTCATAATTTTTGGAGTTATATAGTGACCTACAAAAATCATGGAAATTGCATTTTTCAATTAAAGGACTGAATATTTGAACATTCAAAATTTAACTAAATTTCAAATTTCAAATTTTTAAATCATACTAGAACATGTACAGAAGCTACACAAAAATTTTCAGAATTTTTGGATGTGTAAATAAATTCCTACAAAATTGCAAAACTGCTGCACTATTCAAAATCAGAAATTAATAAAAGTCACTATTCTCACTCACGCTCTCACTGACAGCCGGCCCCCACCTGTCATCCCTAACCTTGGGATTTGACCGTGGCTGCGACGGCGCTGACCGGCGCTAGCTCACCGATGGTGAGCTCAACTGTGACGACCATGGTACCAAAACAATCACAAGGACTAGCCGCGTCGACCAGTGGGATTTCGGAGGTAAATTACAACACGGAGCTAGGCTTACGCCGTCCATGGCGGACGCGGTGGCACGGCGATGTTACGCCGGCGAAACAAGGGCGGTTGAGATCAATCAAAAAGCTTAGAAAGGATCAGCAGCTCACAGTGATCACGATGATGTGCTTGGCGCAGTCGGAGATGGCCTGGAGTAGCCTGGCCACGGTGAAGGCAGTCGCGGCGGAGCTCCGACCGGTCACGGGGAAGACGGGTTGCGCCGGGCGATTCTGGCCGACATCAGCGACGAGAGCAAGTCGGGGAGAAGCACAAGACCAAAGCGCTCGCGTTGACGTAGCTAGGAACGACAGATTCGGCTCGACGAGACCTACGGCGAGCGGCGGAGCTATGCGGTGGCGGAGCAGAGCAGAGGGAAGAAATGGAAGCGACGGCGGCGACGGTGGCTATTTATAGCCCGGAAGGAGGCGTCCGGTGTCGCCAACGCACGGGCGGACTCGCCACGGTGACAACGGCGTGTCACCGCGCGTGAAAGCGGCGAAGAAGGGCGGCGGCAAGCTGACTGCGTGGCGCCGGCGGTGAGCAGTGAGGTGGAGATGAAATTTTGAAATATTTACAGAACTGCCACTGCATTCATATCTCAAATTACTCAGAAATTTTCTAAAGAAGTTGAAAATCTCCAAAAATGAAAGTTGCTCAACTTTTCAAGTACTACAACTTTGATTTAAGAAACATTTTCAAATTCTGCCTCCATTTTGAATTTCACATTTGGGGTACATTTAAAGATTTGAATCATTTCAAAATTACTCCAAATTTTGTATGTAAACTTGAAAAACTTTGAATACCAAAGTTGATCCTTATAAAATAATCTCCAACTTTGCTTTTTGCCTCAACCCCAAATTCCTCATGGATTTTGAATTAGTTAAAAGGGGCAAAAAGGACTTTTATGATTTGAATGTAAATTCAAATTTGATTTGTCTTCCTTTTACTTAGATTTTGATTTTTGACCAGTAACATGGCCCAATAGGGTTATTTGAGTCAAAGGACATATGACCTCACATGATCACATGAAATTTAACCCCTGTGGTCATGATCTGTATTTAGGGTTTTTGAAACACATCACATGAAATAACAACATTACGAATAAACCTTATTTAGTGAATGCATTCAAAACTTTCTACTATATGAATGCTTTGCAATGCACATGATGACATGTCAAATTTTAGTATTAGGTCAAAACACCAGAGGTGTTACACAGGTCATGTGCACCGGTCGTTGCGTCTGGTCACTGCTTGATCGCCATGTGTCCCATTCAAACGAAGTAGCCATTGCCGCCCAACAGCCCTCTCTGACATGCTCTGACGTGATGCATCGGATGCACTACAGTGAAGTGATCGGACGCGGGAGGGGCAGCGTCCAGTCGAGTCTAGAGAGCTCCCAGAGCCGCTCAACTATGATCGGACATGTCCGGTGTGCCCGACCGAACGCAGGAGGGGCAGCGTCCAGTCGAGTCCAGAGAGCTCCTAGAGCCGCTCAACTGTGACCGGACGCGTCCGGTGTGACCGATCGGACGCGCCCCTACGTCCGGTCCTCTCTGGACCAACACCCGCGCTCCACATCACCACGACCTAACGCTAAACAGTAATTGCTCAGCGTCTGGTCACTACTACGAGCCAGAGTCTGGTCAACTCGACAACTCTGCCCGCGCCTAGCTAGAATACCGGACGCGTTCGGTATCGATATCGGACGCGTCCGGTCACGTTGGGAACACTGCCGCTGAGACAGATACCAGACGCGTCTGGTCCTAATGCCAGACGCGTCCGGTCACCCCGTGACCAACACATTCAATTCCTTTTTCATCAACTAATTCTCCTTTGCAAATGTGCCAACACCACCAAGTATACAACACCTTATGCACGTGTGTTAGCTTTTTATAAACATTTTTAAGGAGTTAACCACTCAACTTGCCGCGCCACTCGATCCTAGCAACGATGCAAAGTTAGATCACTCGAGTGGCACTAGATGACCGATATGCAAACAAGTTTGCCCCTCTTGATAGTACGGTCATTTATCCTAAACCCGATCATCAACTTCTCTACACACCTATGACCGGTGAAATGAAATGCCCTAGGTTATACCTTTGCTTTGCGTATTCCATTCCATCTCCTCGAACATTGATGCAACATATGCACCAACACGATCAACAATGATATGATCCACTTCATATTATCACGTGATCGTATTGGTTCATCGATCTTGATCTCACTTGCTTTTAACCATTGCCTTCATCCATCGGCGCCAAGTCTTGCTCAAACTTCACCACCACGCGGTCCATCGCTCCAAAGCCTCTAACTTGCCCTTCATGCTTGTAATTGATCCATCAAGCCAAGTCATGTCTTGATCTTCTCCACCGTGCTCACATGACTCAATGTCATGTCTCATATGCAATGAGCTCCTTCATCATCACATGTGTGAGCTTTGCAACATCTCCGTGCCATTTCCATCTCCATGGTATATGTTGCTCACACACATGTACCTATGAACTAATCACCTATGTATCTCACATAAACATAATTAGTACACCTAGGTTATCACTCAATTACAAAAACCAAACAAGGACCTTTTACCAATAAATTATCCATAGTGCTAGTGCCAAGATGTTCGGATGGACGCCCGCGTTCGGCGACCCACGCCTGCACTCTGTCACTCCTGTGCACCTGCATCCCGTGCTCGCCTAAGCGGGTCCCGCACCACGTGACCCGCCTGACTGTACGTGGGGAGTCCTCGCTCGTGCCCTCTGCTTCTCATGCGCATGCACGCAGCCAATAATTGCAGCAGGTGACTATAGCAGGTGGCGATGCCAGCATCTAGAAGAGGGAGAGGGAGCGACAGATGCCTAGCCAGCAATGGGAGGAGGAGGAGGAGACACTGAGGCGAATGTGAGGCAATAGAAAAGCAAAAACAGAGATGCAACACCCGATCTACTTTTAAAACATCTAGATAAAACACTTACAACATACACTAAAGGCAGATGAAACATGCATTTGAAACACTAGTCGCAACACCAGATCTACTTTTGAAACATTCAGATGAAACACTTGCAACATACGTACGAAATAGCTGAAACACTCGAAACATGCGTATGAAATACTTGCAAAAAACACCTGAAAAACACTTCATATGTGTGAAAATATTTGCAACTTCCAGATAAAACACTTGCAAATATACGTCTGGAAAATGAGATAAAACATTTGGAACATACACTAGAAACATACGTGTATAGCCACTGCAACATATGCAACATTCCGATCTACTTTCGCAACATCAAGATGAAACACTTGCAACATCTAGATGAAACATTTAAAACACTTGAAATATACTCTTGCAACCATGGGCTTTGCTTGGACGAATGGAGTCACGCCGGCACAGAGGTCGGTGGTGGCGCACTGACCTTGTTATGTGGCAGCGGCACGAGCAGCTCGTCGGTGGGTGCGGCGTCACACAAATCTCGTCCTCCTCGCCTGCTTGCTAGAGCATCTGTCGTGGAGGCTCGTGTGGCTCGGTGGAGGTGGGCGAGGCAGACTGGGCCTGATGGGAATGCGGCGTGGAAGAGGTAGCGCGGGGAGCCAGCATGGAGGAGGTTGTAGGGGATGGGGTGTGTCGATGAAATATGGTCGGCAGTCTACCTAGGGGTATGCCCAAGGTAGTAGATTGTCAGCAGACAGATGCGCAAGCCACAAACAAGACGGTGACGCAAGACAGACACAAGGTTTTATCCAGGTTCGGCCGCCAAGAAGGCGTAATACCTACGTCCTGCGTCTGATTTGTATTGCTGTATGTCAATGAGAGAGAGATGTTTTTTAGAGGGATCCCCTGCCCGCCTTATATAGTTCGGAGGATAGGGTTACAGATCTGGAAACCAATCCTAGTTAGTTACAATTGCCATATGTGGCCGGATAAGGATTCCTATTCTAACCGACCAGGATCCTGCTTGATCGCCAAATCCACCTTGACTCCTTGTGCGGGACTTTGATCAGGTTGGCTGGGCCGCACGTCGTCTTTCGGGTGGACCGGACCCATTGATCCGGGCCGGCCCAAGCTTAGCCGTAAGGGTATAGGGGTTAATACCCCCACAGCTAGTCCCCAAGCATCATGCATTATGCTGCGACACGCCATTTTAACCTTCTCCGACAAGTAGAGCTTGAGTCCTTGACATCTCTGACCACCGTCATCACCGAAGAAGTAGGTTGTCCGAAGAATGTATGGTGCTCTTAAGAAAAAAGAAAAAGATTTCTGTCCTGAGAAGTGTGCCCACTTGTATTTCTAAAAAGAAATATAAGTGGTCTTGAAACATAGCGTCCTTGAACATCAGAGGCGTAGGGGTCGAAAAAAACAAACACATTCACCGCAAGGTGAAGTGTGCCCACTTAGTCCCTGAGCCTAGTAGTAGGTGACGTAGGCACGTGGTGCCAGGGTCTAAAAAGAATTCCCAGTTTAGTTGAAAACCCAATTACCGTACAGGCAAAACGAGATGCACCGGCAGGTGCATCGTACCGACGTAGTCCTCGAGCTTGCTGGAAGGCGAAGTATGAGCTTTGTAGCAAGGTCTTAATAAATGTCTCTCAACTATATGTGAGTACAAATCACATGTAGCCAAGAAGAACCATTATTCAAGCAGTGGTGGGGACAGTCCCCGAGCACATTAATAATCCTTACAATCATTCAAAGCACAGGGGTCGATTAAACAAACACTTTCACCGCAAGGTGAAGTGTGCCCACTTAATCCCCGAGCCTAGTAGTGGGTGACGCAGGCACGTCGTGCCAGGGTCTAAAAAGAATGTCCGCTGAAGTTAAGAATCCAATTGTCGTATAGGCAAAACGAGATGCACCGGCAGGTGCATCGTACCGACGTAGTCCCCGAGCTTGCTGGAAGGTGAAATATGAGCCTTGTAGCAAGGTCTAAATAAATGTCTCTCAACTGTATGTGAGTACAAATCACATGTAGCCGAGGAGGACCATTTTCCAAGCAAAGGTCAGTCAGTCCCCGAGCATGGCAGTGGTCGGAGCAGTCCCTGAGCACGGAAGTGGTCGAAGCAGTCCCCGAGCATGATGGTGGGTGGGTTCAGTCCCCGAGCATGTCAGTGGTCGGAGCAATCCCCAAACACGGTAGTGGTCGGAGCAGTCCCCGAGCACGTCAGTGGTCTGGGCAGTCCCCGAGCACGGGAGTGGTCTGGGTAGTCCCCGAGCACGGGAGTGGTCCGAGCAGTCCCTGAGCACGGCAGTGGTCTGGGCGGTCCCCGAGCACGGCAGTGGTCTGGGCGGTCCTCGAGCATTGTAGGAGTCTGATCCATCCTTCAGCACAAAACAAGCATCGAAAATACGAACACCATTGATGTATTTATTTGGTGCATTTATTTATCTCCTTTCTCTGCTAAGTCTAGTCTGACGCACCTAGTCAAAAAAGCAGATGGGTATAGTACATCATTCTGTCTTCTTACTCCTTTCTAGCAAACAGCCGCTTGGCACCTGTATGGAGGTGCATCAGTGTGGGCCCTCTTTCACTATCAATGAAGAGGCGCGTACACTGGTAATGAAGTGGCACGTTTATTGGCGTAGATCTCGAGGTTGTGTGAACAACCGTCTGCGGCGCATTCGCACGTCTCCCAATAATCTCGGGTGGACGAAACGATAGAGCTCTTTGTTATTTATAATGTAGATTTGGTAAGTTACTCACACCATTCCCCATTGTCATTCGCCACCGCAACCTTCTTCTTCTTCTCGCCGAACCCTATTCCTCCAAAAATCATCGCCAATCCTCTCGCCACCGCATCCACCCCCTTAGTAAGGACAGACTAATGGCAAAAAGAGACACCCAGAAGAAAGGTGGAGTCATGGCGAAGGAGTGGTGGAAGTCGTGGAGCAATGAGCAGACCATCGAAGACCTCGTCGCCATGGGAGTGCTCCACAACAAGGCACTCGCGGGATGGTGTGCGCCGGAAGGAGAAAGCTTCCCCGATCCACAACCAGGTGAGACTGTGGTTTTCGAAGACTTCTTCAAACAAGGTTTTGGGATTCCAGTGCACCCTTTCCTTCAGGGTCTCTGCTTGTATTACGAGATTGGAATTTGCAATCTACATCCCAACTCGATTCTTCTTGTCTCCACCTTCATCCATCTCTGCGAGGCTTATGGTGGCTTCTAGCCCCATTTCGACCTCTTTCGCCACCTGTTCTGTCTTCGAAAGAAAGGGAGCGGTGGCTCGAAGATAGCTGGAGGCGTCTACCTGAATCTGCGCGATGGTATGAAAGCCCAATACTTGCACTACCCCTAGAACACCTCACTGGACGAGTGGTACAAGAAATGGTTCTACATCCGTGAAGAGCCAAACACCATCACCCTGTGTGACGTGGGGCTGATTTCAGAGAAGAAGAATAGCTGGACAGAGAAGCCCGAGAACTTGGAGCAGATCGCCGAACTGCTCGGGATGATCCTGTGGGGAAAGCTAGATGGCCCAAGTGTGGTCGGAAACTTCATCAACCGAAGGATCCAGCCCTGCCAGAAGAGGGTTCATCCTGGCTTCGAGTACCAGGAGAGCGCAGATCCAACAAGGACCAGGAAAGAGGCGCTCGATAAGACAGAAATCAAGGCCAGGATTGGCGAGCTATTCAACCTAGCTGATCCCAATTATGTCAGGCTGAACGACATCGAGCACGCCTTCAAGCTGGCCCGACCTCCACCAAAGGTAAATGATGCTTCCTTTTAACTATAGAGTCATGTTTTAACAAGAAATTGACTGTTGTCTCCGTTATGTGTCTCAGATTAATGGTCGTGACCGGGCAGCAGTGTTCATGTCTCCACCCCTCGGTGTGGATTACCCGCAAGTTGTCGGCCCAGCCGCCTAGACCAGTGCTAGGACCGACGACGTCCACTAGGCGGCACTCGAGGCTATGGAGGATGCGTCGACCAGAGTCGCTGGCAAGCGCCCGGCTGCCAACAAACGACGCCAAGCCATCTTCCCCCTTTTGGATGACGAAGCAGAGGATGCGGACATCTTCTGGCTCGTCCCTCGAAAGAGGAGGAGACAAATGGGGTCGATGGAGCAGGGTACCTCCTCTGTGCCAGTAGTGATCACATCACTGACCACTGCAACACAGAGGACAAGTGAAGGAAATGCCGAGCATCAAGCCCCGACGCCTGTACCGCTTGTGGAAAGAGTTCCGGTGGAACCTGCCGAGCACGCGGAGCAGGGGCGGTCGAGGAGACGCTCCTTCGCCACATCATTCTGCACTTCGAAGCTGTAAGTATCTATAATTTTGATGTAAGCTTGCAATTTGTATTGAATACTATTATCTTCTGAACCTTTCTCTGATAAATTAGGTTGGCGTCCACTGAGAACCCCGACCAGCTAGCCAGGTGCGGCACAACTTCGCCAGCAATGGTGGAAAAAACTACCCGGCAGCCAGCCATGGAGGAGCCTGTAGAAGGAACTCCGTCGGGACCTCAGCAGGCAGATGACCAGACATTAGTCCCCGAGCGGCTGGTCGAGAAGACAGCCAAGCAGAGTACCAGTGCTCCGAGCACAAAACCTGCTGAGGCGGATACCTTGGCACCAAGGGAGCCGGATCAAGCCGAGGAGCAGTAGTCGGAAGTGGCACAGAGCACTCTTGCAGATGCAACGGCTCGTGGAAAAGCCCTGGTGGTCGTGGAGACTGTAGACTCTAGACTAGCACCGCCCCCCAAATAGGAGGCTGAAGAGGACGAAGTAGAAGAGGTCCTGGGCCGTCCCCAAGATAAGCGACAACATGTATATGTGTCGCGCCGGTGGAACGATGAATGGGTTATGCACGAAGAAATCCCAGAGGTCGAAGAGACCCTAAGAGTTGAACGGGTGGCAAAGCGTCTGGTGACAGAAGTCCAGGTATGTTTGGCTTGACCACTTGACCCTATTATGTAGTCGATCTGTCTGGCTTAGCTTATTTATGTGCAGGACTTGATGAAGACCGTGAGGTACCAAAAGAGGTGCTTCGATCAGATTGAGGGAATCACGGCGAATAATAAAGAACTGGTGGCTGAGGTGGAACACTTGCGCCGCCAACTTGAAACCGCCGACCAGAAGAGTACAGAGCTAGAGACACAAAACCAGAACCTGGTCGGCCAGCTTAATAATAAAGAGCAGGAAAGAATAAGTAAGTTGTCACTTTATCACAGCAAGTGTGTAACACGTATTGTTGTGTTGTTGGTAGTGACAGCTGTAATGTAGGCTTAGAAGCTAAAGTAACCCACCTCTAAGAGGGGAAAAGCCGCGTGACCGCAGAGTGTGGTCGTCTGAAAGAAGACAATGAGAAACTGGCATGCAGCCAGTCCCAACTCTAGGACCACACCACCAAAATGAAGGAGGAACTGAAAAGTAAGTATTCCAGACCACCTTTCTCATTCTGTTGCCCACCTTGTCTTGTCGTGCCATAACATTTGATGTCTTGTATGGTGTTCAGTTTTAAAAGTCAATGCCAAGAGACATCTGGAGGCCGTGATCAAAGAGCGTGATGGCTGGAAAGCACGATGCCTCGAGGTCACTGAGGAGCGGGACACATGGAAGAACTGGTGCCAAGAAGTGGCAACTGGCATTGTCCCCGTCCTCGACCTTATCGACCCGGCGCTCATAGAGGAAGAGCCAAAGACGCCCCAGCTCAGACTGGTCGAGAGATGCAGTCAAGCGTGGGGATGGTTCCAAGAGTTCGTGAAGGAGGCGGGTGAGTACACGGGTGCCCATGTACTAAGCATGGTACGTGCTCACTACCCCTTGATCGATCTCAAGCGCCTGGAGGCTGGGTACCCAAAGGAGGTAGACCCAAACAAGGCGGAGGAGCTTTGGACGGCCCAGCTGGACTTGTTGTCAAAGATAATTGGCGACATTAACCTGTGTGGAGGTGGGGCAACACCTGTACAGGGTACGCCATTGACGAGTCAGCTATAAATGCCATCAGTTGCAAGCCAACCAACAAAGCCTACGGTCTCGACCAGCCAGGCATCGGCAGGGCCATCCCCTTCAGCTTGACTAGCACAAGAGTCCCCGAGACTCGAGTAGGAAGTCGGAATCGGCGAGCAGTAAGTGCTACGCGCCCCGACCAGCCAATGTAATAGGCTTAGAGCTATAGAAGGATGACATAGTTGTGTTATTGTAAACTTTAGCCTCTTTAGGAAAGCTTGTAATAACGTAACTGTATATCCTTATAAGCTTGTTTGCTTTGTATAAAACATATTTAAGCTTGAAACTTTATGTTGGTGCAACTAAGTGAGAACATGTTAACGTTCTGTTTAGTTGTACCATTTTGCTCGACACATCATCCTGGATAGTTTGTGCGGCCTTAGTTTGTCATGTGGTCGGAGTGTGAGGTACGGTGACCTGTGCACACGTAGACGCGGACAAGTCAAACCAAGGGGGACCTGCCGATCACCCGTAACGTAGAGAGCGGATCCCATGCACGTGTTGGGAGGAACCAGAGACAAGGCCTGCTCTGAAAACTGTAGAAGGAGTGGTGGTCGGCTTTTACTGGCTAGGTTAGAATAATCATAAAATTCGAAGTGACACATTAGAGTGGTCGGAGAAATCATAATTGCTTTATTGAAGTAAATCGAAAGTACAAGGGGAGTACATATCTTAGTAGTTAAGCATAGAAACGTCTAAGCTTGTCGATGTGCCACGAGTTTGGTACGTCTGTACCGTCCAGGTGAGCTAACCTGTAAGACGTTGGTCGTGTGACATCCTTGATCATGAAGGGTCCCTCCCATGGGGTTGCGAGTTTATGGACGCCAGCTTGGTTCGTTTTCCACTTCAGTACCAGGTCCCCGACCACGAAGGAACGCTCTTTTAATGTTCTTGTTGTAATACCTGCGCAAAACAGCAAGGTACTTGGCCGTACGTACACAAGAATCGAGCCTTTTTTCTTCTGCGCTGTTAACTTCTAGCTCCCGTACTTCATTGACCTTGCCCTCATCGAAGTTCTCTACCCATGCTGATCTGAAAGCTATATCTGGTGGGAGGACTGCCTCAGCGCCGTAAACCATAAAGTATGGTGAGACGCCTGTGTTACGGCTGGGCTGAGTTCGGAGGCCCTAGGCCACGGCTGGTAACTCCTTGAGCCATCTTCTGGGAGCTTTGTTGTTTTCTCTATACATCCTCTTCTTTAATGCGTCCAAGATCATTCCATTTGCCCGCTCAACTTGTCCATTAGCTCTAGGGTGCGCCACCGAGACGTATTTTACTACTATGCTCCTTTCATCGCAGAAGTCCCAAAAAGTATTCCTGGTGAACTAAGTACCCAGATCAGTGATGATGCTGTTGGGTATGCCGAAATGGTGGATGACCTGGTCGAGGAACATGACAGCCTTTTCTGAAGATGCATGTACCAAAGGCATGTATTCTATCCACTTAGAAAATTTGTCAATCAGCACAAAGACGCATGTAAATTTCCCAGGAGCCGGTTTGAAGGGCCCGATCATATCCAGTCCCCAGCATGCGAAGGGCCAAGAGGCTGGTATCATCTGTATCTCATGTGCTGGTACGTGGATTCTCTTAGCGAAGAACTGACAACCCTCACAGTGGCGGACTAGCTTCTCTGCGTCGGCTACTGCTGATGGCCAGTAGAACCCTGCTCGGAAAGCCTTACCGACCAGTGTTCTTGAGGCCGCGTGGTTGCCACAGGAGCCAGAGTGGATTTGGTCTAGGAGATGTTCGCCTTCTTCCTGAGTTATACACTTCATCAAGATTTCCTCCTTTGCGTTTTTACGCCATAACTTACCATCGACGAGTAGGTACTGCTTACTACGACGCATCAGGCGCTCGTTTTCTGTCCGATCAGTATAACCGCTGCCATCTATTAAGTACTTGATGAAAGGTACTCTCCAGTCAGGCTCATGAGTGGTCGGAGGCGGCTCGGTTGTGCTCGGCACCGGAACCGTAGCCACCAATTGCTGGTCCAGAGCCTTGTCGACTGTGGAATCTTCCTCTTTGATGGAAGGCGTGAGCAGGTCTTAGACGAATACGCCATGTGGGATTTTGGCTCAGGATGATCCTAACTTTGACAGCGCATCCGCTGCTTGGTTCTTGTCCCAGACCACGTGTATGTACTCGATGCCATAGAACCTGCCTTCTAGCTTTCTTATCGATCTGCAGTATGCGTCCATCTTTTCGCTGGTCATGTCCCAGTCCTTGTTGAGTTGGTTGATGACCAGAGCCAAGTCTCCGTAGACATAGAGACGTTTAATACCAAGCTCAACCGCAATGCGTAAACCATGCAGGCATGCTTCATACTCGGCGGCATTATTAGATGCTGGAAAATAAATCCTGAGAACGTACCAGAGCTGCTCCTTGGATGGTGACACGAAAAGAACTCCTGCTCTTGCACCATCAATGTTGAGAGAGCCATCGAAGTACATCGCCCAATATTCGTCGGATCCTGGAGAGGCAGGCGTGCTTAAGTCTGTCCACTCGATGATGAAATCGACGAGTGCCTGAGACTTGATTGTAGTACGGCTTGCAAATTCCAAGGAGAAGGGGCATAGCTCCATTGCCCATTTGACGATGCACCCGTTCGCATCCTTATTGCGAATAATGTCCCCCAAGGGGTACTCGGTCATGACCACCATACGATATCCATCGAAGTAATGTCTCAATTTTCGGGATGTTATCAGTATGGCGTAGAGCAATTTCTGAATCTGTGGGTACCTGGTCTTGGATTCATTGAGTACCTCACTGATGAAATAAATTGGCCGTTGTACCTTATAGGCATGGCCTAGCTCGTCGCACTCGACCACCATGGTAGTGGAGACCACCCGATTGGTTGCTGCGATGTAAAGTAGGAGAGTTTCATCTTCTCTAGGAGCAGTGAGGACCGGAGGTGATGTAAGGTATTGTTTTAGCTGCGTGAAGGCAGCGTCTGCTTCCTCCAACCACTCAAACTTCTCGGATGCTTTGAGCAGTTTGAAAAACAGTAGCCTTTTTTCTCCTAATCTTGATATGAAACGGCTGAGAGCAGCCATGCATCCGGTAAGCTTCTAGACATCCTTCACCTTTTTGGGGGGCTTCATGTCTAAGACAGCTTTGACTTTCTCCGGATTAGGGCATATGCCGTCGTAACTGACGACGTTGCCTAGCAGTATACCAGAAGGAACACCAAAGATGCACCTCTTTGGGTTTAACTTCCATTGGAATGTATTGAGGGCCACAAAGGTGCGTTTTAGGTTGTCAACAAGGGTATGCGCTTCCTTGGTTTTGACAACTACATCATCCACATAGGCCTCCACAAGGTCGTCTTTTATCTCGTCTGCGAGGCAGGCCTAAATGGCGCATTGGTATGTAGCCCCGGCGTTCTTGAGCCCGAATGACATAGTCGTGTAGCAGTAGGCGCCGAAAGGTGTGATGAAAGACGTCTTGATCTGATCGTCCTTTTTGAGAGCGATCTGGTGATAACCAGAGTAGCAATCGAGAAAGGAAAGGAGCTCGCAACTGGCGGTTGAATCTACGACCTCGTCTATGCGAGGTAAGCCGAAGGGGTCCTTAGGGCAGTGTTTGTTGAGATCAGTGTAATCAACGTACATTCTCCATTCATTATTCTTTTTGTGTCCAAGAACCGGGTTGGCTAACCACTCTGGATGATACACTTCTTTGATAAATCCGGCTACCAAAAGCCATGTCACTTCTACCCTAATTGCCTCCTTTTTGTCACGAGCGAACCGTCGTAGCTTCTGCTTGATAGGTTTGGCCTTGCTGTTGACATTCAAGGAGTGCTCGATCAAGTTCCGAGGTACACCGGGCATGTTGGCAGGTTTCCATGCAAACACATCCACATTGCTCCTCAAGAACCCGACGAGCGCGTCTTCCTATTTGGGATCCAGGTTGGCCCCGATAAGGGCCGTTTTGCTGGAGTCGCCATCGACCAGCTGGATCACCTTGTGCTCCTTTGACTTGATGTTCTTGTGTGGAGTCTCGAGGTCTAGGATCTCTAGGTGGTCGGTTGAGGTCTTCTTAGCGTCAAGCACGGTCTCAGCCATGCGAATAGAGAGGTCGTGGGCCTCTGCTATTTTGAAACTATCGTCTTCGCAGGTGTAAGCGACGTACATGTTACCTCAGAGGGTTAGGACTCCTTTCTCGGTAGGCATCTTGAGCACCAGATACCTGTAATGAGGTATGGCCATGAACTTGGTGAGCGACGGTCAACTAAGAATAGCATGGTAGGTGCCATCGAAGTCAGCGACCACAAAGTTGACGTAGTCGGTGCGGAAGTGGTTCGGGGTCCCAAACTGCACAGGTAGCGTGATCTGCCCGAGAGGTGTAGAGCTCTGTTCGGGGAGAACACCCCAGAACTATGCCTCATATGGCTTAAGATCCGCCTAATCTATCTTCAGGGCGGGCAGACTGTTCTTGAACAGTATATCGATGGAGCTGCCGCCATTGATTAGTACTCTGTCGAACTGGACCTTGTTGATACAAGGATCGAGGACCAGGGAAAAACGTCCTAGCTCTGGTATTGCGGCCCATTAGTCCTTCCTGCTGAAAGAGATTTCACGGTGAGACCACAGAGGGAGCCGTGGATTGGCGAGGCGGTTATTGGCGTTGGCCACGTTCAAGCAAGCACGGGAGAGCAGTTTGCATTCCCGCTTGGTCTCGATGGACACTTTGCCTCTGATGATGGTGTGCACGTGATCGGTTGGCTTGACATACTTGTGACGAGGGTCTACATCGTCGTCATCGTTATCCTCGTTGCGCTGTTCCCCTGCATCGTTAGGCTTATCGGATGTGTCCGGAGCCTGTTGACGCGTATAGATAGACTTGAGAACGCAGCAATTTTCCATGGTATGGTTTGACTTAGGATGGAGCTGGCAGGGCCCTTTCAAAGCTTTGGCGTAGTCATCTTCGTAATTACAACGTCCGCCACCCTTTTTAACGGTATTGACCTCGCCGTCGTCTTCCCGAGCACGCTTGCTCCTGTAATCATCATGGCGGTTACGCCGCTAATTACGTTGGTCGCGGTGGTCGCGGGAGTCATTGCGCTGGTTGCGGCGGTCAAAATTGTCGTTCCAACCACAGTTGCCGCGATAGTTGTCGTGGTGTGGAGGGTGGTCGAAGCATGGAACCCTTGCTGCTTCTTCAATAATTATCTTCTTAGCGTCGTCGGTGTCCGCATATTTCTTAGCAGTGGCTAGGAGCGCTGTGATCGATTCAGGTCTCTTCCGGAGGAGCTTGTCTCTTAGGGCATCATGGAAGCGGAGGCCAGTGATGAAAGCCTTGATTGCCTTGTTGTCAGAGATTGATGGGACCTTGATGCGCATCTCTGAGAAACGCCGGACGTACTCGCGCAGTGGCTCATCTTTCCGGTCTCGGATCCGTTGTAGATCGTACTTGTTGCCCGGTTGTTCACAAGTAGCGATGAAATTGTCGATGAAGGCTTGCTTAAGCTCCTGCCAAGAATCAAAGTAGTTTGCGAGCAAGCTGACCAGCCATTGGTGACCTGCATGGCCAACAGCGACTGAGAAGTAGTTAGACATGACGTGCTCGTCAGCCATGGCTGATCTACACGCAGTTTCGTAGAGCATGACCCATAATTCAGGGTTTTCTTTGCCGTCGTACTTCTGAAGTTTCTCGAGCTTGAAATTCTTGGGCCATATGACTTGGTGAAGGTGCGGAGTAAACTGCTTCAAACTCGGCAGACCGTGGGCGGTGTCATACTCCATATGGCGATAGCTTTCGTGGGATGCTCGATCATCGGCTCTCTGGTTGATGCGAGCACGCAGGTCACGTTCATCGAGGTAATGGCGGAGATCGTTATTGCCATCGCGGCGATCTCGATTGCCATCTGCATTAGCCCTGCGACCGCGGTTATCGCGGTGGTTGTCGCGGTTGTCTCGGTGATTATCGTCCCGGACGTCGCAACGGTTGTCCTCCCAACGGCGGTTGTCATCCCGACCACCGTCATGGCCATCGTTGTTGCGCGAGCCACGTTGGTTGAGTGGCTGTGAACGACTTGGGTGCTGGCGGTTGTGGCTTGACTCGACTGATACGGACGGAGCCCAAGCTTGGTTTGCAATCTCCGTGGTCTAGGCCATAGCAGCCGTCAGATAGGCTTGTATTTCATCGCGAACTGCTTTGGTTTCTGGGGTGTTTGGTAGCCATTGCATTGTCGCCATGGCGACGGCTACGTTAACACTTGGAGTCCTGAAGACTTGTTTGTCTCCCACCCTGTCGAAAGCATCGTTGAGGTCACGTGGCTGGACCCTTATGCGCCGTGCCTCCTGGTCTGCTTTGGCTTCGATTTGCCGGCGATTAAACCAGTCAATGTTGCGTGCCTCGCGTGTAGTCCTTTCTTGTTCTGTTTCACCAACTGTCGGTGGTTCGTCATTACTGACAACGTTGATCAAACCCCCTCGCCTTGGTGGGAAGACGGGAATTGCAGGAACCCCGGGGCGTGATCTGGGATATCCAGATCGTATTCGACGCCTTCATCTCCGTGATGCTAGAGCTTGGTGTGGACGGAGGCATCAGATGCGGTGCTAGACGAGGAGCTAGAGTCACCCTCTTGGACCGTGTGGATGGATCCTTCACGATAATCTTCAATCCAAATCATGTTGACGAAGTTGCGTGGCTTCAGCCGAGGTTGGTGCATAAAACACAGATCCGAGCGGCTTTGTAAGTTGTACGCGTAGCTAGAGGCAGGATTTCATAGGCCGTAGGGCTAGACCTAGTGGTTCTCCATTGAGGCTTCATACTCGGAGAGTCGGAGGCCCGTTGTGAAGGTCGGCTGGCGACGAACGGAGCGCCCCTCAGGAGTAGATATGACCATGAGATCTGTTCCAAGTCGCGTAGGACGACTGGTCTGAGCTGGTCGGGTAGATCTGTTGTGGGGAGCGGTTACCTGCTCATTAGGTTGACTTTGAATTGTACTTACCAGAGCTAGGGTTTCAGCAAGTTTGGTGCCGACCCGATCGATGGAATCGAGCAGGTCGGTGTTGTCGATCTGTTTCCCTTTGTAGCGGGGAAGCGGATGACGGGTTGTCGGCGTGGCTGAAGGTGACGTAGGCATGGTCGGAGCCAGATGTACCATGGTCAGATCTAGATCCATCGTGGTCAGAGCCGTAGCCGATGTAGGTGAAGTTGTGGTCGGCGTGGACTGAATCCACGCCTCCTCCGTGGTCATGGTGATGAAGTCGTCGGAGCCGGTGGTCCAGGTGATCTGGCCGACGGTGAACGTGAGGCCGTTCGGCATAGCCATGGAGCCAGAGATGATGACCATCTTGTTTGCTTGGAGAGCAGTACGCACACCCCCTACCTGGTGCGCCACTGTCGACGAAATATGGTCGGTAGTCTACCTAGGGGTATGCTCAAGGTAGTAGATTGTCGGCAGACAGATGCGCAAGCCACAAACAAGACGGTGACGCAAGACAGACACGAGGTTTTATCTAGGTCCGGCCGCCAAGAAGGCGTAATACCTACGTCCTACGTCTGATTTGTATTGCTGTATGTCAATGAGAGAGAGATGTTTTTTAGAGGGATCCCCTGCCCGCCTTATATAGTCCGGAAAGCAGGGTTACAGATCTGGAAACCAATCCTAGTTAGTTACAATTGTCATATGTGGCCGGATAAGGATTCCTATTCTAACTGACTAGGATCCTGCTTGATCGCCAAATCCGCCTTGACTCCTTGTGCGGGACTTCGATCAGGTTGGCTGGGCCGCACGTCGTCTTTCGGGTGGACCGGACCCATTGATCCAGGCCGGCCCAAGCTTAGCCATAAGGGTATAGGGGTTAATACCCCCACAGGGCATGGCGCTGTGGGAGACTAGTGGCCGCGAGACAGAGTGAGGTGGGCGAATAGACATAGCTGTAACAGAACCGCCCAATTTATACAAGGTCAAGTACGGCTGTCCCCGCTAACACGTTGACACACACATATGCTTACCGAGGACAAAAGGGTGACAACTACGGCACTACCTAGATAACGAGCATCCACGCCTACATCATGGTCTTAAGCGAGCATTTCAAAACACTCAATCCAATTAGCTTAAATGGCTATTACGAAGCACAAAGCTTGTACATAACAAGCAGTCACCTACAGTAACACCACTACACATAAACATGCGAACCTGGTGGTAAGGTACTGTTATCTTTTATTTCCCTTTTTACTGAGTAGGTGGATATCTCTACAAAACAAGTTTTACTTACATTTAGCAATTTAGTTTTTAAAGGGGTGAACTTTTTGTTAACTATTAACTCGTCATCTATTTCCTTTGGAAGCCAACATACGAGGCAAAGCTAATCACACACTAACTTCAAGCATAGCTATTCAAGCAGCATGGGACAAGACATTTTGGCTAGCTTCACACAGGGAAAATAGTGACATCACATTGATCACAAATTACTTAGCATTAGAACAAGGTGAGGGAAGCATATTTATGCACAAGCACAATCATGATGCATACTCGTCCTATTTGTCCTCATGAAATTGCCAGCCTAAGGTGGAAATCACGTTCTATGTCGGTGACATAACACGTACTCTCTCGATATATAGCTAGTCGTTAGCTACATTCAATCTACGCATTCGTAGTTAGCGTACCTACAGGCAAATTCATTGCAGCCAATCCCCATAAGAGATAAATAAGCACACAATGAAAGCAGTAAACTAAGATACTCTCCATATATACATCCCCCGATGTATATACTTCGATATCCATAGCTACTCAATAAATATACCCGCAATTAAGTACCTTCATATATACATGTGTGTAACATGTAAATATTCCAGTAACCAAAGCTAACTCTCCCCTAGACCGACAGTGGGACGGTCATGCTCTCACAACTCACACTTAACTGGGCGTAGAGGCAATTGATCCATACATTACCATTCAAGCGAATGGCATCCATACAATAGCACGCCGTATGGATGACAAAAGTAAAAACTCCCATGTTAGTACTTAGATAGCCATCTAATGGTCCTTAACTGGGCATAAAGGAGGATGTCGCTAGCATAGTTTTGCAAATTAGTTTTGACAAATTTGCCTGTAGCTAAAGTTTTAGTTAAAATAGGCTTTTTAAAACTAAAACTTTGTTTGTAAAACAATGTACATGACAGTATTATGCTTAATCTTGCTCTGATACCAGCTGTAACAGAACCGTCCAATTTATACAAGGTTAAGTACGGCTGTCCCCGCTAACACGTTGACACACACATAGTTTCACTCATATAAACCCGGTAGTCCGCCGAGTGCCCGAAAGACCTCGGTAAATCAACATCACAACCAAGATTGCGTGATTAAGCAAATACACATCACATACGCAGGGTTGCAGCGGAAAATAATATTACAAATGAATTCACAAATAATAGTACAAGTTTGGGTTTCAAAACCGATTAGTGAAAACAACATAGCTTTCAAAAGATTACATTAATTTATGTTCCAAATACATTGCTAGCATAAGTGACACCATCCGACAAAAGCATATAGATGAGAGGTAACTATAGAATCACCGAGCCCATCGGCGGTTAGCCACCATCTTCACAGGCCGAGAACTTCACCTGCAACATGGTGGGATAAACCCTGAGTACAAGAAGGTATTTAGCTAGACTTACCCATCAAAACCAGAAATAAAGGACACCAAGGGTCATGCAAGGCTTATGAGGTGGGCTAGCTTGACACAGTTGCATAAAAGAGCTTATGAATATAGTAACCTATTTAAACTTTGCATCAAGTGTATCATCATTTACCTGTCCACTAGATTTGCACCTGTACTAGAGCACTCACTTATTAGGAGCAAACAATATTAACCATAGCAGGTATAATAAGGCTGTCATCATCATATCATCATTTCTGAACCATTACATTATTTAGTGTATCTACTTTGGAGATAAGCCCATTAAGTTCTCACTAACCGGGAGAGACGGCGACTTGAATCGAATTACAACTCAGCTGAGGGGGTATTCCTAACTCTCACCCTGGCATACTTTATAAGGGTAGCCGTGGGTCACCTTTGGGACAACTTAGGAACCAAATTCGTGGGTTCGATCAGCGCCAGCACTCTCAGGGATTACCCTTCTGCCAGGACGATCAGGACTTTTAAATCACCTGCCCTTGGACTCACGCCTACGACTCCCTTCCGAGGCGCACTTTATACTTATCGACTCCCAGCCTGAGGTGAGCTACTCGGCTTCGTGGTCGGTCTCCAGACCCGACCAACTAAGAGAGAGGCATGCATTCAACATGAACAGGAAAGGCTCCAAGATTCAGTCCATAAGCGACACAGATGGAGTCACTGCAAACCGGCAAGCCTCCGCCCGGTCTTCATTTCAAATTAAGACAGGTTCTTTTCCACAATAGCAAATATAGCCAACCGTGCCATATGTATATTCCTATATCTCGCAGGTGACAGGAAATCACCTGACTTCTACCGCGTTTAAGCAGGGCTAAGCACTACACGAGCCTGAGCTACATAGGATTCAGGGTATCAATATCTGGACAAGGATTGGATAACCAATGCAGCAAGTGTTTGCATCCAACACCTAAACTTAATGCAACAATATATATATATATATATAACAATAATACTTTAACTGCATTTCGGAAATTAGGAGGCTTAATATGCTCCGGGGCTTGCCTGGGATCCCACACTGAGTCAGTGTTAGTTAGACGACACTCGCTAAGTGAGCATCTCTCGTCCTAGCACTTGTCCAGTCCTTCCACCTTCGGGATAGGTACACCATACACTGTCTTTGGGTTTGGCTCCAACATCACATCCTTCACGTGGTTCATCTAGCGCACCTAGATGAGATACAAGATGCAAGTGCATGAATATAAAGAATGGTAATACAAGAGGCATCACATAAACATTCAAGACAAACACAAGATTATGCAAGACATAGACACTAATAGCTATTTAACTAACATCACACAACTAACTATAGAGAGCAAGAACATCAAGCATGACACAAGTTTAACAAGGTCACAAGTATCATAACTTGACCAACAACAAGGGCATAAGCCACACTTAGCACACATGGTGTAAACAACCACAACTAGCATACGTCTATTTCTGGACTGGAAACAACAGCTTCATGTTTGGATCATAACTTGAGTTATACAAATCCAATAGTCATGCAACAAGATATCCTGGAAAGCTTATGAAATTGTCTACAATTCATTTTTAATCATCTTAGCATGATTCTCAAGTTAACTAAGTCAAATATACCCATTTACAGAAACTGGTCCACAATTGACAGAGAGCAATCAATTCTGTAACATAACTTTAAACAGGCATAACTCACAAACCACACGACCAAATACCACCAAATTTTAACAGAAGCTAGATATATGAATTATATACAACTTTGTTATTATCACCAAAATCTCATTCAAACCCTAACTAGATAAAACACTAGCATCTTTCAGATCTGCTTAGAATACAATCAAAACCTGACAGAAGACTTAAAAGTCACGTAACTCCTACACTATCTGGCCTATGACCTTACAATTTGAACACAAGCAAGATCATGAAATTTGCTACAACTTTTGTATTCACTACAACCATAGCAAACATCATTTACACCACAAAAATAATTGCACAAGCAAAACTGCAATTGCAACCCAACAACAGTGGTATAGAAAACTGATAAGAACTTCAGAGAAGCACAATTGGAGTTCTAGACCTTCAACAAACATGAACCATAACTTTTTGAAAAGCTTAGGAAGTTACCTACAACTTTATTATTCTCATATTAAGATGATTCTACAGTTAGAAGGGTCAATTAATCCAATAATTGCATCTCTGTCCAAAACATAGACAGAAACTGACATGCCACTTTAAACAGCTATAACTGGAGTTATACATGTCCAATAAATGTGGTTCTAGACTTTTTAGAAATCTTATCAAATTCTAAACAACTTTGTTGTAAACACCTAAAGCTAATTCTACTATTAAGAAGGCCCCATAATACCAACAAGGTAACCCTGTTAGAGTTTGGGCAGAAACAGCCACTGATATTTAAGCAAGTATAACTCAAGATCTACTTAACCAAAAATCATGATATTTAGCTTTTTGAAAATCTTAATAAAAGTACTACAACTCATGTATTATCACAAAGTCATTATTCATAACCTAACTAAGCCAATTAATTTAATCTTGCAGGCCTATTCAGAATAGGGATAAGGTAATACAGGTAAATTGTTATTTTTATAGATCTTAAACTATCAAGCCTAAAATACTGAAATTTTTATCAGACATCACTAATAACATCAGTAACACTTCATAAAAATTTCACATTTATTTGAGTAAAATAACTGCATTTATAAAAAGGACAAGACATGACTAGCATTAAGAACCTAATAAAAGTTTCTTTGTGAATACTTTAATGAGAGAAGCATGTTGTTCTAATAATTCATCATGAGATGCAAGTAGTGTCTCATGATTCAATTTAAGCTCATTAAGTGAAGATTTATAAGCATTAAGTAATTTCTTATGTTCTTCACAAGAGTTCTTTAGAAATGAGTTTTCATTTTCTAATTTCATTGTTTTAGCTTTCTCATTTTCTAAAGACATGGTCTTGCTAGCAAGTCTACTAACAAGCTCATCATATGAATCAACATAATCAACCACATTATCATTTGATACCTTAGTGTCACCTTGTGACATGAAGCAATGTGGTGTAGTGGATGGGCTTGTAGTAGCATCATCATGGCTTGAGCATGAACCATCATCACCATCAAGTGTGCATGGGGTAGCATCATCACTTGCAACACTTGTGGCATCATCATCAACCTTGTCAAGTGAACTTGTGGTAGATCGATCATCATCATCACTTGACAATGAGGTGGAGCAATCTTTCACAATCACCAAATTGTGGTTATGCTCAACACACTCATGTGCCTCCTTCTTTGGTTCATCCTCCTTCTTGAATTTATCATCATCCCATGTGGAGGAGTCACCGTAAAAGGCTTGGAGTGCTAGCCACATTTCATGAGCACTCTCCAAATCCCACACACGTCTAAAAATATCATCATGTATAGCACACGTTAGATAATAAAGAGCACGATGATCAAGTTGTAAGCAATCCTCTTGTGCTTGGGTGAGGTTATCCTTATCCAAGGCATCACGAGAAAAACCAACAACAATGATCCACTATGCCTTGGGACCCAATTCACGGAAATGATCAAGCATATGACGTTTCCACCATGCATAGTGTGTGCCATCAAAGATGTGTGTGTCACAAACAACTTCTAGCCCAAAGTTTGCCATCCTCTCGGGTCGGTGAAGACCACAAATGAGAGACCGGGCTCTGATACCACTTGAAGGGTCGAGATGGCGGACTAGAGGGGGGGTGAATAGTCTTTTCTAAAATTAATCACGTCGGCTTACCGAAACATGTGCGGAATTATAACTATCGGTCTAGCCAAGACTACACCCCTCTATCTATGTTCTCTAGCACCTTCCAAAGATACTAATCAAGCAACAAAGGTGCTGGGCTAGCTAGAGCTCACCTAACCAATTCTAGGAGCAAGGTTACACAAACATATGCCACTAGTACTTTAAGCAACAAGAGAGCTCCTACACAAGCTAGTAAGCAAGAGCACAAAGCTAACTAAGCTCACTAGCAATGCTCAATAACAAGGCAACCAATGCCTAATTAGAGAGCGCAAAAACTTAGCTACACAAACTAAGCAATGTGACTAACAAGGTTACTAAAACTAAATTAGCCACGCAAGGGAGCTACTTCTATGCTACACAAGCAAGAAGGTAATTAGCAAGCTACACAAGCTATCTAATTATAAGAGCAACTACACAAGCTTAATATGTATAAAAGTAATTGCAAGCTTGTGTAATGGGGATGCAAACGAACGGGAAGAACAAGGTTGACACGATGATTTTTCTCCTGAGGTTCACATGTTTGCCAACACGCTAGTCCCCGTTGTGTCGATCGCTCACTTGGTGGTTCGGCGGCTAATTAGCATCACCCGCTAAGCCTGCACGTCGGGCGCCGCAATAACCTACCTCGGAAGTGAGGGTAGCTCAATGACACGCTTTACTAGAGTTGCTCTTCGCGGCTCTCGCGGGGCGAGCACAATGCCCCTCACAAGCACTTCTCCGGAGCGCCGCACAAGCTTCTTGCGCGCTTCGACGGAGACCACCACCAAGCCATCTAGGAGGTGGTAACCTCCTAGAGTAACAAGCACCACCAGCTTGCAACTCGATCACCTAGTGCCACTCGATGCAACCTCACGATGCAATCGCACTAGAATCGCTTACTCACACAATCGAATGATCACTATCAAGTATGTGTGAGATGGAGGGCTCCCAAGCACTCTCAAGCATGGACACTAAATCCCCTTAGGTGCTCTACTCCAGCCATGGCCGAAGGCCACTTCTATTTATAGCCCCAAGGGCTAAACTAGCCGTTACCCCTTTACTGGGCAAAAATCGGGCCGACCGGACGCTCCGGTCGTGTTGACCGGACGCTGGACCTCAGCGTCCGGTCGCTCGCAGACGACCACGTGTCCCAATTCCAATGGTCACTTGACCTGACCAGACGCAGCAGCTTCAACTGACCGGACGCTGAACCCCCAGCGTCCGGTCGTTTCCAGTAAGCTCCCCGAGGTGTATTTCTTCGACCGGACGCGTCTGGTCCACCATGACCGGACACAGATAGTGTCCGGTGCAATACCCTCGGTACTGTGCCGACCGACCAGCTCGACCGGACGCATGCTCCCAGCGTCCGGTGCTTTCAGACCCAGCGTCCGGTCAGTTGACCGACGTCAGCGTCTTCGCGACCAACTCGTTTTCACTTCTAACTTCTTCACCCTTGCTCTAATGAGCCAACCACAAGAATTTGCATCCGGCGCAATAGAAAATAGGCATTCCATTTTCCCAAAAGCGCCGAATCCCAAACCCATCTCAACCCTGCAAACACCACCTCCTTTGTAAATGTGCCAACACCACCAAGTGTACACCACCATGTGTATGTGTGTTAGCTTTTCACAATCATTTCCTAAAGGATGTTAGCCACTCAACTTGCCACGCCACTCGATCCTAGCGACTATGCAAAGTTAGATCACTCGAGTGGCACTAGATGACCGATATGCAAACAAGTTTGCCCCTCTTGATAGTACGGCCATCTATCCTAAACCCGGTCATAAACTTCTCTACACACCTATGACCGGTGAAATGAAATACCCTAGGTTATACCTTTGCCTTGCGCATTCCATTCTATCTCCTCCAACGTCGATGCAACACATGCACCAACACGATCAATAATGATATGATCCACTTCATATCATCACGTGATCATATTGGTTCATTGATCTTGACTTCACTTGCTCTTCACCATTGCCATCGTGCATCGGCGCCAAGTCTTGCTCAAGCTTCACCGCTACGTGGTCCATCACTCCAAAGCCTTCGACTTGCCCTTCACGCTTGCAACCGGTCCATCAAGCCAAGTCTTGTCTTGATCTTCTCCACCTTAATCACATGACTCAATGTCATGTCTCATGTGCAATAAGCTCCTTCATCATCACATGTGTGAGCTTTGCAACATCTCCAAGCTATTTTCACCTCCATGGCATATGTTGCTCATACATATGTACATGTGGACTAATCACCTGTGTATCTCACATAAACACAATTAGTCCACCTAAGTTGTCACTCAATTACCAAAACCAAACAAGGACCTTTCACACGGTTGGCTATATTTGCTATCGTGGAAAAGAACCTGTCTTAATTTGAAATGAAGACCGGGCGGAGGCTTGCCGGTTTGCAGTGACTTCGTCTGTGTCGCTTAAGGACTGAATCTTGGAGCCTTTCCTGTTCATGTTGAACGCATGCCTCTCTCTTAGTTGGCCAGGTCTGGAGACCGACCACGAAGCCGAGTAGCTCACCTCAGGCCGGGAGTCGATAAGTATAAAGTGCGCTTCGGAAGGGAGCCGTAGGCGTGAGTCCAAGGGCAGGTGATTTAAAAGTCCTGATCGTCCTGGCAGAAGGGTAATCTCTAAGAGTGCTGGCGCTGATCGAACCCGCGAATTTGGTTCCTGAGTTGTCCCAAAGGTGACCCACGGCTACCCTTGCAAAGTATGACAGGGTGAGAGTTAGGAATACCTCCTCAGCTAAGTTGTAATTCGATTCGAGTCCTCGTCTCTCCCGGTTAGTGAGAACTTGACGGGCTTATCTCCAAAGTAGATACACTAAATAACGTAATGGTTCAGAAATGATGATATGATGATGACAGCCTTATTATACCTACTATGGTTAATATTGTTTGCTCATAATAAATGAGTGCTCTAGTATAGGTGTAAATCTAGTGGACAGGTAAATGATGATACACTTGATGCGAAGTTTAAATAGGTTACTATATTCATAAGCTCTTTTATGCAACTGTGTCAAGCTAGCCCACCTCATAAGCCTTGCATGACCCTTGGTGTCCTTTATTTCTGGTTTTGACGGATAAGTCTAGCTAAGTACCTTCTCGTACTTAGGGTTTATCCCACCATGTTGCAGGTGAAGTTCTCGGCCTGTGAAGATGGTGGCTAACCGCCGATGGACTCGGTGATTCTATAGTTACCTCTCATCTATATGCTTTTGTCGGATGGTGTCACTTATGCTAGCAATGTATTTGGAACATATATTAATGTAATCTTTTGAAAGCTATGTTGTTTTCACTAATCAGTTTTGAAACCCAAACTTGTACTATTATTTGTGAATTCATTTGTAATATTATTTTCCGCTGCAACCCTGCGTATGTGATGTGTATTTGCTTAATCACGCGATCTTGGTTGTGATGTTGATTTACCGAGGTCTTTCGGGCACTCGGCGGACTACCGGGTTTATATGAGTGAAAGTATGTGTGTGTCAACGTGTTAGCGGGGACAGCCATACTTGACCTTGTATAAATTGGGTGGTTCTGTTACAATAGCGACGCAGAGAGAAAACTACACAGCGTGCATCGAAACGTGTGGATAGGGTCGCTAGACGAGCGGCGCGTATGAGAGTGAGGGGTGGGAGGTGTCCGACGTCTTAATGTTTAGTTATTCAGCCTGTTTTGGCCCAGTGACAACTTGTACGGTTATGGAACGACTTAAATAAATAAAACATTCGTTTTAGGATTCCTACGATTCCTAGCGCTAGAGCTAAGGCAAAGAGATTCGCCTACTGGTGGGAGTAGGGATGAAAATGAATCGGATACGAACGGATATCACTGATATTACATTTGTTTTTATATTTCTATCCGGATTCGGATTCGAATAGGACAGTGGCAACCATATCGGATATGATATGATTGGATATTGACATCATAAATATGCAATTTGAATATTCGGATATAGATATAGTATCAGATGTTGAATATT
This sequence comes from Miscanthus floridulus, assembly GCF_019320115.1. Lineage (NCBI taxonomy): Eukaryota > Viridiplantae > Streptophyta > Magnoliopsida > Poales > Poaceae > Miscanthus > Miscanthus floridulus. Next base: position 22,434,966 of record NC_089598.1, read on the forward strand.
CGAATTCAGATACGAATAAATCTGAACCCTTTAAACAGATTCAGTCTTGAATACGATCAGAAAATATCTTCGTCGCTGAGTGGGAGGCTGGGAAAACATATTCAATCTTGGGCGCTTGTGGAACAGCGCGTCCTCCGCGGAGGGATCGCCAGAGATGCGTGTTGTTTTCTGATGGCCCCCGTTTCTCCTATGTGCGCGCCACGTGGCTGAACAGAAACGACAAAGGATCCCAAAGGCCAAAGCCCACTCCCGAAAAGCAAAGCCCACTCCCGCAAAGTGGAGATCCGCATGCGCGACGCGACCCTCGCGCCTTCAGAGTTCAGATGAAGCAGGCGATCCTCAAGATAAACCTACACTTACAGTGGGTCCGTCGTTGCACTTGGACCCGCATGCCGTGTCACCGGCGTCGCGCTCCACGCCGTCGTCCGGCACTCCGGCCCCTCCCCACTTGCCGGCCGCGCGCTACGACGCTAGTGCGATCGCCGGTTATGCATGTCAGCATGTACTAATCACCTTTGGGATGTGGATAACGGAAAAGCAGCGAGTCACACTTTGGCGACCTTTCTCATTCAGTGCTATTCTACTATCTCCCATATCCGCCGTACGAGAGCAAACAGACGGTGGATCACGCGCGTGGCACCACTACACACGACGGGGTTACATTAAATTTTTTAGATGACGAGACGAGACGGCGACGGCGCCACTTGCACCTCGCACCCGCGGCACCGCACCACTCTCCTCTAGTCTCCGCCCGCTCTGCTCGCCACCCGCCCGCCTGCCTCGGAATCGAGGCCGGCCCGTGCTCGTGAATCCTCCGTCGGCGCGGCGGCGTCGGTATTCCTCCGCCGTGTGCCGCCTCCCTCCATGGATTTCGTCTGCCCCGTCGATCCCGCGGTGCGATTCCTAAAACCCCGCCAAACCCTTACTATTTTTTTTTCAAACGCGTCGGATGCTGCTGGGGTTTTTGAACTATTGATCGCGGTGTGGTGCTAACCCGCGAGTGTTTTTGGGGGGCGATATCTCGGTGCAGGTATGGGACGACGACGGGAGGCATTTCGGGCCGTGCTTCGCGGATTTATATCCTTGCTTTTTTTTTATCTCGAGTGGGATGCAGTTCTGAGGTTTTGTTGTTCTCGAGTGTGGTTTGCTGTTGGTGCTCTTCTGAGGTCTCTCCTTAATACTTTTGTCGTGGCTGTACGGTGCTGGGGTTCGCCGGGAATGCGATCGCCACGGTTGCTGCGCTCGGGCTCTTCCTCGCCAAGAGGAACACAACCAGAGCTCAGGTACTTGATTTTGCTCTGCATCATCTACTGCTTCTCTATTTCATAAGTAACCGATCAATTTTGCGATTATTTCGAGGAGCATTTCGCTGTCTACGTTCACACTGTTACAGAGTACGTGCGGCAAGTATGTCTAGTTTGCATTTGTTTCAGCTGTTACAGAGTCACAGGACTAGCAATTTACTCTGGTGTCGACAGCCGAGATACATTTTCTTCTTCCTATCGGCATACTTTGACCTGATGTGACTCACACTAATAACGGAGATAGTTCCCTTTTGCTGTAGCAGTACTAATTGTCTGGGACTTGTGTCAGTCAAATTAGCTTAAGTTTGACAAAGTTTATAATGAATAGTATTGTCGCCAATAAAATTTAGTATGAAATATATTTCATAATTAATCTAATAATACTTATTTTGTATCGTGAATACTAATACTTTTTAATATAATTTTAGTCAAAGTTCCAATTCTTTGATCCCTCGAAAAACGAGAATTGCATTCTTTTGTGGATAGAGGGAGTATGTAACTGCGTTGTGCTCATAGAGGGGTAAAAATAAGGACGGCATCTACTATACTGCTGGTAATTTTGAATTATGATAATTCCTTTTTGTGTTTGCATTCCATGCCTACAAAGCAATACATCGCTGTTAATGTATTAGGCCTTATTCAAATGCCTGTGATGCTCCTGATATCGCATTATATATTTCACATGTTTCTTTTTGTGCTAGACCATTTGGAGTATTCAAGTAAAGCTTGCACTGATGATTTAGTCCTAAGTAATTGTAGGGTTAGCACCTTCAGTTACTTATGAATAAGTCGATAATTGAAACTGGATCAAGATTTCAGAAATTTGTGGTCATACTAATACTAGGAGAATTCAAGCAGCTGGCAGCATAATATACCACCCAGTACCACATAATGATATTATATGTTCTTGCATTAAATAACTTAATGAAACAAGATAAGTTGACACAAGGCAAACCGTAAAAACAACAAATTATATTTTAACACCATATAGAAGCAATGCCCGGGGAGAGTGGCTCTGTATTATATTTAATGGCTTTTACCTGACAATTGTCTTATTCAATTTATGTTCTTCATTATTTGTACCTTGTTATGTATAATAATAGTTCTACTACTTTAGAACGTCAGGAGAGGTTTATCGGAGAAGTTGTTTGCATTCGGTGTGCCTAGTTTTGCAGCCTGCCTTTCTTTGGTTGGACTAAGTATGCTAGCTAAGAAGAAATTTGAAGGGAAGGATGTTGAGAATTATGAACTATTCTTCATATGTTCCCAGTTTATTGCATGGGTAAGAACTCTGTTGTCATCATGATCTTGTTTCTCTTCTGAGTCATATAAATGTTTGAACAAATGTCCTTAGGGTTGGTGCTAAACATTCCTTTTGATAGATGTCTGTAAGTCTTGTCCATGTCAGTGGGACTTGGTTTGAAATCCTCTATAACCCAATAATGTGCTTCTGCTGGATCTTGAAGATTATTCTAGAGATACCTCATTTGCAATACAAGCTTACGTTACTAAAGGTATCCCATTATTTTACAAAACGATTTCCTTTATCTTCGACATGTTAATAAAGCTGTGGAAGACTTCTGCAAAATTCTGCTGTTTTATTATGACTGAAATAAAATATATTTCTTTGTCTTTAAACATCTATTCTAAGCTTTCTTTAATCAATAGGCAATGCCATCTTTTATGGAGATTATCTCATTTTGTACTGCAACCACATTTGGACTCTTTGTTATTGTGGCTGCTGTAGTAGGCAACAAAAGGTACCTGATTCCCCAATTTGCCTACGTTTCTGAATATTTTTTTAAAAATATTTTCATTGTCTAAGATATTGTGAACTAGTACATTTTTTTTGTTTAGCAACTAGTACATACTGTTTCATTTCATTGTCATTGTCCTAAAAGTAATGTGCAACTGTTCACTCTTTCAGAGAAGTGAACTCTATTGAAGCCCCACTCATTCTAAATGATGAAAAAGCTGAGGGTGAAATAACAAACATGGTATGTGATTTCAGTAATAAAGCCTTGGTTTTCTATTGTACATTCAGGATGGTGCATTTTCAGTCTATGACCTGTGTAAGAAGTTTTACATTAGTTATGGTATTGCTGTGATAATCTCATCTTATGCATGCTTTTTTTTCCCTCGAACACACATGAGAGGTGGGTATCATTATATTAAGTAGAGGTCATCTTATGCATGCCATAAAAGTTGCTATTAGCTTGCAATTTGAATACATGGTCTTGTAACACATTGTAAATTTCTGTGTATGAACAACTATATTACCCGCAAATTTTACAGGATCTGTGCTAACTGCTGCATGCTGACGTGCATTGACTTCCTTATTGTTCACTATTTGGAGTTGATCATCGATATTTGGACCCTGTCCAATCTTTCTTATTTGTTTTCCATCACCAAAAGGTAATTGTGACTTCTTCCCTTAATGTTATCTTTTTCAGATAAAGGACTACAATTTGTGGGAACTGTTGACTTTCAAATTCGTTAATCCAGTGATGGACATTGGTATCACAAGACAACTTGGCTTCACAGATTTACTTGAGTTACCAACTGAGCTTAGAGCTACCTCCTGTTATGACAAACTTCTGTCTTCCTGGACTGCTGAATATCAAAACCACCATGACAACTCATCTCTACTTAGAGCCATGTCTTATTCTTATGGATGGACATACTTGCGTTTGGGACTTCTTAAGGTATCCTTTTCTTTTTATTGAGGTTGTTGAATTGAGTAAAAGGATGTTGCTAGATGTCAACTCTGGGATTCATGGCATATAAAAGTTGGCGTCCTTTTGTTCTCACCTCGTTTATGGCAATTAGAAATATATCCTTTTTTTTGCAAGGAACAATTAATATATCCTACAAGGAGCAGATTACACAAGTGACCTGAAACATATCATCATAGTATTACCTGAAATTCCATGAACAGCAACATGGGATTAATTATCTTAGAACAACAACTTTTTCATGTTATTACACTTATTTCAAAGCCAAGCATTCTTAAATCGAAGTTCACACTGATTGCCTTTAAGTTTCTAACATTCTATTCATGCAGGTATTAAATGACAGCATCAGTTTTGTTAGCCCTCTGTTGCTGAACAAGTTTATAAGACTTCTTCAGGAAGGTATTAATCCCTCAAGAATAGAAGATTCATTATTAAAAGTTCTCCCAGGCAAATAGATACTCTGTTCATTCTTGGCATTTGAAGCAATATTCTATTTGGGAGCAAAAGACTAACAACAGACGTTCTTACATGCCTCTTTTCTTTTAGGATTCTTGTGTCGTTCATTTAGAAATTTTGTGTAACATACGGACATTGTAGTTAAAAATATATAGGTATTCCTATATAAAATAGAAGTGCATGCAAATATTGCTACTTATCTGGTCAAATCCATCCAACTCGGAAATTTTATTTGATTTTTTTCAGCAATCTAATATACTGATCTACATCTTCTGTTGGTTTCTGCACAACTTTTCAGGTTCTGATGGCATGGATGGATATATTCTTGCCATTTCCTTAGGATTGACTTCTATTATCAAGTAAACCATCCTTACTATATGATTTGCACTTTTGCACATCCATTGAAGTGTTTATGATTTCTTTTATACTCAAACCTTTGATAATGATGAATACATCTCATTTCTGTGTCATTTATTTTTCTTGACGTTTAACAGACTATTCTCAACCTATATACTGGAACTATAAGTTACATTATAGGTGTTAAACTGGTGTTCTCATGTTAAGGCTGCATCACTGCGGCTGTATCATATTCTACATTCGTACTAGTGTTACATGTTCATGTGGTTTCAAGTTGCAATCTATCTACTTTCCTCCTTATGAGGAGCAGATACTTAGTCATACCAACAGTTGAATTTGATGATAATAAAGATGAATTTAGCAATTACATCTCTGAGCACCTTGTTGTATTATGGGTGTTATATTTTCTTGTTACAATATATTGTCATTGAAACACTGAAACAGAATACCATGTTAGTGGACCTTTGCTTGTCGAAAGAGAATTACCTTGGTGGTGGTTCCTTGGATTATATGTTCTTAGTTCTTAGTATTAACTAGCATTTTTTCGTTTACACTTTTGTTTTTTTTATGCTAGGTCCTTTTTAGATAGCCAGTACTCCTTTCGTCTAGCAAAGTTCAAGTTGATGTTGCGATCAAGCATCATGGGGATAATTTATCGGAAGGTATCATCATTCCTCATGCACTGTTAGTATCTTTGTGTGATTTTTTTAAAAAAAAAAGTAATTCAAACATGTGAAGTCAGCTTGTATTGTACAATAATTTTCCAAGTTGGCAATGAACCCATACCATCGAGATGTTCTTAAGCATTTGTACTTTGATATCACAATGCAACACTGATTGGTTAGCTATTATCCATAACAACATATTCACAAGGACAATTTGGACTTTCCATTACAAATGACTCAAATTGACACCTAGTAGGTGGAGTGTACTCCCTACTGCCACTGGAACTTAGTTGTTGTATGTTAGTTCATATGTCGTTTATTTTCATATAGATGTCATTCAAACAATCAAAATGGTCTGATTTACTTGAATCTACAATTGTTTCGCAAATTATATGTTATAATATAATTGATAAAATGCAATTATGTGAAAATACTTTTAATAAAATATCTTGTGACAACATTTCCATTTGAAAAGTTCAATTAATTTTTGACATGATAGCTAACAATGTTTTTTATTTTAAAAAATTGAATGCACGTTCAAGGACGAAATGTGTTTGGAACAGTACTTGCTAATTTTGATATAGCGTAGAACTTCTGCTGGGTATTCTATATAGCTTCTGTGGAAGGCTGGAAGCTCGTTTTGATCTACCAATTTGACATTGTATTATGTAACGAATTCAATTTTGAAGCATGTTATAACTTTACTTGACTTTTATTTGTTGTTTTTTAAATTTGGATGGATCTTTCTTAAAAAAACAGTGCCTACTTCTCAGTCTAGCTGAGCGTTCTAGGTTTTCTGAAGGTGAGATACAGACCTTCATGTCTGTTGATGCTGACCGCACAATAAACTTGTGTAACAGCCTTCATGATGCCTGGAGGTACTTCTCATCTCAATCTCACATTTTTGTGTATGAAAGACTTAGATTACTATATGTATGCCCATGCACTCCATTATCTAATTCTTTGCATGATTTGGTGTTTATCTAGCTTGCCACTGCAGATTGGAGTTGCTCTTTATCTGTTATATACACAAGTCAATTATGCTTTTCTATCTGGGCTTGCAATAACAATCATACTAATACCAGGTATGCTTACCTTATGCTTCCCTGTTCTGTATTAGGCCATGCATGACCTTTTATCCTTCCAAAAAATGGATTGTGAATTCTATCATCTCTTGGTTTGCCCTTATTGTCTTGTGAATATTGATCTATTGACCAAGGCATGCTTCTTATACTAGTCCAAATACAAGGCATGCTTCTATACTAGTCCAAATACAAATAGATGTATGTTATAAGAACCTGATGGTGCTAGGGACTGAGATTTTAGTGTGTAATGCTAGCCCATGTTTATAATCTAATCATAACTTCCTCGAATTAAAATTTCTGCTCATATTTTTTACTTTTAACCATGTCAGTCTCTTTTTCTTGTAACCATGTACACGTGCACAGTGAACAAATGGATTTCTACAAGGATTGCTGGTGCAACAGAAAAGATGATGAAGCAAAAAGACAGAAGGTAAGAAGACTGGTCCTCCATTGCATTTGATGAATAAAGAAAACATGTTTAATTTTGCCATATTCCCATATCGCCGAGGTGCTTTCTCAAACACCATTACATTATACCTCAGCTTCACTGGCATATACTGTTGATTTGTTTTGGGTCATGAGGCAGGAGGAATCATGCAAAAGTTTGCTAGTCAACACAATAATTATAGAACTTAAATACTCCAAAATTTATCCATGAATAGGATAAGCTGTGCAGGGGAGCTCTTAGCACATATTAGAACAGTGAAGATGTACAGCTGGGAGAAACTATTCACTGAACGTTTGGTGGAAAGAAGAGAATCAGAAGTGAAGCATCTCGCGGTGTGCAACTTCTCATGACTAATCTACATTTTATAATAAGTTGCACATCTTGCACTGGAACTAACAAGGGCCTCCTATTTCCCAATAGACTAGAAAATATCTGGATGCTTGGTGCGTCTATTTCTGGGCAACCACACCGACATTGTTCTCCCTTTTCACCTTTTCAATTTTTGCAATTATGGGACACACATTGGATGCTGCCACGGTAAAACAATATCATGAATGATATGCTTAGGATATGCCTTTGGACCAAGAAACTTCCTACTGATATCTGGAATCCTTATTACAGGTATTTACTTGTGTTGCGCTCTTTAACACACTAATATCACCGTTAAACTCATTTCCATGGGTTATTAATGGGATGATTGATGTAAGTGGATAATTGGTTTATGTTATTATACTGTTACGTACATTTGTAGCTGCACTAACATTCAATGCTTTGGTTGCTGCAGGCTGTTATCTCTAGCAGACGGCTGAGTAATTATTTATCTACTCCAGAACATCACTCGTCCGAGTTTACTGCCTCTGCTGACCTTTTAAACCACCACTTTAAGAGAGACACCGAAGTAACTCATAATCTAATGGCCGTCGTCCTTCAGAATGTATCCTGTTCTTGGTCTAGCAGCTCTGTTGCTGAGCCGAGCATAGTTCTCAGAGATATATCTTTGCAGCTACAAAAAGGGCTCTTTATTGCAATTGTAGGCGAGGTAATTATTCTGACCATCACATTTTCGTTTTTATACTAAGGTGTTCTGGGCTGGTTATGTGGTGGGGGTACACAATTTCGTTAATGGTTTGGTTGGGGAAACTGAATAGCATGTGTTTGGCATATTATATTGCCATTACATGCAAAGAAATGCAACCAGATGTTCAGATCTTTTTTTATAATCGTCTAATCTGATGCTATTTATATTTTTCTCTGAATTGAGGAAATTTTATGTCTATTAGGTTGGTTCTGGTAAATCATCTTTGTTGAACACAGTCATTGGAGAGACTCATGTCATCGGTGGTTCTATTAGCTCCTGTGGTTCAATTGCCTATGTACCACAGGTAGCACTTTATGACCTGGAAATTGCTTAAGACTTGCATTTGAAATGTCTCGAGACTAAAAATGGAACTGGTGTTCTGTAGGTACCATGGATCTTATCTGGCTCTTTACGAGATAATATTTTGCTTGGGAAAGAATTTGATCCGAGGAGGTAGTTTATTTATGTCTCTGACAGATGTTATCACAAATTTGTTTTGTTAGGTCCTTGCATGACATTAGAACAGCTAACATGAACCATTGGAGATGCTCATACACCATAGAATTTATTGCTTCCCTTTTAATTAACATTCCGCATCACAAAATTAATGCAGATATGAAGAAGTAATAGAGGCATGTGCGCTTCGTGTTGACATATCGGCAATGGCCAGAGGAGATATGTCACATATTGGAGAGAAAGGCACCAACTTATCTGGTGGACAGAGAGCTCGTCTGGCATTGGCAAGGTCATGTTTTTGACAACTTTGTGGACTTTCATCCTTCTTAAGCTCGCTAGCTAACATTATGATCATACACTTGCAGGGCTTTATACCACAATTCTGATGTATACTTGTTTGATGACATCCTTAGCGCAGTTGACTCCCAAGTTGCTTCGTGGATCCTGGAAAAGGCTGTTATGGGGCACCAATTAATGCAGAAAACAAGATTACTAAGCACGCACAATCTTCAGGTAATATTCATTGAATCATATCCAAACTAACTGCACCACATTGGTATTAAATGTATGAATAATATTTAAGGTTATATCTCATACTACTAGGTTGTATGCATGGAATAAGTGGAGTGATGCTGAAAGAACAATGCAATTTTCTTTTCGTTTCCTTTTCTGTTTCCCAGGCCATTGCTGCTGCAGATATGATTGTAGTCATGGCTAATGGGCTCATTAAGTGGTTCGGGACACTGGAATCTTTCTTGGCAACTCCATATTCAAGAATCTCTAAGCCAGATAATTCGAGTCCTACCTCATATGCAGCTTCTGTGAAAGATAAAACACCAATGGTAACATGTGAACTGAAAACTGATGATATACTTGAAGATTCAGTGGTTTCTTATGAGGAGACAACAGATCAGGTAGAAGAAGAGGCAAGGAAACAAGGCAAGGTTGAGCTTGGTGTCTACAAGTGAGTTATTTTGTGAACTGGAGTGCGCTATACAATAGAATGATAAAAATATTTCAGTCTTGTGTGATCTATTATTCACAATGGTTCTTTTTTTAACAGAAAATATGCAGCATTTGCGGGGTGGTCAGCTGTTGTTTTAATATTCCTAAGTGCATTCTTAATGCAAGCATCTCGTAACGGCAATGATCTTTGGTTAACTTACTGGGTTGATACCAGCACGGGTACCAACAACACAAGATTTTATCTGGTAAGAGTACTTTCTACTAAGTAAACATGAACCATAATAATCAGTATGTTGAATTTGGTGTTCAGTTGTTCACAAAGAAATATTTTCAGCACATTTATGCTGATTCAAAAATTTGCCTGTGCAGATTATCCTTGCTATGTTTGGCATCATCAATTCTCTTTTCACTTTGGGAAGGGCATTTTCTTTTGCATTCGGTGGCCTCCGTGCAGCAATCCATATTCATGCATCTCTTCTTGAAAATATTATCAGTGCACCGATCTGTTTCTTTGACCAAAATCCCAGTGGTCGGATCCTAAACAGGTTTGGTATCTTATTCATCAGATCATCTCTATTTTTTTAGTAAGCTTCGAAAGGTTGAAACGCCCCATGGTCTTGATGCTTTACGAACTTTCAGATTATTGTCAGACCTCTACACCGTTGATGATTCTCTTCCTTTCATCCTCAATATATTTGTGGCCAACTTCTTCAGCTTACTCGGCACTCTGGTTGTTTTGTCTTATTCACAGGTAAATTATGTAAACAATAGTTTAGGGCCAGCCTTGTACAGTTGTAACTTCAGAAAAGAAACTAAACCATGTTTCTTGTATTTCATGAATGTTTGGTCTGCAGGTTTCCTTCTTACTCATCTTACTTCCACTCTGGCTTATCTATAGGAAGCTGCAGGTACCAATTTCACTCATTTATTTCTGTATTGATGCTTAACTCATTTATCTGAGCCTTTATAGACTATATAAAATCCATACTTTAATACAACAGTGTGTAACAGTTAATGCTCTTTTTCTCTTAGTTAACACAGTGCATCATGGTATTATATCTATGCTGTATCTTATGAAGAAAGAAACTAATGCTTTGTACAGTTCTATTACAGGTCTACCTCACGTGAAGTACGGCGACTTGATAGCGTTGCTCGTTCACCAATCTATTCATCTTTCACAGAGACACTTGATGGTTCATCAACAATAAGAGCTTTCCAGAATGAAGTATGTTTCTTTTTTCTTCCCAGGGCAGAAGGAAGCATTCTAGTTGCATTTAGACAAATTCAGAAGGATGTTAAAACATCATAACTTTCCTTTTGAACTCAAAAGCATCACATATCAAAGGCACTAGTGCTAGTGCTTGTGTGGTTTGTTCAAGATATTGACAGTACACTACACAGGGGTTCTTCTTGGAAAGATTCATCCAACATGTGACACTATATCAGAAAACATCCTACTCTGAGCTCATTGCTAGTTTGTGGCTCTCGCTGAGACTCCAGGTACATATTTTTTTTTTGTCCTGCTATAATAAAATCATCATGTACATGGAATTAGTTACTTTTATCCATCAGTAAGGCCTATAATCAGGCACTGCAGTGACGAGCAAACTGTTCAGTTGTTGGCAGGTTTTATCATTCTGTTTATCGCCATGATGGCCACTATCAGCTTCCAAAGCAGTTCTCTTGTCAACTTAGCGACACCTGGACTGGTAAGTTTTATTGGACACAATTGCTGACCTTGTACTTCGGCATTTCCATCTCGATGGAAATTGTAAATATAGTTCTGTTCAAAGTACTAGATATTAATCATATTAAAAAATCTACTGCAGGTGGGCCTGGCTTTATCATATGCAGCACCTGTAGTATCGTTGCTGAATGGCTTCTTAACCACCTTTACAGAGACAGAAAAGGAAATGATCTCCGTGGAAAGGGTTGACGAGGTAACCCGAAGAATCACTTTTATCCTTATTCATCAAGCATCTCTCTACCTTTAATAGCTTGATGATGCTTGCAGTACATTGGCATACCTCAAGAAGAACTCCAGGGATCAGAACCTCCACCGAGAAACTGGCCAACGGAAGGGAAGATTGAGTTTGAACATGTAACACTGAAGTACAAGCCAGAGCTACCACCTGCTTTAAGTGACGTTTCGTTCCTTATTGCATCAGACATGCAGGTATAATGCTTCCAAGACTTCCACTGACTCATTTTGATTTGCGAAGCTATCCTGATGTCTACTCTGGCTTTTAGGTTGGAATAATAGGAAGGACTGGAGCAGGCAAATCAAGTATACTGAATGCACTTTTCCGCTTAGTTCCAATTTGCAACGGTCGCATCTTAGTAGATGGCATTGATTTGGCTAAAGTTGCCGTCCGAGAACTCCGTGGACAATTTGCAGTAGTTCCACAGAGCCCCTTTTTGTTTGATGGGTCTTTGAGGTAACTACTGAGTGCTCATTTTCACAGTTTTCAGGCTGGCTTTTCACTGTTTTCATGCTGACTATTTTCATGCTTGCACTGATTAGGGAATAAACAAAAATCAATGTTCAATATTCAATATTTTAATCTTGAATATACGTGACAGGGAAAACCTGGATCCTTTCAATACAACAACAGATCTCAGGATATGGGAAGTTCTTGAAAACTGCCATATGAAGGGAGAGGTAGAATCAATAGGTGGACTCGACATCCATGTGAAAGAAAGCGGTGCATCTTTTTCAGTAGGGCAGCGACAGCTCCTATGCCTTGCCCGTGCCATCCTAAAATCGTCCAAGGTACAGGCTACCATATCATTGCAGTATTGCTTATAGCAGATACACAATTGTGTAAAAGCCTAATCAAAACCATCTGGTTAATTCTATCAGTTTTAATGATGAGTTAAAAATCTCAGTCAGAGATGATCAAATAAGTGATGCATGTAATTATAATGATTCTGCAGGTGCTTTGTCTAGATGAGTGCACAGCCAATGTTGACAACCAAACAGCCTTCCTGTTGCAAAATACTATTTCTATTGAATGCAAAGGCATGACTGTTCTCACCATAGCACATCGTATTTCAACAGTGATGAAGATGGACAATATTCTAGTTCTTGATCAAGGAAAACTGGTAAGTTGTGCTACTAGGATCAACATTTTGAAGTACCATTGCAAAAACCAAAGAGGAATATGGGAATGAACTCAGAACATATGTACCACAATAACATTTCGCAAGACTGATATGATCATAACAATACAAATGGGGATGCCACATTTGTTGAAAATTGCTGTTAAAAACACTACATACAAAAAAAGGGTCCTAAACCAAGTGACAACAAAAATGGATCAGCGTTTTAATTCCTATGGTAAATGACAGACCTCCAGGTCATGAGTATGCTTTTGTTCAAATGCCTTATTATCCAATTAGTGTAGGATGTTATCTAACTCCATACCGCTCCACTTTAGGTTGAAGAAGGAAACCCAGAAGCCCTTATGAATCACAGACTCTCAAGATTCGCTCAGTATGCCAAGGCATCTCAGATGTGATTATTGGAGCATGGTTTCCTACTATGTTATGCTAGGCCTTTTTACTTTTTGTAGAGTTAGAACTTACTTCCTAGACATTAGATTTACCACCAACCAATGAGCTTGTAAGAACAACTCCAAAATGACACCACTAGCTAATATGGCTAACAGAGGCTCTGACCCTCTATTCGAACCATTGAATATATGGTGATCCCCTAGCTGTTGAAATTCCATGTTCTGGTACTAACAGGGAAATGGATCACAGAAATTGTTTCTAAATAAGTGCAGTTCATGAAAACCTTACTTCATTGATTGCTTTTCAGTTCTCATGGCTGTTTTGTTTTGGTAAGGAGTAGGTATTTTCAATTCTAGTGGCATGGTGCTTGATTGCGCACTACAAGTGAGGCACCGCCAGGATGGATTGACATACAAAGCACTAAGCTGTCTCAATTCTCAAATTGATCTCAACTGGCAACGAGGGAAAATGCAGGGGATTAATAACCATCTGCAGTTTCATTCACAAGCAAAACTGAACATGGTAGCAAAGTAACCCCAATTAACTGCACAGATCCCACAACACCAGATCTTTATGGAGTGAATTCGTCCAGATTGTCAGATTGGAAACACGAATTTACAGTTTACAGACGGGCACAGGACGGAGTTAGTCTACTAATAACCCAACACAGGGATGCACACAGCAGAGGCACGGACCAGAGCACCGCGGGGATCCGTTCATCGGTCAGGCGACGTAGACGTAGTCGTCGGGGTCGCGGTGGCGGTGGCGGTGGGGGTCGACGGAGCAGATGACGTAGACGGCGTAAAGGACGCCGGGGAGGTAGCCGAGGATGGTGAGCAGCACGCTGATCCAGAACTCCAACTGCCGGGAAAGGCAAACCGAGCAACGGGGCTGTAAGCGCAGAGCAAGGAGGGAAGGGATCAGGAAGAGGAGGGAGGGGGACTCGCGGAGCAGCAGCCGTGGCGGAGGCAGACGCCGAGGGGCGGGAGGAGCACCGAGCACAGCAGCTCCAGGCACCGGCATCGGCAGCAGCACGAGCACAGGCCCATCTCCTCCTCCTCCTGCGGCAGGCCGCGCGCATGCAGTTGCTGATTGATGGCGTCTCGGCCTCCGATCCTGGAGCGCTGCCCCGCTCGCTTGCTCTGGGAAACTGGGAGGTGGGATTCACGGCAGCCGAGCGCGGACCGGGGAACGAGTTTTTTTTTTCTCTTCTCTTCGAGCGGAAGGAACTGAACACGACCAATCACCACGGGCCACGGCACGACGCGGTCTCGCGCAAGCTGAGGCGAGTCAGCAATGGAGATTTGGGCGTGATTGGATATTTTTGGCTGAATCGGATGCCTGAACTAGTTACTTGGGCCTGGCCGGCCAGGTGCAGAGTGATCTGGCAACTAAAGTTTAGGTCTGTCGTCGGACGTTCGGATATTAATTACGGCTAAACATGAGTTAATTATAAAACTAATTGCGTAGATAGAGACTAATGTGCGAGACGAATATATTAAGCCTAATTAATCTATCGTTACATATTGTTGAATCATGGAATAATTAGGTTTCATATATTCGTCTCGTAAATTGATCTCAATCTGTGTAATTAGTTTTATAATTAGTATATTTTTAATATCTCTAATTAGTGTCAAACATCTAATGTGGTAGGGACTAAAGTTTACTCCAGGGGACTAAACACCTAACTAGTTCTCGGCATATACCCTCTCCGTCCCTAAAAAAGAGTCGCTATGAGAATCGTGTTGGTCAATCTTTTTCAACTTTGACTAGTTTTATAGAAAATAAGTGCAACATTTATATCTCCAAATAAGTTTATTATAAAAGTATATTCAACGATCTAACTGATGATACTAATAATGTACCATAAATATTAATATTTTGTAAAATATATTTGGTCAAAGTTAAAAGTTGTTGACTTTTTGGAAGCGATAATGACTCTTTTTTAGGGACAGAGAGAGTACATGAAAAAAAGGGTCAGGCGCCCGCGGTTACGGTATGTTCTCACGCCTCATTTCGAACGTCCACGCGAGGGCCTGTGCCGCTCGGACGTCACCCACCTGCGCTTGCATTTCGTGCGCCCATGCGAGGGCCCGCGCCACTTAAACGTCGCCTGCTCCACGCGCCCGCGCGTGCCCCATCTCGCTTCCCACGTGCAACACTCGATATAATTTCGAAACATCAAGATGTAATACTTGCAACATATAAAATAAGACAGATGAAACACTTGAAACATGTGTCTGAAATATTTGCAAAAACACTTGAAAATCATTGAAACACATATGCAACATCCAGATAAAACACTTGCAACATACGTGTGAAACATATACAACGTCCAGATAAACACACTTGAAACATACGTTTGAAAAAACAGATGAAACATTAGAAACAGACGCTTGCAACATACATGTACAAACCATTGCAACATATGCAACACCCTAATCTACTTTGCAACATCCGTATGAAACACTTGCACCATACCTCTGAAATATCTGGAACATACGTTTGCAACACGCGCTGTTCAGCACAACATGGCGCGGGCGGCGCGGTGAAGTGATGCGGTGGAGGCGGCCGCAACAGCAGATGACAGCACCCAACGCGGTGGAGACGGCCGCGACAGCAGATGGCGGCACTCGACGAGGTGGAGGCGGTCGTGACAGTCGGATGGAGGCGCCCTGCCACGGTGGAGTCAGCCGTAGTAGGCCTACCGAGCGCTGCAGCTCGAGGACGGCGGTGAGGAAGAACAGGGTCGACGTGGCCGAAGAGCTTGGCGATGAAGATGGTGGAGTGGCCCTGTGCCTCGGCGCCGTCGATCCACTTCAGCGTGTGGGGCGAATCTGCGCGGGCGAGGGTGCACGACGTAGGCGGGAGCGAGTGACGCTTATCCGTACGAAACACTTACAACATACCTCTGAAACACCTGTAACATACATTTGCAACACGCGTTGTTCAACGCAGCATGGCGTGGGCGGCGCGGCGAACTGACGCTGTGGAGGCGGCCGCGACAGCGGATGACGACACCCGACACGGTGGAGGCGGCCCCAGTAGCAGATGGCGGGCGTGGTAGTCGGATGGAGGCGCCCGCCATGGTGGAGTCTGTAGCAGGCCTACCTAGGCGCTGCGGCTCGAGGACGGTAGTGGGGAAGGACACGGCCGACGCAGCCAAAGAGCTTGGCGACGAAGACAGTGGAGTGGCCCTGTGCCTCAGTGTCGTCAATCCACTACAGTGCGCGCGGGGCAAATTTGCGCAAGCGAGGGCGCGCGACGCGAGCGGGAGTGAGCGGCGCTTGCGGAAGCGAGGCGCGCGGGCTGGAGCGAGCGGAGCTTTTTGTCTGGGTGGATGGTTTGATGCGTTCGATGGGAGCGGGGCGTCCAAACACCCTAAGACTGTCTCCAACGGGAAGACGCAGACCCAAAATTATGTCCGGCATAGTGCTTTAGGTATCAAAAACCCTCTCCAACAGCTAACCCAAACACATGACCCATTTTGGGTACTAGCCCAGACCACACGCAAAAAAGCATCGCCTCTTCATCGCTACGCAAATCTGTGGCCCGCCCGCGCATGCCTCCGCACCGCCGAGGTGGCCGCTCGCCGCCGCGTCGGAGAAAGCCCAGGCGCCGGCGCCCTCCTCCTCCCCCCTCCTCCTCCTCCCTCTCCCCTCCCAGGCCTGACCCCGCGACACACCCGCGCGAGGGCGCGCGCGCGTGCGTGGCATGGCCGCCGCCGCCGCCCGCGTCGAGCGTCGCCGGGCTCTGCTTTATGCCGCGCGCGGCCACCCTGCGCCCGGGCTCGGCCGAATCCGAGGCCCCACGGCGCCCAGCCCCTTCCTGCCCGCCCGGCGCTAAGGAGGCTCCGCGGGGGTCCACCTTCGCCGCCGCTGAGCACCATGAGCAGGAGAGAGGGAGAGGGGGAAAGCACGCGGGGTCCACCTTCGCCGCTGCGGCCACAGCAGGAGAGAGGGAGAGGGGGAAAGCCCGCGCTGCGCCACCGCCGCCGCGGCGCGCCACCTCGCCGGAGGACGGCCAGCGGAGAGGGGGAAGAGAGAGGCGGCTCGCCACGCCGAGCTGGGCTCGCCCGCCGCCGGGGCCCACGTCCACGCGCAGCGCAGGGAGGCCGCCGCGTTCGGGACCCGCCGCAGCGCCGCCGCCTCGGGAGAGAGAGGGAGATGGAGAGAGGAAGGGGAGGCGACGGGAGCTTCGTTTGCGTCGGCTGTTGGAAAACAAGATTTTTTGCGTCCGCGACCCTTCGCTGTGCGCTTCTCAAATCGTGATATGCATCTCGTTTTTAGGTATGGCCCGTTGGAGACAGTCTAAACAGAGCATTGCCCAAAAAAAACATGATTTTTCTTCGTTTCCTCAGGCACAGGCGCACACAGGCGCACAGGCTAGCGAGGGCGCTTACGCGATGGTCGAACTGCTAAGCATGTTCATCTTTCTTCTTATATTTCATCATGGACGTACGCCCAACCGAACAGCAGCTGAGTCCAGCCAGGACATGTGTGCCCTTCTGTCCAAACAAGGCTCTTTTACATGAGCTTAGCTAGGTTAGTGAGACCCTGATTCTTAGAATCAAATCAATCACGCCCTAACATTTTCGCTTGTTTGCAACTAGTAGCAGCTCACAGTTCTGGAGGAAGTGTCTTGGGCTGCTCAAGAAGCGAAGATGGGTTACAGGTGAAGTAGGGGATGACAGGCAGGTAAGACTTTGAGAAGACAATTGGCTGGGCTTGATCAGCCTTGTCATCTTTTGAGATGTGTATACCTTTGCTAATGAACATGTATGTGCTGGAGCTGAACATTTAATCCATTATGTGATGGGTAAACACAGATAAACATCTCGACGTCTCGAATATGCACTAATGTACTACCTTCTATCAGTCATCCAGGCTATAAACTTTTTATTTTGAATACCAAGTTACCAACACATAAACAAGAGAAACATAACGCCAAGGAACATATAAGACCCATTCCAATTTTGCACTTTATGAGTAAATATAACATGTGTAAACCACTGAAATTTTATGCAGCCATGTCACATATAATACCTAGAATAATTTTAACAAATGGCTGCGCCAGGATTTACTTCAAATGTTGCCATTGAAAGTGAGCCGCTATCCCGACAGTGGTCACCGCAACTTGTAGTATAATCACATCGGTGGACGCATGCCAACAAGGCAACAATGCAAGAATTTTGATGCCACACCTCCCGTAAGGTATTCTCCAGGTCTTCTATGAACCTTGAGCCGTGCATCAATCATGCTAAGCGCTTATGTGAGTTGGGTTCCTCTGCGTCAATTCATCGTAAATCTTCAAGCAGATCTAGCCAGTCTTCTCAACTAAAACCAACCATGCATTTGATTTTGGATGACCATGACCACCAGAATAATACAAGACAATATGTCAAACATTTTTAATCATCAGAACCCTTGTCCAGGACAGGTTGGCTGTTTTGATGAGGCTGGGAAATCCAGTGCAGCCCATCGAGCAATTCTGAGTACATCCTCTGATCCAATGCCCCTCCCTTCTTCCCTTTGAGCTCCTCTAGCACCTCAAATGCCTCCTCTGTCCGTCCAGCCCGACACAGCTCCTCCAGCAATGTCCTGTAGGTGATCATATCTGGCTTCCTCCTGCAATCCAACATATCCAGTAGCACCCGCCTTGATTCCTCAAACCTCCATTCCAATGCCAATGCCGACACGGCGATCATGTACACGCCTCCAGATGGCACAAATCCCTTCTCCTTCATCTCTGCAAAATACTCCATCCCCTTGTCCGACCTGCCCTTCTGAAACATGGCCTTGACAATATAGCCATAGGTGAACTCGTTGGGTTCACAGCCGTACAGCGGCATTTCACGGAACACCTTGAGCGCCTCGTCTATCTCCACACACCGTGCGTAGGCCTTGATGATGAGGTTGAGCAGGAAGGTGTCCGGAACTACGCCGGAGGCCTTCATCTGGCGGGAGAGGGACCGGACGGCATGGAGGTAAACCATCGACGCCGGTGGGCGGCGCACGCGGCGGACGACAGCGGTGAGGAGGAGCGTGTAGGTCTCGACGTCCGGGCGGCATCCTGCGGCGGCGGGCATGGCACGCATTTTGTTGAACATGTCGAAGGCGAGCGGGAACAGGCTGCGGCGCGCGCAGCAGAAGCGGAGGCAGGCGTTGAAGAGCCGGAGGTCGGGCGCGCAGGCCCCCGCGAACACGTCGTGGACGAGGGCCTCCGCTGCGGCGGGGCGGCGGCCGGACGAGGCCGCGGTGAGCGCGGCGAGGTAGGATTCGGGCGCGTGTCGGAACCCCGGGCGCAGCGCGGCCCAGCGGAAGAGCGCGAGCGCGAGGTCCGGGTCCTCCTCGGCGGTGATCGCCGCGGCGAGATCGGACGCGGTAAAGCCCGGGCGCAGCCGCGTGACCCACGCCGCGAACTGCTCGTCCGGGGGAGTGCGGACGGGGCACGGTGCGGGGGTGGTGGGATCCGGGTCGGGAGGGAGAGGGTGTGTGGAGGGAGTGGTGGTGAGCAGGCGGGGATGGAGGAGGATGAGGTCATGGCGGCGGGCGAGGCGGCGCGCCGCGGCGGCGGTGGCGGCGAGCAGCGCCATAGTGGGGTGGGCTTGGTCTGCACCGCGTTGGGTTCACTGGACTACGAGTACGAGGAGAGAGGCCAGCGAGCCGGCGACAGTGACGGTCACGTGGGCCGAGACAACCAGGGGCTCGGGGAGGCCCAGCCTTGGTGATAGTTGGGCGAGAACTCGTGACGATTTTGGCGACATGCTGCCATCTCACGTGGGCCGCCGAACCTAACGCTGATCAGGTTCGCTCCCCCGGGCGGCCAGGCCAAGGGTCCGCAGAGGTAGTAGACTTGTGAGCCTGTGACGCAGTTCAGCCTGACAAAAGGAATAAAAAAAAATCCTTTAGTACTCCACTCCTCCCTAAATTTTAGTCAATTTATGAAAAATATTTAACACTTATAAAACCAAATAGGTGTATTATGACAATATTCCGCATGAAAAATCTAATAGTATCAATTTAATATTATAATATTGATAGTTTCCTTTAATAATTAACCAAATTTAGATAATTTGGCTTATAATGGCAGGCACACTTAGAATACGCTTGAACTTGCATGCTCTGATACACTTTCTTGTAAATAAAACGAGGGGAACCTTTTTTATATAAAAAAGTTTGGCTTAGAACAACACTAGAAAATCAAAATTTTTGAACGAAGTTGCTATTTTCTTAGATTAAATATAAAAACCCTCTTAAGTTCCTACTGATTATTAGGGCCTTTCCATGAGATATTCTAGCTTGAATGATTTACATGTCACTTAAAGTGTACTCTAAAGCTAGCTTGTTCAATGGTGTACATATAAGCTGGCGTCTTATTGTCCAGTGGCGGAGCGTGCAGCCCAAGCAGGGGGGGGGGGGGGGGGGCGCATTTTGCAAGCATGTGCTGGATAAGAAGACACCTTGCGGCAGTTCGAGAGCTTTGTAGGCTGGCAAGAGCTCTGTTGCGGCATGCCAAGTGCAGAGCCATCTACGGTGAGAGATGTATAGCCACGGAGACAATGCCACTCTGACGAAGAAAAGCAGAAGGGAGAAATGGAGACTGAATGTGGATTGCGTTGTTTGCCATGCCTACGGATGAACTGATTGCTTGCTACCTGTCATGACTCTGCACTATATTAAGTCATGGCCTTGTATTTATATTTCTATTCCCTCTGAACAGTATATGGATTTTAAAAAATTTCGAGAACAAGGGGGGGCCATGGCCCACTATGGCCCCCACGTAGCTCCGCCGTTGTTATTGTCATTAATAAGGGTATATCTTCAAATTCCATACTTCCTCCTCCCTTAATTCAAATTATAGGATATTTTTATTTGGTTCTAAATCAACCATCTATAACTTTAATCATGTTTATAAAACAATATAGTATCTATAGATGTCTTAATGGCCCCGTTCGCTGGTCTGAAACTTGGCTGGTTGTGTGAGAGAAATACTGTAGCGGTTGAAAGATGCACAGTGATTTGTGAGAGAAGCAGCCGGCTGGTCTGAAAAAATCAGACCAGCGAACGGCGCCAATAACTTTATATAAATTTTTTTTATCAAATTCTTTATGAACTATTGTCTTGATAACGGCCCCAATATTGTTCAAATTTATAGGAGTTTCGACCCTGTTTGCTTTGTTGAAAAGCCAGGCTGAAAAGTACTATACGCTGATTTGTTGTGAAAGAAAAACATTGTACCATAGTTTATAAGCCAGACTGATAAGTTCAAGCGAACCGCGCATAAACCTATAATTTAGAATGGAGTAATAGTTCTTCCCGTACATCCATGTCAACTAGAGCTAGTATAAAAGATGAGCTCTGAAATGGTTTATCTATTGGCGCCCTACTTAAAATCGACGTGGTTATTTTAGTTCACATGGCACATTTGCACTGGAGTGGTGCTCAGAGTCAAGAGAATTCAAACAAATCGGGTGTTTTACTTTTTCATTTTGACACACCTGCCGGGAAAAAAAACAGATTGCGCAGATCAAAGAGAGAACCTCTCCGATACATATTCTTGGGATGAAAAATCTGTTGCATCAATCTGGGCAGAGCTATTAAAAAGATGTGTCACTAGATCAGTAGCCAAGACGCTTAACAGATCGAAGCAGTTGCCGTCGCAGACCTCATCGTCCTACTCACACCATGGAGATGGAGACGGCGCCGTCGCGTGCGTCCTCGTCCTGCTGCGCCTTCCTCTCGCGGCCGCGCCGGCGGCGGCGGCGGAGCAGGGCGAGTGCGTGCGCGGCGGCAGCGACGCCCAGGAGGTCGGCCGCGACATCCTTGGGCGAGGCGCCGGCGGAGTCGAAGAGCCCGCCCTGGTTCGCAGCCTCCTTGGCGGCGCCGGCCGCGAGCGATGCCGCGGAGCCGCCGGCCGCGGCGTGGTGGCGGAGGCCGGGGCACGCGCTGCGGCTGGCGAGCGCCATGGCGAGCAGGGCGATGAGGAGGCACGCCACGGCGTGCTGCAGCTTGTCGCGGGCCACCCACTCATCGTCCCACTCCATCTGCCGCCATGGATTCGGTTCAGAATGTTTGTCTGTCTGTGACACTATTCCCCCGACCCTGACCCCGATCGTCAGTCTCTCTCTCCCCGTCTCCCGCAGCTCCACACTTCAGTTGTTTAGTTGGCGGCAGGACGGAGGGGCTGTTGCGATCTTTGGTGGATGGGAAAGAGATAATCTGAAGTCGGTCTCTGCGACTGCTCCCGGCAGTCACTCCATCGCAACCGTCCGCAGCCACCCAATGGAGCAGCTGAGCTCAAGCACTCTGCCACGTTCGCACGTTGGGGTGGTCCAATAACATGGCTTGTTAAGCCTAAAAAGCAGCGGGCAGCCCGTATCCCCTACCGAGAGCTCCCCATGGATAGGAAAATCGCCGCCGCCGTTTTCTGCTCGAGCGTTGCGCCGTCGCCATCCCGTCGTGGAGAGCCGCACCATCGCCAACCCCTCTCCCAGAGCCACGCCGTCGCCATCCCCTCGCCTAGAGCCGCGCAGTTGCCATCCCTTCGCTGCGGGCCGCATCGTCGCCATTCCCAGGCCGAGCGTCTCCCCGTTGCCGTCCCTTGCCGAGCGCCGTCGTCGTCCTGGACGCTGCCGGCCTGCAGCGTTTTCACCTCGTCCAGGAGCTGTCCAGGAGCTCGACTAGCTACAGCACGACTACTGTCCAGAAGCTCTCTCAATCTCTAATGCTCTAAGTACAGTCTGCAGAGAATGCCTGTAAAGTGCAATTTGTGCTAGAGCTTGCAAACTGTGTAACTTGTGGTTGTATTCAAAGCATCAAAATCATGCAAATTTTATAGATTGCCATTTTGTTTTAAATTGTCCTGGAATTGAATAAAAAGTATTGCTGAGTGTTGCAAATTCAGAGATGCACAAAATGTTCTGTTGTTCTCTGGCATCTAGTAGGTGTATATGACCATATTGCTGGTCATATGAACTTTACAATTCCCTCTACTTCAACCACGGATGCAAAAGCTACTCCAAAACAATCTATGTTTCAGGATGCAAAAGGTATTCTTCCTACTGTAAATTACCATACTACTAGAATTCAGCAATGACATCATCTGTGATTGTTTCATGCAAAATAAAAGGTTCAGACATGTATGTTTCAGACATGTATGGTTCAGACAACTATGATTGAAGAAAAAGTCCATTACTTTGAAATATTATCGTGAATAGTTGAGAGAAGGTATTGATGGTCATGTATGGTTCAAACATTCCTCCCTAATGTGAACACACCCTTCATATAACATTCAACTCATTTTTCTCTCACCTTGTCTATACTATCCAACCAAGTTTGCTTGCTAACCTTTGTCCTCATGCTGTTAAATGCTTGTTCAAATGTTTCTTCATCTTGTACTCATACATACATGTACTAAAATATAAGAAAATACTTGGTTCTTTGTTGCTGCCTTTGACTTCTTGTTTTAGAGAAGTACCTGATTCTTCATCATAGTGTTTAGCTAGATGTTTAACAACATTTTGCATGATGTGAAAAGTGCACATACCATGCCAAGACTCCAAAAAGATCGCCTTAACTGCTTTTCCCATTGCAACATCTTGATTAGTATAGATTGTTTTAGGTTCTTTGCTATTATGTGCTTTTAGGAAAGTCTCAAATAGCCACTTAAAGGACACAAATGTCTCATAACAGCACCAAAACCACGGTTTTCCTAAAATGATTGAACCCCACAAATACACCAAAAGGCCTACTCTCCTTGTTTATTCTTCCGGGTCCATTTGCAAAGCATATTGGAATAACGGGTTCTCAACAATTTTTTTCCTGAAAATACATAAGCATGCTTCCTGTTTGACCATATGCCATCTCTCTTTGGCGCTTGCCCCTTAAATAGTTCTTGTGGTCTTGAAGAGTGTAACTGAGATTACATGAGCCACCAACTTGGATGGAAGCCAACTCATGTGCAGCTTTAGGCCAAGTTCATGCATCATCAGCCGTCTTAATTTCAAAACCTTTTAACTCTGAAATTTTCCATTGAGACATGATCAAGTGTGAGGTTTACGGCAATTGATGGGTGTGATTGTGTTCCAAAATCAGATCAGTTACTTTATACTTTTCCTTCTCTTGGTCAAGTATGAGACCTATGCGGACTTGACAATCAGTTCTAGTTTTAGTTCTTGGACACTTTGTGAGACGATCTCTTTTATCTTGCACTCTATGACCTTCATCTGCACAAACATATCTGCAAGATCTAACTTTTCCATCAGATTTTCTTTTGTTTACATACTTTTTTCTAACCTCAAAGCTTTTTGACCTCCAAAGATAACCCAAAACATCCGGGCCTCTTCTATGGTACCGAACTCCATGCCAACTTAAGGTAACAAATCAGGAATTAAACTCTCCCTACAACAAAAAAAATGATTTGGTGCTAAACTGCGCAACTAAAATGGAGACTCTGTACTTGTGTGAAGCCATTAATCTAATCCGATGATGCAAATAAACAATCATGATTACACACATATTTTCTGTCATCTGAAACATGCAGGTTTCGTTTTCACACAAACAAAGAACTTCTTTCAATCCATATCAACATATCTAGGGATGCCAGTGATGACTAGATTAGAACAACGAAAAATCTTAGTAGAGAGAAAGATCTAGGAGTGCAGAGTACTCCACCAATTAACCGTATCAATCGCACAATAGCACGAGCAGTCGATGATCGCCGTCTCGCCTCGGTCGTCCCGGCTCCAGCCCCCCGCGCCAAAACAAGCCGCGTCCGCGCCAAAACAGCGAGCTGTCACGCCCCAAAAGAGGAATGCCGCCGGCTGCTTTTTCCGCTTAGTAGGCTGTGTTATTGGGCCAAAACATGCACGTATGAAGGAGGTATTGCCTGGGCTCAGCTGCTTTGTCGGATGGCATTGAACGACAACAATGGAGTGACTGCCGGCAGCAGTCATGGAGACCGATTTCAGAGGATCTCGTTCCGGTGGATCTGCGAGGAAGAAAAATTGGCTCAAAGAGGGACGAGATTGTTCCGTTCGTCCTCGGCAAGTCGGCGTCATCGATTCCTTGATGGCGAAGTATCTGACGCGCAAAGGTCAATCGGTGCACATGTGCAAGCGCGCAATCAATTAATTCGGCACACCACCAGCGCCGCCGCGTCAGTAGCCGGAAGAATCGCCAGACCTGTGCGTGTAGCGGATGGCGGAGGACGGCCGGAACCGGAATGGGGATGGAGGCGAGCGGCGACGGCGATGATATCAACAAAGATGCCGCCACCAATGGAAAGGTCCCTCGACGATGAAGTGATCACCTCTCTCAGTTGGGGAGAATCAGTCTCAATGATGACTTGGGAAATACCAAAGTGTTCCGCTCTTGCACGCCATTGTTTCCGCCAGGGGGAGCGTCATGCACCGGACCAACGTTCCCTGCCCCCGCAAGGACAGTAGCACCTTCATGGTTCCGGATAATGAAACCCCAGGCACCGGATTTGGACTCCTACTTGAAAGCTCCATCTATATTTATCTTCAGAACATCAGGAGGCGGCGGTGACCATCACTTGGACCTTGTGATCGGCGGTGTTACAGTTTGGGCACTAGCTATCTGTATGTCATGCACCATGCCATGGACAGCCCTCACCACCTCCTGGCTAGATGGCATAAGTTCACCGGCATTCACTTTTTACAAGCATCCCACCATCGCCATAGCAACACCACAGTTGTAAGACAATCAGCCGGTCTCAACTTCAAGATTTTCATCACAAAATCATCTGCAGTCCAGGTGTGTAAGAGGCTGAGTCTAACTTGTTCAAGCCCCAGCTCCCTCCAACACTGCCGGACAGGTTTGCATTTCATAAAACAGTGCCCTCCATCCTCATCAAAGCGGAAACATACCGTGCATCTCGTATCCAACCGCACCCCTCTTCTGCTAATATTTTGTTTGAAAGCCAAGCTGTTATGTGCCACTCTCCAAACAAATTGTTTGATCTTCGGTGGACCCGGCAATTTCCAAAATTTCTTCCATATATCACCGCCACCCCTATTGTTGGACAGTAACGAGGATTCACCTTTCTGCCTGACCTGCAGCAACTCCCACTACTAGAGAACAGACTTTAGAACGATGTCCCAATTTAACATTAGCCTCGGCATTTTTTTTCCCCCGGGACTAAAGGACCCTTTAGTCCTGGTTGGTAATACCAGACGGGACTAAAGGTCCCTGCCCAACGGTCGTCCGCGGGTCAGGGATCTTTAGTCCCGGTTTAGGCTATGTCCCGGGAATAAAGATTAATCTTTAGTCCCGGTTTGGTCTCCTAACCGGGACTAATTATCTCGGCCTATAATCCAGCTCATTTCTTCCTCCCCGAGCCCGAGCCATTCCATTCAAACTCACTGCCTCTGTTCTTCAGCTTGCTGTTGTTCTTGCTCTCTCTCTCTCTCCATTGGTGTTGCTCTTCGATTTTAGAGGCAACAAACTTAATCCTTTTATGTTTTATCAGTAGCTCGTCTCATTTTGCGATGTAGATGCATGTGTAACTTTATATGTTGGACTTTATTATGATTTTATATGTTATTTTTAGCTCAAAATCATATGATAATTTGCATATATGTTTGGATAAACAAAAGTTAAATTAGTTCATCAAAATCACGCCTCGCTCGTCCTCGCTGGAGCACGCGCCATCCTCGTCCCCGGCGGCTTACGTGATCTTAGAATTAATTTTTCCATGAAATGAAAAACTTAGAAAATAGTTAGAAAATTATAGAAAATCCGTACTAGTTGAACTTGCGGACCGTGTTCAACTCGGCCAACATGTTCTCTGCCGAGCGGTAACGGACGTCAAGGAGGAGCTTTGATTCTACGAGGAAGAGCGGCAACGGTCGTGGAAGACCGTGTTCCCTTTCTCGTAGAATCGGAGCTCTTCCTTGGCCAAGTACGGTGCCGTCCGGTGGAGAAATGCTGTTCGAGATGATCACGTAAGCAAGGTCAACTAGTACGGATGGTTATTTATTGAAACATGTTTTTGAGCTATAATTTGATGGATATTTGATAACTTGAGACCTACAAATGTCATCTACAAATGTTACTATCCTCGGCAACCTAAACGCCCGCGAGCTCGCCGATATCGAGCAGGTCACTTAGAATTATTTTTTCCATGAAATGAAATACTTAGAAATCATGCCTTTTATTTTTTAGAATTAATTTTTCTATGAAATGAAAAACTTAGAAAATTGTAGAAAATTCGTACTAGTTGAACTTGCGGACCGTGTTTAGCTCGGCGAGCATGTTCTCTGCCGAGCGGTAACGGACGTCAAGGAGGAGCTTTGATTCTATGAGGAAGAGCGGCAACGGTCGTGGAAGACCGTGTTGCCTTCCTCGTAGAATCGGAGCTCTTCCTTAGCCAAGTACGGTGCCGTCCGGTGGAGAAATGCTCATCGAGATGATCACGTAAGCAAGGTCAACTAGTACGGATGGTTATTTATTGAAACATATGAAATCTGTACTAGTTTTGTTTAAATATATCATTTTAGAAAATATGAAATTTACACTAGTTTGTAAAACTATGTATAGAAAGTAGATGACAACTGGTACCGGATCCTCGGTCTCTCGTTCGGTTGCGAAACGACTGAGGCCAGAACTCCCTCTCATTATCTGCGACAAGTGTAAATAGAAGATTGTGATGGAGTACCGAGTCAAGAGACAGGGACCCAACAAGGGTCGTGTTTTCTACAAGTGCCCGGATCGCGATGTGAGTTTCTTACGCATTTTATTATTATAGCTAATTGACCTGCTTTTCTTGAATATTTTTGACTAAATATTTTTTGGCTTTAATTTCAGTGGGAGGGCAATGGATGTGATGGTTGGTACTGGGAGGGAGATTATGCTACATACGTGCAGAATTTGGGTGCGCTTGAGGTAGCGGTTGCTGATGATGAGGCAGTGAGCCAGCAGGAGAAGCTTATTGATATTCAACAGAAGAATGATTTGTCTATTTTAGTTGCGTACGATCACGAAATAATTATGTTACTGAAGTGCATTGTAGTTTTAGTTTGTTTAGTGATAGTTGGGATTGCTTACGTTGTAGCCAGGCTTAGGTAATTAATCAACCGTGTGTGTCATCTATGTTATGTAATAAAATACTTAATTATGTTCAAGGTTTTCATAATTTGTCGTGTAATGCAGATTATGTCACGCCATTGAATGTACAATGCCGATCGCTGCTCCCAAGACTTTATTGAGGGCATGCACTATTTCTTAGGTGTGGCCGAGGTAAATAAGCGGGATGGTTTCATGTGCTGTCCATGTGCCATATGTAAGAATTTAAAGGAATATTCAATCTCAATGAGTCTTCATTCACATTTGCTTAAGTCAGGTTTCATGTCAAACTATATATGTTGGACTAAGCATAGAGAAAGCGGGGTAATAATGAAAGAAGGTGAAGGAGAAGATTTAGACATTGATGACATTATTGCTCAGTATGGTGCCTTTGATGATACTACAATGGGGAGAGATGAAGAAGAGGTAGCGGCAGAAGATAATCTCGGTGATGCTCTTGGCGATGCCATTCGTGATGCACAAAAAAAATACGAAAGTGAAAAAGAGAAAGTTAAATTTGAGCGCATGCTTGAGGATCATAGGAAGTTGCTATACCCGACGGCCGAAGAGGGGCAAAAAAAGCTAGGTACAACACTGGAATTGCTACAATGGAAGGCAAAGAATGGTGTATCCGACAAGGCATTTAGGAATTTATTGAACCTCATAAAGAAGATACTTCTGAAGCCAAATGAATTGCCCACCACTACGTACGAAGCAAAAAAGGTTGTCTGCCCTTTGGGATTAAAAATCCAGAAGATACATGCATGTCCTAATGACTGCATCCTCTACCATGGCAATGAATATGAGAATTTGGATGAATGCCCAGTATGTAAAGCAGCATGGTATAAGATCAGGCGCGATGATTCTGGTGATGTCGAGGGTGAACAACATCTTAGAAAGAAAATCCCTGCCAAGGTTATGTGGTATGCTCCTATAATACCATGCTTAAAACGTTTGTTCAAAAATAAAGACCATGCAAAGTTGTTGCGGTGGCATAAAGAAGGCCGTAAGGTAGATAATATACTGAGACACCCAGCTGATAGGTCCCAGTGGAGAGCGATAGACAGGGAATTTCCAGAGTTTGCAAATGAGGCTAGAAACTTAAGGTTCGCCTTAAGTACAGATGGTATGAATCCTTTTGGGGAGCAGAGCACTAGTCATAGCACTTGGCCAGTTACTCTATATATCTACAACCTTCCTCCATGGTTATGCATGAAGCGGAAGTTCATTATGATGCCGATCCTCATCCAAGGTCCGAGGCAACCTGGCAACGACATTGATGTCTATCTAAAGCCATTAATTGAAGAACTTCTAGTTTTATGGAACAAACCAGGTGTACGTGTCTGGGATGAGTACAAATAAGAACACTTTGACCTACGAGCAATGTTGTTCGTAACAATCAATGATTGGCCTGCTTTAAGTAATCTTTCAGGTCAGACAAACAAAGGATATAATGCATGCACACATTATTTTGATGACCTTGACAGTATATATTTGAAAAGATGTCGAAAGGTCGTGTACCTTGGCCATCGTCGATTCCTTCCTTTGAATCACCAAGTAAGAAAGAAAGGTAAGCATTTTAAAGGTAAGCCAGACCACCGGAAGAAGCCTCATAACCGAACCAGAGAAGATGTACTTGCAATAGTCAAGGATGTGAAAGTAATATTTGGAAAGGGACAAGGCAGCAAATCTGTTCCCAAAGATGCTAAGGGACACGCACCCATGTGGAAGAAGAAGTCCATCTTTTGGGAGCTACCCTATTGGCAAGTCCTAGAGGTCCGCAACGCAATCGATATGATGCACCTAACAAAGAATCTTTATGTGAACCTGTTAGGATTCATGGGTGTGTACGGGAAGCCAAAGGATTCACTTGAAGCACGCTAGGACTTACAGGGCATGAAAAAACGAGACAACCTTCATCCAGAGAAGACAGATGATGGACATCATTACTTAAGTCCTGCTAGCTACACGCTTAGCAAAGAAGAGAGGGACAGCATGTTCGAATGTCTAAGCAGCATCAAGGTCCCATCGGGATTCTCCTCCAATATAAAGGGTATAATAAATGTGCCAGAGAAGAAATTCCTAAACTTAAAGTCCCACGACTGCCACGTGCTTATGACGTAATTACTTCCAGTTGCTTTAAGAGGAATTCTACCTCCACATGTACGTCTAGCCACCGTGAAGCTATGTGCATTCCTCAATGCAATTTCTCAGAAGGCAATCAATCTAGTGGAACTAGCTACTCTACAGAATGATGTGGTTCAATGTCTTATCAGCTTTGAGTTGGTGTTCCCTCCATCCTTCTTTAATATCATGACACACCTCCTAGTTCATTTGGTGAAGGAGATTAGTATTCTTGGACCTGTGTTCTTACATAACATGTTCCCCTTTGAGAGGTTTATGGGAGTCTTGAAGAAATATGTGAAAGTCCGTTCTAAGCCTGAAGGAAGCATCGCCCAGAGCTATGGAACAGAGGAGGTCATTGAGTTCGGTGTTGACTTTATTCCTGACCTTGCCTCGATTGGCGTTCCTAAATCGCGACACGAGGGGAGACTCAGTGGTAAAGGAACTTTAGGGAAAAAACATATATTGGCATGGAAGATGATTATTTCAATAAAGCACACTACACAGTTCTTCAGAACTCGTCATTGGTGTATCCGTACATCGAGATACATAAGGAGTTCTTACGATCCAAGTTTCCAGGGAAGACTGAAGCTTGGATTAGGCGTCAGCACATGGAAAGTTTCAGTGGTTGGTTGCGAAAAGAATGTCAAGGCGATGACAATATTGATGAGCAACTGTATTTGTTGGCTAGGCAACCATCATGGCATATCCTCACGTACCATGGGTATGAGATAAATGGGAATACATTTTACACAGTTGTCTAAGATAAAAGGAGCACCAATCAAAATAGTGGTGTTCGCATAGATGGCACAGATCCAAATAGAAATATACAAACATATTATGGCCGCATAGAAGATATATGGGAACTAGACTACGCACCTAATTTTAAAGTCCCTTTGTTCCGGTGCCAATGGGTGAAGCTGACCGGAGGAGGGGTAACAGTCGACAAAGAGTATGGAATGACACAGTGGACCTCAACAATATTAGGTACAAAGACGAACCATTCATCCTTGCTGCCAATGTGAGTCAGATGTTCTATGTGAAAGACATGTCTACAAAAGCAAAGAGAGGAAAAAACGAAGACATCAACTCAATGATCAATGAGCCAAAGCGTCACATAGTTCTTTCTGGGAAAATAAATATAGTGGGAATTAAAGACAAGTCAGACATGTCAGAAGATTATGAAAGAAATGTCTGAATTCCACCCTTCATAGTGAAGAAAGATCCAAGCATCATGTTAAATGATGAAGACACTCCATGGTTATGACAAGATCATAACCAAGGGTCATACGTCAAGAAAAAATTCACTGTTGTGCTCGCATGATACAACGATGCAAATCCTAGATTGTCTCTAATTGAAAAGTTTTGAATACCAAGTTTGTTCAGCTCATCAAGATATACAATCCTTATATAGGCCATTTTTTCATTTGAGAAAGTTTGAACAAAATGTAGTTCAAATTTCACAAGTGTGTGACATAGTTTTAGAAAGTCTATATGAGATTCAAGAATTTATGACTAGTGTTTGATAAAACTTTCTCAAATGGAAAAATGAGCTATGTAACAATTGTAGATCTTGCTGAGATGATCAAACTTGGTATTCAGATATTTTTCATCTGAGGTCATTTAGTGTCTCATTTGAGCAAGTTTGACCAAGTCAAATTTGGTCAAATGAAAAAACAACACTTTGACTCTAGTATTCTGAACTCTAAATGACTTCAAATTGAAAAGTTTTGAGTACCAAGTTTGTTAAAATCATCAAGATCTACAATTGTTGTTTTGGTCAACTTTCCATTTGAGATAGTTTGGACGGTTCAAATTTGTGATTTTTAAATTTCGACGCCTACAAACTAGTTTTCAGAACCCTAGATTGTCTCTAATTGAAAAGTTTTGAATGCCAAGTTTGTTCAGCTCATCAAGATATACAATCCTTATATAGGCCATTTTTTCATTTGAGAAAGTTTGAATAAAATGTAGTTCAAATTTCAC
Source organism: Miscanthus floridulus (assembly GCF_019320115.1). Classification (NCBI taxonomy): domain Eukaryota; kingdom Viridiplantae; phylum Streptophyta; class Magnoliopsida; order Poales; family Poaceae; genus Miscanthus; species Miscanthus floridulus. Next base: position 22,467,231 of record NC_089598.1, read on the forward strand.
AAGTGTGTGAAAGTCTATATGAGATTCAAGAATTTGTGACTAGTATTTGATAAAACTTTCTCAAATGAAAAATTAACTATGTAATAATTGTAGATCTTGCTGATATGATCAAACTTGGTATTCAGAGATTTTTCATCTGAGGTCATTTAGTATCTCATTTGAGCAAGTTTGACCAAGTCAAATTTGGTCAAATGAAAAAACAACACTTTGACTTTAGTATTATGAACTCTAAATGACTTCAAATGGAAAAGTTTTGAGTACCAAATTCGTTAAAATCATCAAGATCTATAATTGTTGTTTTGGTCAACTTTCCATTTGAGATAGTTTGGACGGTTCAAATTTGTGATTTTTAAATTTCGACACCTACAAACTAGTTTTCGGAACCCTAGATTGTCTCCAATTGAAAAGTTTTGAATACCAAGTTTGTTCAGCTCATCAAGATATACAATCCTTATATAGGCTATTTTTTATTTGAGAAAGTTTGAACGAAATGTAGTTTAAATTTCACAAGTGTGTGACATTGTTTAGAAAGTCTATGTGATTCAAGAATTTGTGACTAGTGTTTGATAAAACTTTCTCAAATGAAAAAATGAGCTATGTAACAATTGTAGATCTTGCTGAGATGATCAAACTTGGTATTCAGAGATTTTTCATCTGAGGTCATTTAGTGTCTCATTTGAGCAGCTCATCAAGATCTACAATCCTTAATTATTCTATCTCTCTCTCTATATGTGTTAGATTTAATTTTGATTTAGTAATTCTATCTATGTATATATATACATGTACTTAATTATTTCCATGTGTTGAGAGAGAGAGAAAATTGTATCTAGAGAGACATTCTATGTGTTATCACATGCATATCTAAAGATATATACATATGCACTTATTCTATGTGTTGAGAGAGAGAGAAAATTGTATCTAGAGAGACATTCTATATGTGTTATCACATGTACTTATGTTATATGCCATAGTAATTCTATCTATGTGTTATCTTGAAGATACAAATGGCTGCTCCGGATGATAACTTGAATGATGACATAATGACGAATATTATCAATGCTGGCACCAATGTGGATGTAGATGACATGAGTCAGTACTTTACTGATTACGAGGATATCCTGAATATGCCGGTGGTTGAAGATCAACAAATTGTCGAGCAAGAAAATACTAGCGAGGTATATTTGATTATCTATCATCTCTTATAGATGCATGCGTACGTATATTTGTTGTTAATCATTGTGTTTCTACTCATGTAGCCGGTCTCTGGATCTACATCAACCATCGGCAAGAGTAGGAAAGTCCGAGGGCCAAAAAAGCCATTAGAGGGCCGTTTCATAATATCAGAATTCGATACCGACACCGACAAACCATTGGGACCACATGCTCAGACATATGTCAATCAATGTGGGTTCATTGTAAGGGATAGGATCCTAGTTGATGCTCGTGAATGGAAGCAGAAGATATCCGCTCCTAATGTTAGTTTTGTATCTGATCGTGACAAGAACCTAGCTTGGAGAGATATCACTCAGCATTTCACATTACAAGCAGATGATGCTTTGAAGGAGCTCGTGAGGGATTGGATAATGAAGAAGATGGCAACATTATTCCAGAGTTGGAAGAAGACATTGTATAAAAAGTTTATCTTGAAGAATGAAACACTGAATTTCAATGTCCATTAGGATGACTTCGTATAATACAAGACATCTCAAGAGAGTGAGGAACATGTGATGAGGAATCAACAGAATGCCCGACAGAAGCAATACCATCATCGCATGGGATCAGGTGGTTATAGGAGTGCTATTCCCAAGTGGCAGAACCTAGAAGCAGAGATTACTGCCAAGGGAATCAGACCTAAAACAATAGAGAAGAACTGGCCTCAACACGCGAAGAATTGGTTCTACGCTCATGGGGGAAGCCTAGACCCAGACACTGGCAAGCTAATTTTTAGCCAAAAAATTGAGAGAACAACACAGAGACTAACTCGTGCTAGGGAAGAAGCTGATAGTGGTGTTTTCAAGCCCAACAGAGAAAAGGATGAATTGACATATGCCCTAGAGAATCCCGAACACGGTGGTCGAACAAGAGGCTATGGGGCGGTTCCGTGGCTACAAGCATTCCCAGCAGACAAGGATACATACAGAAGCCGCCAGAGAAAGAAGGATGAGGAGGCAGACCGAATCCATGTATTGGAGCAATTTGTTAATGAGTCACGACAAGCATTGCTTGAATCACGTGAATGAGAAAAATCTCTTGAGGCAAGAATGCAGGAGGAGATCAAGAGGCAAGTGCAGCTAGCAATGAGTCAAATGCAATCGTAATCGACGCCGGGAGTCACCATTAGCCCCGTTGGTCAGATGAAAAGCAGTTATGCTTCCACGGAGCAAGGTGATGCTGGGTTGTGCTTCCCTGTTGATGACATTACCGAGCCTCTAACAACATGTGAGCTGCACATTTCAGATGGTAATAATGCATCAATCATGGTGGCTGTCGGGGTTGTATCTCCAATAGACCGAACGAAGACACCAAGAATCCATGGGTCAGTTATTCAACCTGGATATGCTAGCGTCTCGGTTGATAGAGTGCTCAAAGGTTACAGCAATGTTCCTCTTGACATTGAAGGCAGTGATGGGGAGAAGACACTAGGAGAAGCAGAGAAGACATTTATTCAATGGCGCAAACGCTTCATCATCATTTCTGGGGTGCCACCGCTTCCCCTACCTCACCCTAGGTACGAATGAAAGTGAATGAAATATTATTTTTCCATTAATTTTATATTGGCTTAAAAAATAATTGACCCACAACTTGTTTTTGTAGCAGGGTCTCCCCCTAGCCTAGCCCAATCATTCATTCCCCATCTCATCATAGCATCGTGGGGGGCGAGACGACTTTATTCCCACGGCGATCTCCAACTCATACACCGGCCCCATCGCCTCCACAACGATCTCCAACTCCTACACTGGCCCCACCGCCTCCACAACGATCTCCAACGCCTCCACGCCGGACTCCAACACCGGCCTCATCGCCTCCACGCCGGTCTCCAATACCACCCCCACCACCTCCACAGCGACGCACTACAAAGACGTCTAAGGTCCCGGCGACAAAGAAGACCCCAAAAAAAGAGTTATTTCTCAAGAAATACTTCCTGAAAAGACTGATGAGCAAATAGCAGCTGAAGAAAGGCAAAAAAGTGAAAGATTTTTTTATAGATATCCAAAAGCAGAGACAAGCGAAGCTTAAGGAGAAGTCGTACTTTTACATACCACGAGATCAGCTGAGGCAGAAAGTCGAAGCTCATAAGAAAAAGATGCTTGAAGTTCGTAAGCCACCGCCACTATCAGACTATGACCGCTCCCTCGTGAAGTCACATGATGCACATAAGAAAATGAAAAGAGCATCAGGGAAGGATGTCCCACAGCTCGGACAACAGAAGCAACCAATGCAAAATCTTGTTGTTGCTAATGAATATGGTTCCAACATAGAAGTCTATCGACCAGACAACTCTAGAGAAGTGTTGGTTCAAGACCTTAATGCTTTTTTTGAACAAACTGGTTTAACCTTGGATCAAATGACGGGCAAAGGTCCAATCCAGAACCTGGAAGTTGATACCTGGAAGACTTATAAATTTGGCAAAAGTCTATACAACCCTGCGGCTCTGAATGAATTGGGTACGCAAATGTACTTGCTCAATAAGTGGTACATGCAGGCGTGTGGCAGAGGTGAGCAGTGGATCTTTGTCAGATTTAGAGACCATCATTACTTCCGTGGAGATGACATCTTACAAATCAATCATTAGCTCCTTTTGTTTGTAAGTGATTCTTACTTTTATTTAATAAATCACTTCCATGCGTACATGTATATAATTATCCTCACATGTAACTTATATTTATATACAGATTCCAGATGTCAGAGCTCCAAAGAATATAAGATACCAGTGTTGGTTTCATTGATCCTTATATCGTATTCAAAACCGATATTATTGTCAAGGATCACTGGATATCTGAAGCACTGACGAATATCATGAAGTTCTTCGTGAAGCAGCACGACAAGACAACAATACTTTTCTCGTACAACTTTGAGTAACTGTTAATAATAATGTAGTCTACATATTTTATGTAATATCAATACAACTTATATGCATGTACGTGTGTGTATAAACCAATGTAGGTTTCACTGGATACTCATTGTCATTGAGTTAAACTCAAGTCAGTTAGTAATCTTGGACTCATTGAGAAAAGAGCGAGCACTATACCAAGATATGATAGACATTATCCAGGGGTAATTTTGATCTCTCGCGCACAACTATTATTGAATAGACTTTGCCATAATTTATTAACGATCGTACATTATTGGTCGCACAGGGTTTGGAAAGAGTTTATTCGACAACACCGCAAGGATTGCAAGGCACCACTTAATGTAATTGAAATACCAGTAAGTTGTATTATATATACTTCCCCACGTGTTTAATTACTATATCGTACTTCAATTTACGTGTGAGATGATGAGAATAATCTTCTTCTTGTACAGTGGTGTTTGCGGCAGAAACCAGGTAATAACTTGTGTGGATACTACGTTTGTGAATTTGTCACTGCATACATAAGAAGAACTCCTGAAGATGTCCTCAGAGTACGTATATATCAATTTTTTTATTTATTTTTAAATGAATATATATATATATATATGTATGTATTAATACTTTTCCTTTTATTTCAAATGCAAGACTGAATGGTTGAAACGAAGGGTCATGCAAAAAGACCATCTGAAAGCAATTCAAGAGTCAATAACAAGATATCTTCTAGAAAAAATGCTAAATCCCAACGACGAGTTCTACTTTGATCTAAGAAACTAATGATGTAAATTAAATGTTTATTGATATCGTTATTTTCGAGAACAAGATTATGAAAGTGTTGTATATATACATATATATCTATAATATATATAGTTTCATACTTTATTCGAATATAATAATGCTCGAGATGAGAATTAGATGTAATTATATGCGTGCGTGTATTTATATTAGCAGCGTAGAATACGTACATAAAAACATATTATATATTAAACAAATATATGTAACTGAACTGAAAACAAATTAAACAAAAAAAAGAAAAAGAAAATGAACATTTAGTTCCGGTTGGGGTTACCAACCGGGACTAAAGGGTGCGCCAGGTTTGTTCGGCTGGAGAGCCTTTAGTCCCGGTTAGTAACACCAACCGGGACTAAAGGTCCCTCTTTAGTCCCGGCTCGATGACCCGGGAACCTTTAGTTCTGGGATTGTTGTCCCGGCGCGGTAACCGGGACTAAAGGCCGTTACCGCCTGGAACAACAAGTCCATTCTGCAGTAGTGTCGGCTTCATCTTCAAGGACATGGTAGGCGGATTTGACAGAGAAAACGCCTTTTTGATCAAAGTGCCAAGCCACAGTATCCTCCCTATCAATACGCACTGGAATAGCCAAAATATTCACCACGTCCTCCTCCCAAAAGAGATCCTTCACTAGCTCGGTGTCCCAAAACCCGTATATGGATCAATCAATTCGGATACCTTGGAAAGAAGAGTGCCGCCTCGAGGAGTTCTGGGCCGACGAGATGAACCTGTCGGAATCCAAGGGTCCTCCCATATGCGGACACTACTGCCATCACCAATTCTCCAAATGATGCCCTTTTCCATTGCTCGGAGACCCCTCACCAAGCTGCGCCAAGTATATGATATTCCAGGGCCCTCCTTTGCTGCCCACAAGTTTCCATCGGGCCAGTACATCGCTCTCAGGAAACGAGCACACAAGGAATTTGGGAATTGGACAAGCCTCCAGCACTGTCGGGCGAGCATTGCGAGATTGAACAAATGCAAATCACGGTACCCCAGCCCTCCCTTCTCCTTACGGCTTGATAGTGTTTGCCAGGAAATGATTTACGGTGTAACACCGAGGGTGTTACATTCCTATAGCTTGTGGCCGTACCCGCCGAACGGCCTACAAGGTGGTACAAAACGCAGCTCCCCGCTAAATGGAGCAGGCTCATCCTTCCACAGCTTCTTAGAGCAAGCGCGATCGACGTGCCCAATCCTCCCATAGATGTAGCAGAAATCAGGCAGGTGCTCATATGTGATCGGGCACCACCGTTCTCCTTTGTCTGCCCCCAGATCCGCCAAAATTCCACGTGGAAGAGGTTTTCGAATATCGAGCCGGATCTTGAGACGGTGACTTCTGCTTGCCGCCACAACACCTCTGTCCGCCTCCACCTCCATGAACTCCTCCACATCATCTCCAATCACCTTAGCCGCCACGCGATTCATGGGACCCATCGGGAGGCGCTCCACCCGCATCCAGATCAGGATGAAGGAAAAATCGACCTCGTCCAAGGATTTGGACTCATCAAACTCCGTCACCGCCAGGAGTTCCTTCGAAATCATCCATGGACCATCGTCTAGCACCTTCCTCAACCCCGACGCCTGGTTGAAGGAGATCAGGAAGACATTATCTCCATGATCCTTGCATATGTTCCCCTTCGACGGACACCTGATCCACCCCACCGATTGCTCAATTGCCTCAGGTTGGATGCTCCTCTCTGAGAGAACAGCTTTGCAACCGCTTGGGGAGGATGATCGCTCCTTCCACTCTCCGTCTTCACTCCGAACTTGATGCTCCTCCTCTCCTCCGACGAAAGCTGCAACTTCTTCATCAGCCCCTCAACTCCCTCCATGGCCGCCTCCAAAGACACCAACAAGATTTACATAAACCAATGGCGATCAGGGAACAGGTGGACACGAGGAGCAGGCTAGCAAAAACTAGGGTTTTGGGATTTAGGTGGACACTTAGAACAGAAACACGTGCACCCACTGATCCAAGGGAAGGATCGGATGCAGGCAACCTAGACCGCGATCACCAAGGATGAACGCACTCGGAAATCGGAGAAGGAAGGGAAACGAGGGAGATCCGGATGCCGCTGCAGGAACCGCTCGAGCCGCCTAGGAGAGCCCTGAGACAAAACGACGTTCCCAGCGTCCACATTTGGGAAGATTAGTTCCCTCTTGCAACCTAACTAGTAGACGCTATGTATAGTTCCTACAACAAAAATATTATACATTCCCATTTCCCAGACTCATTAATAAAACACCTTGAAAAAGACTGCAACGGCAAGGTTTCATACACAAGGCCTCAATTCCATTGCAGGCACCCCAAAAATCAAACTACACCCATTTTTTTGTGTGCCACTGGTACCAAAATGAAACGGTCGCAGCAGACCGTGCCGAAGCTTGCTAGTTTATTTATTCATCCATTGGTTCATGCAGGCTCTTTGATGGATCCCGTGAATCTCAGAGGCGGGCCCGATTGCTCTTCAGTGCTACTGTTTTTATATGGACTAAAGTCAAGATCTCAACACCTGTCTGACTTTCAGCCTGTTCCGCTCGTACTGATACGGTCGTATACGATCGTGGATTATTACTGTTGGCTGATTTGGTGTGAGAGAAAAATATTATTCTGGCTGAAAATTTATGATCATTTACGACCAAACGAACGTGCTATTTACCCTCCCTGTCGTTCGGATAAGATCGGAGTTAGCATAGTATTAAATCAAATCGTCTATAGCTGAGGCCTTACAAGGACTAGTTCATTTTCACAGAAAAAATCGAGCATTTGAAAGGAGAGCCTTATAAAATTATTTATTTTATGATATTAGATAAGTATGGTTAGATTTGTCAGAGAATATAATTATATTTATCTGACATCATAATATCACTCTCTTTTTTTTATATACTTAGCTTGATATAAAAAAAACTATACGTAGTTTGACTAAAGACAGAACTAAACTTGCATCTTTTTCAGGATGGACAACAATAGATGTAAGTGATGAATGTGCTCACGCAGACATAATTAAAAAATATGTCCAACTCCACCCTGCCTACCCTGCCTTGGATTCGATCTACTCGTACTTTGGCCCCGTTCGTTTCGTTGAAAAAACAAGCCGAAACACTATTCCGGCTGATTTGTTCTGAGAGAAAAACACCGTTCCGGCTGAAAAAACAAGCAAAAAAGACGGATTATAAGAGAAGCGAACATGACCTTTATCTGAGAATTTGCGCGCTCCTAAGTTCATTTTAAATCTATGTGATACAATGATAATCTTATCAATAATACTAGTGCTCCATAATAGTTAATAGACCCTTATAACTTGTTAGCAGGAGTTGTTGAACCACGACCAAAAGTTAGACCAACACTGGTTAAACTAGAGACTATAGCAGTACATACAGTATGTTTGGAATAACGACGGTAATGCCACCCTAATGTTCGCAATTCAATAGCACTTTAGTCTTCCGCGGCTCTCGAGGGGGGAAACAAGCACATTGATGCTACTCTTTTGAGGCGTCCTTTTCGTGCCTCTCCTTCTGCCTTGTGAAAACATTCACATATTATTGGGCTAGCATTGTGGCTCCGCCTTTGGTGTCATCTCCCTTTCGGAAGGCTGCGCTATGCGTCTCAAGCTTTGCTCTCCCGCTCTTGCTTGACCATGGTGGTGCACGAAATCTACATGCAGCTTTGTGAGTGTTGTTCGATATCTTGTCGACTGGTGCCCTTGTAGCTTTAGTTATGAGGCAGTTGTTAACATATTTTGTGTTGCTAGTTGGGTCGTTTCGACCATGTTATGGTGCTAGTTGAGTCTTCTCGACTAAGTTGAGGGGCTATTGGGTCACTTTGACTAAGTTGGCTAGATGAAGTTTATTGGAGCGGGTTGTGTGGCTTTAGAACCGGCTTCCACTCAAAAAAACTTGATCAACACTTGTTTTTCTTTTTCTTCATTTAACAAAAATCGTAATAAAACTTTTACCGTCTTTTCTTAAAAAAATGTGATGACGGCATCAGTGCTGTGACACTAACCTTAGCCGAGGCGCCTAGCCCAGTAGACTTAGTATCCTGTAATTGTAACAAGACAAAGGCTACGTCCACGGTGTTTCTGCCGAAATTCCAAGGTCTGCGTCTCTCAAGTCCATGGGTGTTTGGTGCGGGCAGGTTGGGGCCGGCCCGGCTGCTGGCCTGGTCAGTGCGGCTTGGCGCGTAGTACGTGTGTGATGGTGGGAAACAGGTAGAGCCAATGCGATGTAGACCACACGACACGATGCCCAGGTAGAGACAGGACACAGTTAGCATTAAGTTGCATATTGACCGACTTACACGGTCACAACAAGACACCAACCAAAACCATGATGCCGAAGAGAGAAAAAGCTAGAATACGACGCGCTGCACTAGCTAGTTGTGCACATGACTATTATAGACTAGATCAAATTTTAATCGCTTTTTTTTTCCTTTCCGACAAATATAAAAAAATTCAGGTCTGATTTAAATTCAACGTGTAAAGTTTTGAGGTGTCACATCGGGTGTCGCATGGGGTGTCGTATGGGGTGTTCGGATACTAATAAAAAAACAAATTACAGAATCCGTCAGTAATCTGCTAGACGAATTTATTAAGCATAATTAATCCATCATTAGCGCATGTGTTACTGTAGCACCACATTATCAAATTATAGACTAATTAGGCTTACAAAATTTGTCTCGTAAATTAGTCGCAAACCGTGTAATTAATTATTATTTTTTAATTTATATTTAATACTCCATACATGTGTCTAAACATTCGATAGGATGGGGAGTAAACTTTATGGAGAAAAATTAAACAAGGCCTCATTTGACTTCGAGTGATGTGGTTCTCATTCTCTGCATTCGTTGTTTCACTTTAGTACTCACTGCGGATGCAGGATCGCGGGGTAATAATGCACCATGATTCTTACTAATTCGGTGCACTTTAGCACTCGATTGAGCTAGCTCTTGCTGCTCTAGATTCTTAATTGGGAACTGATGCTTCCCGTATACAAGTGGTTAGGTATCATAAAATGATTATTATACATCCCGCATTTCAAATTATAGATCATTTTGACTTTTCTACGTATATAGTTTTTATTATACACTTAGATATACGATGTCGCTAAATACATAATATATATATATATATATATATATATATATATATATATATAAATGAATCATGAGAAGTTAGTATGTTAAGCTTCCGGGGAAAAAAAAGTTTGATAGAGCTCTTCCCTAGGTTCAGTTCAAAAACAGCTCTGGAAGTTCTATGATTCTATCTACATAAAAAAAAACAGGCACATATGAGTAGTTAGCATCTTGCTGGGAAAAAAAATATGGGGTTGCTATTTTCTAGGCAACTGAAAAACCATCCCACGACCATATACTAGATACTGGCTCTGTTTGGTTGGCTTCTGCATGTTGCCAAGCCAGAGATGCGGCGTACCACATAAATTAAGGCCGTTGTTTGCTTCTCGCAGGAGGTATGGCGTGCCAGACTTGTTTATTAGCCGGCATGCATGTACTAAACTGAGTGCTTGTTTAGTTTCAAAAAGTACTACAGTAGCCATCACATCGAATCTTACAATACGTGTATGGAACATTAAATGTAGACGAAAAAAACTAATTGCACAGTTTGGTTGGAAATTGCAAAACGAACGTACTAATTGCCAAATAAAAACGAAAGTACTACAGTAGCTAAATTCTCAAAATTCACGAACTAAACACGGCCAAATGTCTAGCGCCGTATTTGCTCGCCACAGTTTTGGCGGAGCCAGACTTGTATTGTGGCACGTTGGGGTAAAGAACCAAATAGAGCCTACATCTTTGTTCTAAAACAATCTAAAAACTATAGCATAGTCATAGGCCAACGTTTCTCAAATTGACCAAATTTATAATAAAAAAAACTACAAGTATTTATGATAATAATTCCTATTTGGAGTTATATATGTTATTTGGTTAAATTTAGAACAGCTTAACTAAGGATAAAGTTAGAATTATATTTTTTGGACGGGTCGGAGGTATAGTATAGTACATGTACAACAGAGTATACATAGTCCGTCTATATTCGTTATTCTTCTCCCTCTTGGTTTGCCGCTGTTGTCTTCGTTCCCACACCAAACATTGTCCCACCATTTCTCGGAAGCACATCGCACATAATTTTTTTATGCAGGTCAGTGGAACCGAAACCACACATTTTACACCATAGGAAACCCTCTTGTTTTAATAACGCTCCCATGGACGCCAAACGTGCACACCAAGTACACATGTTCATACATACGGCCTGTTCATACATACATATGCCAAATGTGCACACCAAGTGCTCTCTACGGACTGATTCTTTGACACTCCGCCGCGGTGAATCACCCACATCCGCTCACAAAATGACTTGGGTCATCCACAAGCTCCGCCGGATGATCACCAAGCTCAGAATCACCACCGAGTCGTCTAGGTGATGGCGATCACCAAGAGTAACAAGCACAAACTCTCACTTCACCAAGACAAGCCTAATGAATAAGGTGGATGTACATTTGCTACTTCCTATGCACTAATGAGGTCCTTAATCTTGGATTATCATATCTCAATCACCACACTAGGCTTTTGTTCTCCCTTGCACTCCAAAAATGTTTCTCAGCTGAACAAATGGGCAAGAGTCCTCAAATGGACGAGTGAGATATGTATTTATACCCCCATTCAAAACATAACGGTTGAGGTCCAACTCAGCAAGTATCGGGATGACCAGACGCTCTGGTAAAGGTGACCGGACGCACTAGTCAGTGTAATACGTTAGTGTATCAAAAAGAGCTGTTTGCTCTGACCGGACTCTGGCCTGCGTTCGTGTTGGTGTTTTGGGTCTGGCGGATCCTCAACCGACTAGTCAAAGTGTACTGCGTGCCCCTAATCCCGGATGGTGATGCAAAGAGACACAAGGTTTATACTGGTTTAGGCAACAGGTGCCCTACGTCCAGTCTGAGAGAGCGATCTTGTATTCCTTGCACCGAGGTGCTTGTAGTAGGGGCTTACAAGCTGAGCGAGAGAGGGAGCTAGTCCCAGGTCTCTGCGTGGAGTGGCGTGGGTTGCTTGAGATGTTGATCTCTTGCAGTGAGGGAGCGTGTGTGTTATAGAGTGTTGTGCGTTGCTTGCACCTGTGTCCTCTGCCTAGAAGCGGCCCCGGTCACTCCCTTTTATAGTCGAAGGGAGGCACGGGCGCGGTACATGGATTTGCTACGTGGCATTTTGTGAGCAGAGGCGGTATGTCTGAGCCCTGCAGCTTGTCACTGTGGCGGCATGGTCGGTGGAGCGTCCTTGTCCTCGGTGCACTGGAGCGACGCGCCGGTCACGCCTGATCCTGTGCGACGTGGGAGCTCCTGTGGTGGCATGCGCGCCTTCTTCTGTTGGAGGCGTGCTGGTCACTGTATGTTTGACCGGCGCGGAGAGCCGAGGCTGGGTAGATGCGACGGCACAGGTGCACTGATTCCGAGGCTACAGGAGCTTGGCCCTGTGCACGACGTGGGGGCTCCTGCGGCTTGACGCAGGGCATGGCGAGTACTGCGGAAGATGTGTCGGGCCCAGGGTGCTGACAATGTAGAGAGTCGAGGCCCAGTTGGTGCCAAGGCCGAACCATTGTGGGGGGCTCGGCGAGCGCGAGTCCCGAGGCTATAGGAGCCCGGAAGCGGATAGCCGAGGCTCGAAGGGAGCAGTTGGTTTTGTACACCGAATCTGAGGCTACAGGACCCAGACTTGACTTTCCACGCCGCGCTGTCCTTGGAGCAGGGGTTAGGCAGCACAGTGCCGCACGGGTGTCAATAGTGGGCACAGTGCCGAGCACAGCGGCCGGTAACCCCTGCCCCGTCCTGTTCCGGACGACATGGTGTCGATGTGACTCCCGTCTCGTCGGCCACTCCGCTGTATCGAGCCGTCGTTCGGCTGACGTCGCGGGAGTGGTTGGACGCGTTGGTTGGATGTGACATCCTGTCAGAGAAGTCGGTCATGGCGGAGGTGACAGGGTTGATGCCGAGCCGGCCTTGAGCGAGTCGGAGAATCAGCACCTCGTTCGAGGCCTCGTGGCGTGGGGCCTCGGGCGAGGTGGAGAATCGGTACCTCGTCCGAGGCCTTATGCGCGGGGCCTTGGGCGAGTCGGAGAATCGGTACCTCGTCTGAGGCCTTACGCGTGGGGCCTCGGGCCAGTCGGAGAATCGGTACCTCATCCGAGGCCTTACGCGCGGGGCCTCGGGCGAGTCGGAGAATCGATACCTCATCTGAGGCCTTACAGGTGGTGCCTCGGGCGAGTCGGAGAATCAGTACCTCATCCAAGGCCTTACGTGCGGGGCCTCGGGCGAGTCAGAGAATCGGTACCTCGTCCGAGGCCTTACGCGTGGGGCCTCGGGCGAGTCGGAGAATCGGTACCTCGTCCGAGGCCTTGTGGCGCGGGGCCTCGGGCGAGTCAGAGAATCGGTACCTCATCCGAGGCCTCGTGGTTTCGTTCTGGGCCGAGCCCGCTTTGGGTGAGCCCAGATATTGTTCGAGGTGGGCCGGGCGGTCCAGCCGAACCTCAGATAAGGTGGGGGTTTGCCGGTGGTTGTCTCTTGGCTTCGATTTTTACAAGGTATAAGCGATTTTTTCGGTTCTTGCTTAGGGGACCCCTTTCTATGGTACCTGACAGTAGCCCCTGAGCCTCAAGGAGAGTGTGAGCGCTCTGCCTGAGGTTTTGACGAGACTTGGCTCGCGGCAGCTCCTGTCGGGATGGTGTTTCGTGCTCGAGGCTTCGGTGGGTGTGCGCGAGCGCACCCACCGGGTGTAGCCCCTGAGGCCCTGGAGGAGTGGATTTATTCCTCCAGGGGCTTTTCTCATATTTGAGTGAGGGGTTTTATCGCATGTACCGAGCCCCCGAGTGGGAGTTCGGGTCGCTGGGTCTCAGTTTGGTTATAGGGAGAGCCCTCGAGCCTTTGCTCGGAGCAAGAGGGCGATCAGGAGTTTCCCTATCTTTTTTGTGCGGCCCTCGCGCATCCTTTTCGTTCAGAAGGAGGGGTGCTTATCGTGTTTGCCGAGCCCCCGAGTGCGAGTTTGGGTCACTGGGTCTCGGCTTGGTTGCAGCAAGAGCCCCCGAGCCTTTGCTCGGAGCGAGAGGGCGATTAGGAGTTTCTCTGTCTTTTTTGTGCGGCCCTCGCGCGTCCTTTTCGTTCGGAAGGAGGGGTTGTTTGCTGAGCCTCCGAGTGCGAGTTTGGGTCGCTGGGTCTTGGCTTGGTTGCAGGAAGAGCCCCCGAGCCTCTGCTCGGAGCGAGAGGGTGATCAGGAGTTTTCCTGTCTTTTTTATGCGGCCCTCGCGCATCCTTTTCGTTCGGAAGGAGGGGTTGTTTGCCGAGCCCCCGAGAGCGAGTTTGGGTCGCTGGGTCTCGGCTTGGTTGTAGGAAGAGCCCCTGAGCCTCTGCTCAGAGCGAGAGAGCGATTAGGAGTTTCCCTGTCTTTTTTGTGCGGCCCTCGCGCATTCTTTTCGTTTGGAAGGAGGGGTTGTTTGCCAAGCCCCCGTGTGCGAGTTCGGGTCGCTGGGTCTCGGCTTGGTTGCAGGAAGAGCCCCCGAGCCTCTGCTCGGAGCGAGAGGGCGATCAGGAGTTTCCCTGTCTTTTTTGTGCGGCCCTCGCGCATCCTTTTCGTTCAGAAGGAGGGGTGGAGTATGCCAGGCTACCCTTGGTGGGTGAGCAGTGACACCTCCGGTGAGCTGTTACCGGGTAAGTCCGAGTGGAGGCCTATGCCCCATTTGATAGGGGTCAGCTAGCGGTCTAGAGATGCACTCCAAAAGTACTAGAGGGCTTCTCTAGTGGGTCCCAGGGCTGTTCGATTGGCCCCGGGGGCTCGGTGCCTCCCTATGGTGGGATCCCATTCAGAGACCTCCCTGCCGGTCTCAGACACGACTTAGGGCATCCCAAGCAATTGCTTGCTTGGGCCTCAGCCATGTACGGGCTCGCCCATAGTCATCCCTGACTTTGTTTGTCCTGGGATGGCTGTCGAGACCCTCAGGGGCCCAGCCTTCGAACCCCTAGACTGTAATGGGCTTGGTGCCCAGTTCCTTAGTCTGAAAGGAATCGGGTGGAGGATATTCCCTTCCCATCGGCTGACGACAGTGGGTGCACCTTTTGAGGTGGTTCCTCGAGGACATAGAACGACGCCTGCCATTCTGTGGTCGAATGCGATGCGATGTCTGTGGATGGGACGTTACTGTGTGCGCGCGGTTAATAAGAAAAAGGTGGACGCGTGGGCGGTTTGGTCAGATCCAGATTAACTACGCTAGATCTGAGGGAAACTTCCCCGGTTTCGTCGCCCGTCCATTTCGCCCTCTTCCCTCCTTCATAAATACGTGATGAGCCGCGCCTCGCCCCTCCTTACCTTGCCTGTGTTCGCCCTTTCTGCCCTCGAGCGGTTGCTAAGAACAGAGGAAGAGAGCGCCGGGGAGAAGAAGGGAGACAGGGGAGGAAAGGAGAGAGAGAGAGAGATAGCGAGAGCACGCCTTACCACCGTAGCCACATTGTCCACCACACCCATGGCCGGTGGCGCCGTTGTCCTCCAGGCGGATCCTTGGGGTCCATCCGACTTGTCCACGGCGACGCTGCAGTCGCTCGTCGACGATGGTCTCCTCCGCCCAGTCACCGACCCCAACAGACCAGAGTGGATTGCTCCGAGGGGCGAGCCGGAGCCGAGGCCACGCGATGGCTACATCGTGAGCTTCGTGGCCTTCCACAAGCGCGGCCTCGGTTTGTCAGCGAACCAGTTCATGCGGGCGCTCCTGCATTACTACGGCGTGGAGCTCCATAATTTCAACACGAACTCCATCATGCAGGTGGCCATCTTCGTCGCCGTCTACGAGGGGTACCTAGGCATCGCTCCCCATTGGGAGCTGTGGCTTCACTTCTTTTGGGCGGGGCTCAACACCAAGCCGGCGGGTATGGCAGGCACGCGGAAGGCGTTGAGGGCCAGCGGCTGCACTGTCCAAGTGCACCAAGACAGGCAGCCCTTCTACATCCCGGCCTAGCTCGCGTCGTCCAACCGCCGCTGGTACAACAGCTGGTTCTACCTCTACAATGATGATGATGGGCTTCCCCCCTATACCGGGCGGGTTGTGGAGAGCCAGCCGGAGAGGTGGAGGTACGGTGTCCCGTTGGCTGATCAGCCTAAGCTGCAACCGCTCCTGAAGGCGCTGAGAGGCTATGCAGCCGCGACCTTACGGCGGCCATGGTCATGGCGGCCTTCCACCGCCGGAGGGTGCTGCCACAGATGGCTTGGTGGCAATGCCTATTCGAGATGACACCGGGTGAGCCAATCAACGGCATCCGGTTGTCCGCCGTCGCCCTTTCCGACGAGGAGGTTCTGCGTCGGGTGAGAGAGACGGTGGAGGGGTGGCAGAGGAGCAGTGATCTGACCCTGTTCCTGATGTGCCCATCACGGGGGTACATCTCTCTGGTGAGTCACGCATTGCTGTGGCCCCCGAGGCCTCCTTGCTCCTTATGTTTTCAATCTATTCCCTTATTTGCGTTTGTTGTTCCTACAGAGGATGAGGGATGTGCGAGCCCCCCCGCCGCCTGTTCCCGAGGATGCAGAGCGGCGAGTGGAGAACAAGGTGCACACCGAGGCGTACAAGGAGTGGAAGGACGCCGAGGAGGCAAGGCGCAAGAGGAAGAGCCTCGAGCGCAATGAGCTAGAGAAACGTCGCCGGCAACAGAGGCACGACGGTCTCCTGGAGGAGCCGTCTCCATCATCGTTGTCGAGGGATTCTTCGAGCGATGATGACGAGAGCGAGGCGGGGCAGGGTCCCCTGGACCATCTCCCTGATGTCAGGGAGACGGCGCCCGGGGCGTCGGCGAGCGGCCTGGCGTCTCTAGGAGGAGGAGAGGATGCCTCAGGGCTAGCGATCGCCCGCCCCGGGGCTGAGGCCAACACGCCTAAGACATGGGCGTTGGGGAAGCGCGCCGTCAGCCCGATGGGCTCGACGGCGGAGGGCGGAGGTGGAGCGGGCGACGGTGGGGGCGACTCAACCGCCTCCGCAAAGGGTCGAGGGGGCGTCAGAGTCCGGCGAGGGCCGGCCGGTACCGGCGGACATAGGGGCCGTGCCACCGCCGCCACCACCGCCGTTGTCGAGGACAAGGGATGTGGTGCAGAAGCTATTGTGTCCCCATTCGAGGTAAGTGTTTTGTCAGTGGAGTTTGCAGCATCTCCCACTCGTTCTTTGGTCATATGCTGACCTGGTGAGTGCCTTGTCTTCAGCCAGAAGCGTCAAGTGGAAGCGCCCACCCTGGCGCCATGTAAGGCGCTCAAGGTGAGCACCAGCTCCACCGACCGATGGTGGTGGACGCATAGGCCGCCATACAGCGTGGTGTGGCATCGGCTAGGGCCGACCCAAAGGAGCCGGTCACCCAAAGAGAGGCTACCGAGGCATCCACAAAGCAGGCGGGAGAGGAGGCACCTACGCCCCACGAGGCTGAGGCCCTCGAGTCAAGTGAAGCCGAGGTGCCTTCAATCGCTGAGGCCACCAAGGGCGAGGTCAAGGCCCCTAGGACCTCTGAGGCCGAGGTGGAGGAGGCTGGGGCTCCCAGGACTACCGAGGCCGAGGTGGCGGAGGCTGGAGCTCCTAGGACCACCGAGGCCGAGGTGGTAGAGGCCGAGGCTTCCAGGACCACCGAGGCTGAGGTGGTAGAGGCCAGCTTGGGCGTGGCAGAGCCGGCGGCCCAGGATGCGGAGACAGAGGTGGGGCAAGCTTCAGTACCACCCCCGGTCCAAGACCCACTACCGTCGCAGGAGAGCGCCCGGGAGGTGGAGGTTCATTCAATCTCCTCCGATGATACTTCCTGGGGGAAGGAGGTGGTGGACGCCGAGGTGGCTAGCACCGCAGAGTAGCCAGCTCTGACTTCCAGCGAGGGGAGCTCGGCCCTCGTCCGGGTATGACCCGAGCCCCACGGGTAGGATAGCCCACGTGTCTTGTGGCGGAGCTGAGATGACCCTGAGGGGGAACCTCTATTCGCCCTCGAGGATGTGGATGAGGGGAGGCACTGGGGCTCCTTCGAGCAATTCCTCTAGTTGGCGGAGCGGTCACTGCGGACAGCATTGTCCGTCGTGGCTGACAACTTGTCTGGCGTTGCCCAGGTACGCGCTTTCTCTTCTCGTGCCGCGTTGTCTTTTTCCTGAGTTTTCTCACAGTGCTTGATGTTTATTCTACCTATCTAGGAGCTCGAGGCCCAGTCCCTCAAGAAGTCAATGTTCCTTCGGTGGGAGAGGGACGTCTAGGACTAGCTCCGGCAGTAGAAGGACCTGCTCGCCAATGCTAATGAGCTTCTGTCGGTGCGGACCGCGGCGGTGGAGGACCTCCACCTTCGCTGTGCTGTCATGAAGGCCGAGGCAGCCACGGCTTGGGAGCAGGCCGCCCCTTTGGCGGCGTGGATCAAGGAGCTAGAGGAGGAGCTGACCCGGGTGGCCGGCGAGCGGGACACCTTCAGGTCCTGGGCCGAACAAGAGGCGGCCTCTGCCAAGGCCGTCGCCAAGCAGCTGAAAGGCGGAGCAGGGCACGCACCTGCTGATGAAAGGTGCCCTGGCGGAGGCTGTCAAGGTGGCCGAGGCCTCCCGGGTCGAGGCCTTAGCCTAGAAGGAAAAGGCCGAGGGTGAGTCCTATTGAGCCGCGCCCCTTGTTTTATTTATTTTTCTTGCGTTCGACCCCTAACTCCCTGATGTGACGTAGAGCTGGAGAGGGAGGCTTCCAGGGCGGCCAAGGCCTCTCGGGTTGAGGTGCAAAACTGGAGGGAGAAAGCCGAGGGTGAGTCTCATAGGCTTGCACCCCTATTTGGCTTGTTTTCTTTCGTGCTTAACCCCATCCCGCCTATCTTGGCGCAGGGCTAGAGAAGGAGGCCACCCGGGCAGCTGAGGCCTCCATCGCAGTGCAGGCGGTGCTCGAGGCTAAGATCCAGGAGCACAACACGCTGCAGAGCGCCACCCATACTGCCTGCGAGGCCCTGGAGGTCGGAGGGGTCGAGTCGGGCAGCTCCCTCGGGAGCCGCTTGATAACGTTGAGCGGCCGAGTCCATGAGCGGCTTCGGGGGGCGCTGCATACGGGCGTCAAGCGCGCCCTGGCCGTCGTCTCCTCGCACTACGCCGGCATCGACCTCGAGGCCATCAGCGATGGTTACGTCATGGCTGAGGATGACGAGAAGGCCGAGGAGGAGGTCATGAAGCTAGTGGAGGTGGCTAAGGCCCCTGGCACAACACTGGCCAAGTTGTTCGAAGAGGAGGTGGTTCCTCCCACGCCGACTGCCGACGCTGGCGACCCTGAGTTTTGACCTGGGCCAAAGGGGCCATGTAAATAGATTAGGACTTACATCATTGTACCATGACGCTTATGGCCATCGAGGCCTTTTAAAGTAATTATGTGTATATGCTTTTTAATTATTTTTTATTGTATTTTCGAGCCTCTGCCCTCTATCTCGTCTTTGAACATATCTCTTGCAAAAAACTTCCTCGGAGCCTAAGCTGCACTTCGGGCAAAAGGTGGTGAGGGAGTTTCCGTAGCCCAGAGGCGTAGGCTGTCTCACGGCTCGGCCGTTCTTTTGGCCCTGAGACAGACTTTCGGTCCTTAGGTGTTTTACAATCGATTTGTCAGAGTACGCGAGAGAGTTTGGCATAGAAATTTTTTCGAAAAATGACAAAACGACTAAAAATGGTGTCTGGGACTTAGGGGGGGGGGGTTCCCCCTTCTAGCCCCTGAGGGAGGCTTAGTTCTGCAGAGGCAGAGCCAAGTCTTGTTCGAGCCCCGCGGTGGGCACCTCTACAGAGGCAGAGCCGAGTCTCCCTTTTAGCGTTATCGTAACACTGATCCCCCATCGATGGGCTCGAGGGGTTTCTCAAAAAATTAGAACAACTAAAGAACGCTTCTTTATTGTATTTCGAGAAACAATGTATGCAATGCTTGAAAATTTAAGGGTAGAAGCGACGTAGTTGTTCTATGTTCCAAGCGTTGGTGAGGATTTCGCCCTTCTCGTTGGCTAGCTTGTAGGTGCCAGGCTTCAGCACTTGGGCGACGATGTACAGCCCTTCCCTAGCGGGGTCAGCTTGTGGTGGCCCTTATTGCTCTGCCTCAGTCTCAGCACCAGGTCGCCCACCTTTAGGTCTCGGCTTCGAATGCGCCGGGCTTGATAGCATCATAGGGCTTGCTGGTACTTGGCCGAGTGTAGCAGCGCAACGTCTCGGGCTTCCTCCAGTTGGTCGAGGGCGTCCTCGCGGGCAGTGCGGTTGCTTTGCTCGTTGTAGGCTTGTAGCCTCGGGGAACCGTACTCCAAGTCAGTGGGGAGGATGGCCTCGGCTCCATAGACCAAGAAGAATGGTGTGAACCCCGTGGCTCTGCTTGGAGTGTTCCTCAGGCTCCAGATGATCGACGGGAGTTCGGCAAGCCATTTCTTGCCAAATTTCTTCAACCGGTTGTATATTTTTGGCTTGAGGCCCTGTAGGATCATGCCATTGGCATGTTCTACTTGGCCGTTTGTCCTAGGGTGTCCTATGGCCGACCAGGCCACACGGATGTGGTGGTCGTCGCAGAACGTTAGGAACTTGTGGCCGGTGAATTGTGTCCCATTGTCAGTGATGATGGTGTTTGGAACCCCGAACCTGTGGATGATATCAGTGAAGAACATCACCACTTGCTCGGATTTAATTCGAGTGATCGGACGAGCCTCGATCCACTTGGAGAACTTGTCAATAGCTACCAGCAAATGGGTATAGCCCCCGGGGGCCTTCTGCAAAGGCCCAACCATGTCCAGCCCCCACATGGCGAATGGCCATGTAACAGGGATGGTTTAGAGGGCTTGGGCCGGGAGGTGTGTCTGCCGTGCATAGTACTGGCATCCCTCACAGAAGCGTACCAGCTTGGTGGCATCAGCAACCGCCGTTGGCCAGTAGAACCCTTGGTGGAAGGCATTTCCGACGAGCATCCGAGGCGCTGCATGGTGCCCGTAGGCTCCTGCATGCAAGTCCCAAAGTAGGGCTTGGCCTACCTCGGTGGTGATGCACCGTTGGAGGACGCCAGATGGGCTTCACCCATACAACTCGCCGTTGCTGAGGACATAAGTTTTGGCTCATCACGCAAGCCGTTGGGCTTCGGTCCTGTCTGCAGGAAGCTCTCCTCGAACGAGGCAATCAAGGAACATGATTCGCTAGTCCGTGCCCTGGCCGGCCTCAGGAGGCTCCGCGTTGATTTCCATAGCCTCGGGCTCGGCCGTAGGGATCTTGGTGATAGAGGGGGCCTCAGGCCCTGCGGTGGGCTTGACCGGTGGGCCCTCTTCCACCGCCGAGGCATAGTCAATGGAGGGCTTGTGGAGGTCTCTGGCGAAGATGTTTGGGGGGACCGGGGCCTGTGCCGACGCCATCTTTGCCAGTTTATCCATGGCCTCGTTGAATTTTTGCGCAATGTGGTTGAGTTCGAGGTCGTTGAACTTGTCTTCTAGGCGACGTACCAACTTGTAGTACGCCTCCATTTTGGGGTCATGGCAGTTCGACTCCTTCATCACTTGATCGACGACGAGCTACGAATCGCCCCGTATGTTGAGACACACTGTACTCCAAGTTCGATGGCGATCTGCAAACCATTGACGAGGGCTTCGTACTCAGCTGCGTTGTTGGAGGCGGCGAAGTGGAGTCGGATCATGTAGCGCATGTGCACTCTGAGGGGTGAGATGAAGAGCAGACCCGCGCCTACCCCGATCTTCATTAAGGACCCATCAAAGTACATGGTCCAGCATTCCGCCTAGATTTGAGCAGGTGGCAGTTGGGTGTCGGTCCACTCAGCCACAAAATCGGCCAAGACCTAGGATTTAATTGCTTTTCGAGGCGCAAAAGATAGGGCTTCCCCCATTAGTTCGATGACCCACTTGGCTATTCTACCCGAGGCCTCCCAGTTCTGGATTATCTCTCCCAGAGGGAAAGATGACACCACAGTCACCGGGTGGGACTCAAAGTAGTGACGCAGCTTGTGTCGAGCCAAGACTATGGCGTAGATCAACTTCTGGAGGTGGGGGTAGTGTGTCTTAGTCTCGGAAAGCACCTCGCTGATGAAGTAAATAGGTCGTTGGATAGGTAGAGCATGCCCCTCTTCCTGCCTCTCGGCCACTACGGCCGCGCTGACCACTTGGGTTGTTGCGGCGACATAGAGTAAGAGGGCCTCGCCCTTGGTCGACAGCACCAGGATGGGAGGATTGGTGAGCAGTGCCTTGAGCTTGGTGAGGGCATCTTTAGCCTCGGGGGTCCAAGAAAAGCGTTCGGATTTTCTCAAGAGGCGGTACAGAGGCAAGCCTTTTTCACCGATTTTCTCAAGAGGCGGTACAGAGGCAAGCCTTTTTCACCATGGCGCGAGATGAAGCGGCTTAGGGCCACAAGGCATCCCATAACCCTCTACACTCCCTTGAGGTCTCGGATTGGTCCCATGTTGGTCACGGCCGAGACCTTCTCTGGGTTGGCCTCGATGCCGCGCTCCGAGACTATGAATCCCAAGAGCATGCCCTTCTCTCTGAGGCATTTGAAGGCTATCTCCAAGTCATCGACGAGATCACTGGCCTTTCTGGACTTGACCATGATGTCGTCCACGTAGGCCTCGATGGTTCGCCCGATGTGCTCGCCAAAGACCTAGGTCATGCACCGCTGGTATGTGGCCCCTGCGTTTCTAAGGCTGAATGGCATAGTCACATAGCAGTACATGCCGAATGGGGGTGATGAAAGAAGTTGCGAGCTGATCAGATTCTTTCATCTTGATTTGATGGTAACCGGAATACGCATCAAGGAAAGATAAGGTTTCGCATCCCGTAGTGGAGTCATTGATTTGGTCGATTCGGGGTAATGGGAATGGGACTTTTGGACATGCTTTATTCAAACCAGTGTAGTCTACACACATCCTCCACTTCTCATTTTTCTTCTTAACTAATATGGGATTAGCTAACCACTCTGGATGGGACACTTTCTTGATGAATCTGGCCGCCAAGAGCTTCTGCACCTCCTCACCGATGGCCCTGCGCTTTTCCTCGTCGAATCGACGCAGGTGCTGCTTCACCAGTCTAGAACCAGCCCGGATGTCCAAGGCATGCTCGGCGACCTTCCTCGGTATGCCCGGCATGTCCGAGGGACTCCACGCGAACACATCAGCATTCGCGCGGAGAAAGTCGATGAGCACGACTTCCTATTTGCTGTCGAGGGTGGCGCCGATCCTCAGCGCTCGGTCGTTGGAGCAGGTGGGGTCGACCGGGACGAGCTTGACGGCCTCTGCGGGCTTGAAAGTCCTAGCGCGATGCTTGGCGTTAGGCGCCTCGCTACCAAGCCGGTCAAGGTTGATGATGAGGGTCTCGGCCTCCACGAGAGCCTCGACGTACTCGATGCATTCATTGTCGCAGTTGTATGCATGCTCATACATGGACTCGACAGTGATGACACCATTGGGGCTCGGCATCTTGAGCTTGAGGTAGGTGTAGTTGGGGATCACCATGAACTTGGCATAGCACGGGCGCCCTAGGATGGCGTGATAGGTCCCCTTGAACCCAACCACCTCGAAGGTGAGGACCTCCTTGCGGTAGTTGGAGGGAGTGCTGAAGTAGACGGGCAAGTCGATGCGCCCAAGAGGCCACGTGCGTTTCCCTAGCATGATGCCGTGGAAGGGCGTGGCGTCGCCTCAGAGCCGTGACTGGTCGAGCTCCAGGAGCTCTAGGGTGTTGGCGTAGAGGATGTTGAGACCGCTGCCTCCGTCCATCAACACCTTGGTGAGCCAGGTGTTGCCGATGATCGGGTCGACGACGAGTGGATACTGCCTGGGGTTTGGACATAATCGGGGTGGTCATCCTGATCAAAGGTGATCACCTCCCGAGACTAGTTGAGGTACCGGGGAGTGGCCACCTTAACCGAGAAGACCTCCCGGTGCTCCTTCTTTCGCTAGCGTGTCATGAGGCACGCTGAAGGCCTGCCAAAGATCATGAAGGCGTTGTGCACCTTGGGGAACCCGTCGTCCTTGTCGTTGTCCCTATCACCGGCGCCCCTCTTCTTGGCATCATCATTGGGGAGCTCGAGCTTGGCGTAGTAACGCCAGAGCATGGTGCACTCTTCGAGGGTGTGCTTCACCGGGCCCTGGTGGTAAGGGCAGGGCTTCTTAAGCATGTCGTCGAAGAGCCCGGGGCCTCTGGTGGGGCCTCAGGGATTCTTGCGATCAGCGGCCGTGACTAGATCGGCCTCGAGGACCACCTGCTTCCCCTAGCGACCCTTTTTCTTTTTCTTGGGGAGGTGGGGGGCCGAGGCCCCGGGGGCCTCATCCCTCCACTTCCCCTTGGCGTCATTGTCGGGGAAGATGGCCCCGACAGCCTCTTCGCCTGAGGCAAAGTTGGTGGCGATGTCGAGGAGCACGGCCGCCATGGTTGGTACGTTCTGGCCTAACTCACAGACCAGGTCTTAGCAGGAGGTGCCGGAGAGGAACGCCTGGACAATTTCCGAGTCACCGACGCTGGGCAACTCGGTGCATTGCTTGGATAAGCATCGGATGAAGTCTCGGAGAGACTCGTCTGGTCTCTGGCGACAACTCTTGAGGTCCTAGGAGTTCCCAGGGCGCACGTATGTGACCTGGAAATTCCCGACGAAGACCTTTACCAGGTCGCGCCAGTTGTTGATCTGTAAGGAAGGGAGCTGTTCGAGCCAAGCTCACGCCGAGTCTGACAGGAACAAGGGGAGGGGGGAGGTTGCAGATGATGAGCAGGTCATCATCCATGTCGCCTAGCTAACAAGCCAGGCGGTAATCGGCCAGCCACAGCTCAGGGTTGGTCTCGCCGCTGTACTTTGCGAGGTTGGTCGGTAGCTGAAACCGGGCCGAGAAGTGAGCGCCGCGGATGGCCTTGCTGAAGACTCAAGGGCCAGGTGGCCTAGGAGAGGGACTGCGGTCCTCCCCACTGTCGTAGCGACCGCCTTGGTGCGGGTGGTAGCCTCGAGCGGGCCCGTCGTTGTCGTGGCGCCGTCGCCTGCTGACCACATCATGGTCGCCTTGCGCCTCGCGTCGGTCGCTGAGGCGATCGTGCACCGAGGGGGCCTTGTTGGCTGTCGGTGCCCGAGCAGGCTCGGGACGAACCGAGGCCTCTCTATCCTACAGAGGTGGTGCCATGGGTAGTTCTAAGGCACCCCCGCGCCATCGAGAGGCGGAACTTTTGGCCTGCTGTACCGCGGCGGTCTCGAGGAGGTCTCGGAGCTCGCCGTGGACCCGTCGCCCCTCCGAGGTAGAGGGCTTGGGCATCGTCCAGAGTAGCATCGCTGCTGCCGCAACATTCTGGCTAGCGCGATTGAAGATAGGGGGTTGCTTGCCCCCTTCATTGTTGTTGATGCGGTGGTTGACGTCGCGAGCCCTCCGTCGGGCTGCTCTGCCATCACCGTGACCCCTCTGTTCTTGTTCGAGAGTGTCTCGGAGCTACTTCAGAAGGAGTCGGTCTTGTTCGACCTTGGCCTGAAGCTCATGGAACTGCTCCAGGTCTAGGCATCGAAGTTCCTCGTGGGGCGGGGAGCGATTGCCTACCCCTTTGTCCTCATCACTCGCGCTCGGCACCTTGAGCTCGACGTTGAAGCACTCATGAGTGGGATCGTAAGTGTCTTCGTCATCGGAGTCGGGGTAGCCGAAGCAGTAGTCGCTCACGGCCATGAAGCGGCGCATGGCTTCAGGGTCGCGAAGCCCGGAGAAGTCCGCTCCAGCCCACGCCTCGTCCTCCTCCGAGGAGTCAGCATGGGTGTGGGTCGGGGTTGTGGCGATGAGGTCGAGGGCAAAACGCTGGTAGGCGGCGGCGGCATTGTCCAACCCGAAGGGGTACGGGGATGATGTCGTCGCCGGGCTCCGCTCTGCCGGAGTCAACTCCTCAGGAGGTGGCGGGGCAGAGCTTGATGACGGGGCGTTGCTGCACGCCACTAGCGTCTTTCCCTTGCCCAGGCTTAGCTAGACAGGTCCCCAGCCAAGGACTCT
Organism: Miscanthus floridulus; assembly: GCF_019320115.1. NCBI lineage: Eukaryota > Viridiplantae > Streptophyta > Magnoliopsida > Poales > Poaceae > Miscanthus > Miscanthus floridulus. The sequence continues at coordinate 22,493,065 of NC_089598.1, forward strand.
GTACCAACAGCCGGGTATGGGACACTAGCGGAGCACGGTGCGTCGCCCTGAGCTCGCACGGTGTCGGGGTGGTCCCACCCGCGTCGTGCCTGGCGAGCACGATGAGAGCGGCGGCCTGGGCATCGCCTGCGCCTAGGCTACTAGTGCGTGATGTCGTCATCGGTCGATGGGGCTCTGGGTGGGAGGAGTACCATATCGTACTCATATCCTAGAGACATGAACTCTAGGCTCCCGAACTAGATCACCGTGCCGAGACGCAGTGGTCGCACGGGGTCTGCCATCCGGAACTTGTTGGGATGACTAAGCTGACACGCAGTAGTACACCTACCTGGTGCGCCAACTGTCGGTGTTTTGGGTCTGGCGGATCCTCAACCGACTAGTGAAAGTGTACTGCGTGCCCCTAATCCCGGATGGTGATGCAAAGAGACATAAGGTTTATACTGGTTCAGGCAATAGGTGCCCTATGTTCAGTCTGAGAGAGCGATCTTGTATTCCTTGCACCGAGGTGCTTGTAGTAGGGGCTTACAAGCTGAGCGAGAGAGGGAGCTAGTCCCAGGTCTCTGCGTGCAGTGGCGTGGGTTGCTTAAGATGTTGATCTCTTACAGTGAGGGAGCGTGTGTGTTACAGAGCGTTGTGCGTTGCTTGCACCTGTGTCCTCTGCCTAGAAGCGGCCCTGGTCACTCCCTTTTATAGTCGAAGGGAGGCACGGGCGCGGTATATGGATTTGCTACGTGGCGTTTTGTGAGCAGAGGCGGTATGTTTGAGCCCTGCAGCTTGTCACTATGGTGGCATGGTCGGTGAAGCGGCCTTGTCCTCGGTGCACTGGAGCGACGCGCCAGTCACGCCTGATCCTGTGCGACGTGGGAGCTCCTGTGGTGGCATGCACGCCTTCTTCTGTTGGAGGCGTGCTGGTCACTGTATGTTTGATCGGCGCGGAGAGCCGAGGCTAGGTAGATGCGACGGCACAGGTGCGCTGGTTCTGAGGCTACAGGAGCTTGGCCCTATGCACGACGTGGGGCTCCTGCGGCTTGACGCAGGGCATGGCGCGTACTGCGGACGACGTGCCGGGCCCAGAGTGCTGACAACGTAGAGAGCCGAGGCCCAGTTGGTGCTGAGGCCGAACCATTGTGGGGGGATCGGCGGGCGCGAGTCCCGAGGCTACAGGAGCCCGGAAGTGGATAGCCGAGGCTCAGAGGGAGCAGTTGGTTTTGTACGCCGATTCCAAGGCTACAGGGACCCGGACTTGACTTTCCACGCCGCGCTGTCCTTGGAGCTGGGGTTAGGCAGCACAGTGCAGCACGGGTGTCAACCGTGGGCACAGTGCCGAGCACAGCGGCCGGTAACCCCTGCCCCGTCCTGTCCCGGACGGCATGGCGTCGATGTGACTCCCCCCGTCTCGTCGGCCACTCCGCTGTATCGAGCCGTCGTTCGGCTGACGTCGCGGGAGTGGTTGGACGCGTTGGTTGGATGTGACGTCCTGTGCGTTGGTTGGATGTGACGTCCTGTCAGAGAAGTCGGTCAAGGCGGAGGTGACGGGGTTGATGCCGAGCCGGCCTCGAGTGAGTCGGAGAATCGGTACCTCGTCCGAGGCCTTACGCGCGGGGCCTTGGGCGAGTCGGAGAATCGGTATCTCGTCCGAGGCCTTACGCGCGGGGCCTCGGGCGAGTCGGAGAATCGGTACCTCGTCCGAGGCCTCGTGGTTTCGTTCTGGGCCGAGCCCGCTTCGGGTGAGCCCGGATATTGTTCGAGGTGGGCCAGGCGGTCCAGCCGAACCTCGGATAAGGTGGGGGTTTGCCGGTGGTTGTCTCTTGGCTTCGATTTTTACAAGGTCTAAGCGATTTTTTCGGTTCTTGCTTAGGGGACTCCTTTCTATGGTACCTGACAGTTCGGTTAGCACCCACCGGATGTGTCCGGTCATCAAAAACCCTCTCTAGAACCTTACTGTTGTTGACCAGATGCTGGCACCCAGAGTCCGGTCATTTCTCTGTTCAACGTCTGGTCCCACACCAAATTTAGAATAGTTTAACTAAGGATAAAGTTAGAATTATATATATATATATATATATATATTTTGGATGGGTCGGAGGTACAGTACATTTACAACAGAGTATCATCGTCCATATAAAAAACTCTTGCTTTGCCGCTGTTGTCTTCCTTCCCACACCAAACATTGTCCCACCATTTCTCGGAAGCACATCGCACATAATTTTTTTATGCAGGTCAGTGGAACCGAAACCACACATTTTACACCATAGGAAACCCTCTTGTTTTGATAACGCTCCCATCGACGCCAAACGTGCACACCAAGTACACATGTTCATACATAGTAAACTCAGGCCGGTCGGCAGCTTCCGGCCAAGATTCAGTAAAAGAAAAAGAAAGAGATTAAAGAACAATTCACTCACCACTAGTACTACTCATGCGTTTGAATAATTCAGACAAACATGAAACATATATATAAGCATGGGCGGTATACAGGGACAGTAGCTAGTAGCAATTGACACAGTGAGCAATTTTGTTTGTTGACCTTGCATTGCTACCATGCAGGCATCTTGTTTTCTTATACGGTTGTATGTATACCTTCCTTGCATCGCTTGGCAACAAAATAAAATTTGTAAACATTTTCAGTAAAAGCATTAGCAGCCGCGAACTGAGCGTAGCTCATCGGGTTGGGTTTCTTATGGTGAAACTTGCGTACCCAGGTTCAAGTCCCCGACGTGACATGGGTGCTCGTATTTTTCTGGATTTATTCCATGATTTAACGGAGCTATTCATGGTACACGACATGCCCGTCGACAACGAGGCCCCTGTGGTGACTTCGTCGATCTCAAGATTTGCCGGTCCAACTCAGTTCTTCAGAGGTGCTCATAGGGGTAGGGGTGAGTGTGCGCTCATGTATGTGGGCGTATTTGCGTGCGTCTATAACTAGGTCTAAAAAAAAGCATTAGCCGCTACCTTCGTTCTTTCATGTACATTGCGTAGGGTAGGTACCATTATTTTTTGACTTTTGGTCAAAAAATGCCTAATTCTATTTCCGCGGCCGTTCGCTTGATTCCAAACTGAGTGAACACTTTCTGTACGCATGGCGACGTTAGGCACTAATCACATGATAGGCCCTACTAGGCGAGTACCATTTCTAGCCTTCTATTATTTAGCGCCCCTCCCCGCTCCACCTGTTCCATTTCTAGATCCACCACTGCCGGTGTTGATCTAACTTTGGTTACCAACAACTCTTGCTAACACGTTATAAGAGTCTATTGACTATTATGGACGATCACTAGTATTATCGACTAGATTGTGATTGTATCACTGAGATTCAAAATGAACTTAGCAGCGCGCAAAATCCTAGAAAATACGAGTAGATTGAATCCAAGGCAGGGTGGAGTTGGCCACATTTTAATCCTATCCGTGAGCACATTCATAATTTATTCTTTCCATCTTGAAAAAAAATGCAACTTTAGTTCCGTCTTTAGTTAAATCACATATAGTTTGGTCATCAAGTTTATAAAAAAGAGAGTAAGATTAGATAAGTATAATTATATTCTATGATGATTCTAACTATACTTATTTGATATTATAAATATAAATAATTTTATAAGTACCTCCTTTTGAAATGCGGAAATATTTTTCTGTTTTTTTTTCTAAAAATAAATTAATTTTTGTATGATTTCAATAAAATCTCCGCGTTTCAAAATTAGTTTTTTTTAACATAACAATAGGAGCTATGCCCTTCAATTAAGAGAAGGAAAAGAGAGTTTTATGTATAGGAGTAACAGCGCGTCCTCTTAGGCAGAACAAAAGCGGTGAGATTGCGTATGGCTACGACGGTGCGGGGGACCAGATAACATTGGAAAAGAAAAGAAAAGAAAATAGAAAAAGAAAAAAGAAAAAGAAAAAAAAAGAGAAGAGGGGTAATATGGACATTTCGTCATTTTACACTAGCAGACAAAGCTATTTTGTCAAACGGTCTAAAAAATTGATTCAGCTCTACAACTGAATCTGCTCCACAAGTGTAGCCATAACTGAAGCTATTTTGGTCGAAGCCGGAGCTCTGCCAAACAGGCCATGACTGGCGATGATTGTTGCTGTTGGGTCAGGTAGGATCGAGAGCGAAATGTCAAAAACGGAGGCAGCTAGCAGCAGGAAACGGGCCGAGGTTGAAATTTTTTGACCAGTCCACACTGTCGACGACCACGGAGAGGTTGCTGAACGCCTCGCCATGCGTGGTTGCATGCATCAACCGATCGTCACCATGAGCTGGTGGCTGGCGCCCACCAACTGCACAGGCTGCCGCCGCCGTCGTCGTCTCGAGTTAATGGTCAACCGGTTAATTGGGGTTAATTTCCACGGATCGATGATCGATCCCATGCATGGTCACCGTGGAATGGAGGAAAAAGGATCCCTGCTGCCTGCTTGGAATGCTTTGTTTACGTCTGCGGATGCGCCACTAGCTAACGGATCGCAACTCCCTGCGCTGCTTCCCGTAGGCGGGTGGTAGATAGTGGGGACTGGTCAGATTTGTATCCCAACAACTTTTTTGACGTTCGCTCCGATCCGGATGCTGCTGGGAAATATTCTACGTTTTCGTTATTGACGAAGCAAAGTTAATTCCAGTACATTCTTCTCAGCTTCTCAATGATTTGCTGCTAATAAGATACCGAAAGGAGTGACTTGACAGGGTTGATCAACGCGCGTTCCGCTGAAAATTAACAAACAGATACGTGCGTTACATTGCATGCTTTGATTTTCATGCCAAATTAAAACGTGATGATGTGCCATGATCGAGCTTATGATAATGACTCTATCTCCAACAACCGACGACCGACGACTCACCTGAGGTCATGGGCGGATCCATATATCCGCACCCACAATAAATTAGAAAAACAGTGACGATGTTCATTTTTTTCACCATATATGCACTGTACAATAAAAAAGCTATGCACTCATGAGACAAACGCACCCCCTTAAATTTGTTCATTTTTGCCACTGAGGTAACAGAGACAACGGTGGTACGGTAGGTATCTGCTGGTCAGGCTGGTGTGTATACTGTACACAACTACACATACACCTCCTACCAACCCCCCTCAGCAGTAGTAGTAGTAGTACCTAGTACGACGCATGCACACGGTTACGTTGGCGTAGGCGTGCTATCTTCATCATCGTCATCATATCGTGTGGAGACGAGCCACCTCCTCTGCGAACACCTTCCTGAACTCGGGCATGCTCTCGGGCTCCAGCGACAGCGCGAGCGCGACGGCGCCCTCCTTCCCGGGCGCCTGCATCACGTACACGAAGCCACTGTAGTACATGAGGGCGGGGCCCATGAACACGGGCGCGCCCCACCCGAAGTCGGAGTCGTGCAGCGACATCCCCATCCAGCTGATGGCGCGGAGGTGCGCGCGCGAGATGCCGCTCCGGGGCAGGTTCATGGCGTCCACGCCCTCCAGGTAGTCCACCAGCGACCGCGCGTAGTCGTCGCCCTGGCTCGTCGCCGCCAGCGCGCGCCGCGCCGCGTACCCCACGGGGTTGCCCACCACCTCCCCGACCGTGGCCAGCGCCGACGTGCGGATCACCGCGTTGCCGAAGTACCCCGGGGGCAGAGGCGGCGCCAGGCGCGCGCGCATGTCCACCATGGAGAAGAGCCGCGTCTCGGCGTCAGGCGGGGAGCGACCGCGCGCGGCACGCGCACTGCCACACCAGCGCCACCACGGCGCGGAACGTGGACGCGCCCGAGCACCGCGCCTTGAGCGCCGATACCTGGGACTTGCTCAGCGTAATGATGGCGCTCGCGTAGGTGGAACCCGCGGCCACCGCGTGCTCCGGCGCCGGCTCGAGCTTGTACTCCGGGTGGTCGTACAACACCGCGCGCGTCGCCGGGGGACGCGCGCTCAGCAGCCCGTGGTCGAAGCACGGCGGCAGGGGCGCGTCGCCGCCACCGCCGCGGGCGATGCTCGCCCACGTCTCCACGAAGTGCGCGGCGCTCCTGGCGTCCACGACCGAGTGGTGCAGGGCGAGGCCGAGCACGACGCCGCCGCAGCGCAGGCGGGTGACCTGCGCGAACAGCAGCGGGCACGGCGGGTTGGGCGCGGGCGTGGCGGGTACCAGAAGGTTCCGCATCTCGTCGCACGGCACGAACTCGTTCAGCAGCTCGTCCAGCGCGTACTCCGACCGCGCCGTCACGAACACCGCGCCCTCGCCCGTGCAGTCGATCTGGACGCGCCCGGTGGCGGCGTCGAGCCCGAGGCGGCCGGCCAGCGGGTAGAACGCCACCAGCGCCCGGGCGAGGCTGTCCCTGACGGCGTCGGCCTCGAAGAACTCCGGCTGGTTGTTCGTGCGGTAGAAGTAGACCGTGGGCGTGTACCCGCGGCGCGCCGCCAGGTCGAGGTTGGACAGCCAGACGGCGCCCGCCGGCGTCTCCTCGGCCGGGACGACCAGCTCCGTCGTCAACAGCTCCACCATTGCCATTTCTCGGCTAATACCCCGCGGCTCTTGCCTGACGACGGCGGTGGATTGTATTGTTTGCCCTAGCTAGAGCTAGCTAGCTATTGCTGCGGTGCGTGAGTGCTTCCTAGCGCTTCTGCGTTTCTCTTGTTCCGCTGCTCTGCAGTGATGTGGGGTTGGGATGGTGGCTTCTGCGAGGGTTTATATATAGGAAGGGCTGAAGAAGTCGTCTACGGCCGCGGGGGTCGGGGGACGATGGACTGGATACGCTTGGGTTGGTGGCTGGGCGGCTGGCCGGGTATGTTACTTGTAGAAGTGCGCGCCAATTTCGCGTGTGTAAAAGTATGGGATTCTTGACTCGGTTGACTGCATCTGCATGCATGCTCCAAAGCGGGTGGAGAACCAAGACCTGAAAGTGGTATATATGCTGGCACATATTTTCTTGTCTGGGGTCTGGGATGATGAGATGCCGTGAATTGTGATGCACGCCAAGCAAAAAGACATACTTCTCCTCAGTTCAAAATTTGCTACCTTTGTTTGAAGTCACACATCTCTAACCTTGATTGAGTTTATAGTAAAATGCACAACACCATATATTAGTTTTATTAAAATCTTCATATTAGATATGTCTTGCTAGTGCATTCAGTTGAACTTGTGGACGCTTAAATCTTCATGGACAGGCAGTAAAACATTGATTCCTTTTCGTTGATCATATACACTTGTGTGGAGATTGTTGTACATGGGGTGAGAAAATATAAGGGCCTGCTTGGTTTGTTCTCCACCGCCGCGCTTCCAAGCGTCCGATTTTGCATGTCTGGGCCAGGATCAGATGCCTGGTACGTTGGTAGGGCACGAACCAAACAGGCCTAAAGTTTCCATAAGAAACAGAGAGAACCTTTGTATCGTGCTACATTCGTATATGTATGATTGCATAGATTAGTGTCTGAACTAGATTATATATTCGGTGATTGAGGTTCAATTCTTGACAAGGTTTTGTTCGTCCGCATGACTCATTTAGTTGTTTTCTATGATATTTTGATGTTATGTGATTTTTTGTCTAATTTGAGCAAAATAATGTTGCTAGTTAGTATATATATTGAGACTTCACTTATTTTTTGCTAGAGTTCAAATCTTTGTGTCCTATTGCACAGTTTAGTTAAAGACAACAGGAATGCGATGAGTAGTGTTAGAGGGATCTAGCACTAGGACAGGTAGGGCTCGAGCTCCTCTATGATCATTTAAATAGTGGAGACCCTCTTAATTCCTACAAATTTGCAACCATTGAAGATTGAAAGGATGAGAGAAGACGATGAGAGAAAACCTCTCTAGTAGCCGTTCCTCGATCCACTCCTGAGTAGTGTAGTTATAAGGTCTACAATAAGGAAAGCTTAAGAAAAGCTATTGGAAACCAAAAGAGCTTGGTGGCTGTGACCAAAACTTGCACGGAAAATTTTGTTTCCTCGATGTCAGATGTTTTTTTTGGGTTGCTACTTGATAGGGATATCCACCATAAGAGCAAGTATAATAACGCCTTGTTTAGTTCACCCCCAAATTCCAAAAAGTTGCTACAGTACCTGTCACATCGAATGTTTGCGGCCTGTGCATAGAGCATTAAATGTAGACGAAAAGAAAAACTAATTGCACAGTTTGGTGGGAAATTGCGAGACGAACGTTTTAAGCCTAATTAGTCAATGTTTGGACACTATTTGCCAAATAAAAACGAAGGTGCTACAGTAGCCCCAAATTCCAAATTTCGCGAACTAAACAAGGGCTAATACACCTCAGCAAATGTCTAGGTTCAGGAGAAAAAAGCTACTTGTTGTGAATTTCAGTGCCGAGAGCTTGCACGGTTCCGTGTGGTTTGAGTTGCCAGTGCATCGAGTTGAACTTGTGGACGTTAAAATCTTCATGAACATGCAGTAAAATATTGATTCTTTTTCGTGGATCATATACACTTGTGTGAAGACTGTTGTACACCGGATGAGAAGAAAAGGGCATGTTTGGTTTCCTCCCCCCGAGCTGCCTGGCCCAGGTCTCTGATTTTGAACGCCTAGGCCAGGATCAGATGCCTGGTGGCAATGCGCGAGCCAAACGAGCCCAAAGTTTCCATAAGAAACTGAGAGGGCCTTTGTATCGTGCTGCATTCATATGTATGGTTACATATAGATTAGTGTCTGAACTAGATTATACATTTGGCGATTGAGGTTTTGTTCTGCCTCATGGCTCATTTAGTCATTTTCTATGATATTTTGATATTATGTGTGATTTTCTATGACAAGCTTGGAAGAGTTCAACCGGTGAGCTGGAACAGCGCGTGGGGAGGAGATAAAGGAAGGGATGGGAAGAGTGAGTGGGTCCTACACATACGATAAAATGGTATTCAAAACAGAAAAAGAGACTAGATTACTGTATGGTTTGCCTATTATACTAATATGTTGCTATACTTTGACTGATAGCCAAGCTTATTAAATTTGCTCTAACTAGTGTGGTGGTGGAGTTGCGAAGAAGTGAGTGTGTGGTTCCAACAACCAGGATTAGTGCATGGATTTCGAAATAGATAAATAACAGTGTGCATGCATCCTTGGTTGGTGCAGGAAATAAATATAATATCTACTTACTAAAAAGGAGATACCCTGGCAAATACTCAAGTTCACTGACCACGTTTTTATCGTCTGGAAGTCTAAAAAAGGTATATATGCCTGCTGGGCTACGAGTAAATGTCATGGCTGCATATAGCTTTACGACAACCATTCATTTTCCAAAGGAAACGACATCGCATTTACCACGGGGTTCTTCTCTAGTCTAGTAGTCAAAAAGATGGGCCACAGAGTTAGCACTTCATCGTAAAAAAAAAGAAAACAAAAGAAGCGTATCCTGCAACAGGCGATGATCACCGGTCAATATTGGTCCAAAGACGGTTGGTGGCGGGGCTCCACAAAATACTGGTAGCTCGTCAACTCGCTCGACTCGTGTTCGGCTCGGCGCGGCTCAACTCGGTTCGTTTTAACTTTTTCACGAGCTAAGCTGGAAGTCTAGCTCACTGTTTTAATGAGCCAGCTCGAGCCAGCTCAAACGAGCTGAGGCCTATCAACCTACGATGCTGACCTAGAAGTATACACCTATTTCATTGATATGTAATCCTTATTTTCAAGTGTTTCATATAAATTTTGATTTTATAATTGTTGCGGTACTTAAATGTTGATTTATGGATTGTTTTCAAGGAAGAAGACGATGATTGTCGACAGAATATGCTCGGCAGTCCACCGAGGGGCATCCCGCGATGGTAGATTTGTCGGTGGGGATGCGCGTAATCAGGAACCGGATGGTGACACAAGATGCAGAGACAACGATTTAGACAGGTTCGGGCCGTCTGATCGACGTAATACCCTACGTCCTGTGTCTTTGGTGTATTGTATTGAATACATGATGTCGAGTAGAGAACCCCTGCCTCTCCTTATATACTCTGGAGGGGCAGGGTTACAAGTAAAGTATCATATTTGGTACTATACAATGTCTTGCGGTGCACGCCGAGCAGCGCCGTGCACGCCTTGATCTTGTGGGCCGGGCCACCTCCGATGGTGCGGCCCATGTCTTGGGGGCCATACCCCCACAGTTAGTCCCCGAGCCTGACAGTAGGTGACGCAGTCACGTGGTGCCAGGGTCATAAAGTAGAAGACCAGCCGAACAGGCAGCCAGTCCCCGGGCGTAGCCTCAAGATGAGAATAAGCACATTCACCGCAAGGTGAAGTGTGCCCACTTAGTCCCCGAGCCTGCTAGAAGATGAAGAATGAATCTTGTAGCAGGGTCAAAGAAGTCTGAAACCTTGCCGACGTCGTCTGATATGCGCGTATCAAGACCCCAGACGTGCTGTCCAAGATCAGTACCCTGATCCGAACAGCATGGAGCAGTTTGATAGCACACCGACGAGATGTAGCAAGATCCGAGCAGCAAGGGAGTCCCCGACGTCACTGGCGATGACCGAGCACCGAGGAGCAAGGAGTCCCCGGCGTCGCTGTCGATGACCGAGCACCGAGGAGCGAGGAGTCCCCGGCGTAGGCGGTGATGTCCGAGCACCGAGGAGTCCCCGACGTCACTGGTGATGACCGAGCACCGAGGAGCGAGGAGTCCCCGGCGTCGCTGGCGATGACCGAGCACCGAGGAGCGAGGAGTCCCCGGCGTCGCTGTCGATGACTGAGCACCGAGGAGCGAGGAGTCTCTGGCGTAGGCGGCGATGACCGAGCATCGAGGAGCGAGGAGTCGCTGGCGATGACCGAGCACCGAGAAGCGAGGAGTCCCTGGCGTAGGCGACAAGGTCTGAGCACCGAGGAGTCCCCCGCGTAGGCGGCGATGTCCGAGCACCGAGGAGTCCCCAACGTCGCTGGCGATGATCGAGCACCGAGGAGCGAGGAGTCCCCAGCGCCGCTGGCGATGACCGAGCACCGAGGAGTCCCCGGCGTAGGCGGCGAGGTCTGAGCACCGACGTAGCTAACGACGTCCGTGCGGTGAAGTGTGCCCACTTAGTCCTCGAGCACGAAGAATCCGAGGGCCGAGGAGTAACCGGCGTAGCTGGCGATGAAGCACAAGTGGCGAACAGTCCGATCAGCTGGTCGGTGACAGAGTCCATGAACCGAGCGGTCCGACCAGTTGATCGATGGGGAAGCCCGAGCACCAGGTGATTCGATCACCTAGACGATGATCCTGCAATGCAAACATGTAGAACGGGTAGTACATGACACACAAATAAATAAACTCCGGAGAAAAAATAGCAATGGTGATGAAACGGCGTATGCAGTTCGACGATCAGTTGGCGAGAAAATATATTTATGTTTAATATAAACCGCCCGAACAGTTAGTGTGTAGCTGAGTCTCTAGCCCTAGCTAGCCCATAGTCCATAACGTCGAGCGCGGAGCCCGTGCACGGTAGGAGGAATAGGCGTGACCAAGGAGCTGCTGCCGACCGCCCATAACGCAGAGTGCGGAGCCCGTAGCACATGTAGGGAGGAGCCGAAGACAGGGCCGTCTCTAGAGGCTTCCGAGCATCAACAGGACTGCTCGGGGGTTCGGAAAATCGTTTGGAGAGCAAACATGGAGAAAACAGTTCGAAGAAACATTATGACAATATACAGAGATTGGAGAATATTTAGAAAAATATTAAACGTGACTTAGCTTTAGACAGAATATCTAGTCAGCGGCGTATGGCGTTATCTGGTCGGCGACGCAGGCAGCTTGCTTGCAGCTCGGCGGCGACGAGGGATGTCGGTGAGGGCCGCCGAGTAATGACGATGAGACAACGGCGAGGGCCGTCGGCGAAGGATGTCGGCGAGGGCCACCAAGCGTTAACGACGAGTTGAAGGCGAGAGACATCGGCGAAGGATGTCGGCGAAGGCCGTCGAGCGGTGACGACGAGTCGACGGTGAGGGACGTCGGCGAAGGATGTCGGCGAAGGCCGCCGAGCGGTGACGATGAGTCGACGGCGAGGGACGTTGGCGAACGATGTTGGCGAAGGCCACCGAGCGGTGACGACGAGTCGACGGCGAGGGACGTCGGTGAACGATGTCGGCGAAGGCCGCCGAGCGGTGACGACGAGTCGACGGCGAGGGACGTTGGCGAAAGATGTCGGCGAAGGCCGCCGAGCGGTGACGACGAGTCGACAGCGAGGGACGTCGACGAGTCGACGGCGAGGGACGTCGGTGAAAGATGTCGGCGAAGGCCACCGAGGGCAGCGGCGGTGAGTCGTCGACGAGGGACGTCGGTGAAAGATGTCGGCGAAGGCCGCCGAGCGGTGACGACGAGTCGACGGCGAGGGACGTCGGCGAAAGATGTCGGCGAAGACTGCCGAGCGGTGACGACGAGTCGACGGCGAGGGACGTCGGCGAAAGATGTCGGCGAAGGCTGCCGAGCGGTGACGACGAGTCGACGGCGAGGGACATCGGCGAAAGATGTCGACGAAGGCTGCCGAGCGGTGACGACGAGTCGACGGCGAGGGTCGTCGGCGAAAGATGTTGGCGAAGGCCACCGAGCGGTGACGACGAGTCGACGGTGAGGGACATCGGCGAAGGCTGTCGTCGAAGGCCGCCGAGGGCAGCGGCGGTAAGTCGTCGACGAGGGATGTCGGCGAAGGCCGCCGAGGGCAGCGGCGGCGAGTCATCGACGAGGGCAGCGGCGGCGAGTCGTCGACGAGGGCTGATGAGGGCAGCGGCGGCGAGTGGTCGGTGAGGGCTGACGAGAGCAGCAACGGCGAATCGTCGACGAGGGCTGACGAGAGCAGCGGCGGCGAGTCGTCGACGAGGGCCAACCAGAGCAGCGGCGGTGAGTCGTCGACGAGGGATATCGACGAGAGCCGACGAGAGCCATGGCAAGTCGTCAACGAGGGCCAGCGAGAGCGGCGACGGCGAGTCATCGACAAGGACTGACGAGAGTAGCAGCGACGAGTCATCGACGAGGGCCAACCAGAGCAACGGCGGCTAGTCGTCGACGAGGGCTGACGAGAGCATCGGTGGCGAGTCGTCGATGAGGGATATCGACGAGAGCCGACGAGAGCCATGGCAAGTCGTCAACGAGGGCCGGCGAGAGCAGCGACGGCGAGTCATCGACAAGGACTGACGAGAGCAGCGACGCGAGTCGTCGACGAGGGCCAACCAGAGCAGCGGCGGCTAGTCGTCGACGAGGGCTGACGAGAGCATCGGCGGCGAGTCATCGACGAGGGCCAACCAGAGCAGCGGCGGCTAGTCGTCGACGAGGGCTGACAAGAGCAGCGGCGGCGAGTTGTTGGTGAAGACGACCTCGAAGGTGGTTCCGAGATCGGATCTGCTGTCGCAGGGGCTGGTGTAGCAGCGATGAATCGTCGTCGTGGACCGGGATGGACCTCCACGAGATTGACGACGAGAACGCGATGTTGATTTGAGGTCCATCCGGCTCGCCATGGATCAAGCGCACACCCCTACCTGGCGCGCCAACTGTCGACAGAATATGCTCGGCAGTCCACAGAGGGGCATCCCGCGATGGTAGATTTGTCGGTGGGGATGCGCGTAATCAGGAACCGGATGGTGACACAAGATGCAGAGACAGCGATTTAGACAGGTTCGGGCCGTCTGATCGACGTAATACCCTACGTCCTGTGTCTTTGGTGTATTGTATTGAATACATGATGTCGAGTAGAGAACCCCTGCCTCTCCTTATATACTCTGGAGGGGCAGGGTTACAAGTAAAGTATCCTATTTGGTACTATACAATGTCTTGCGGTGCACGCCGAGCAGCGCCGTGCACGCCTTGATCTTGTGGGCCGGGCCACCTCCGATGGTGCGGCCCATGTCTTGGGGGCCATACCCCCACAATGATGCTGACATTGAATTTGTGGACTTTCCTAAGTCTTTGGTGGCAAGCAACTAGTAAGTATGCTGGAACTGCATGGATCATGAATGGACCAGCTATGTTGCATGGTTGATACTTTTGATGAACCTGATATGTATTAATCATGTATGGTTGCATAATGGTGGGCATCACCTTTTGAAATTATTGCGGCATAACATTATAAACATATGTGTCCTATTTTTTTAGTAGCTCATGAGCTAAATAAGCTAGCTCGAGCTCGCTAACAAGCCTAGTTGAGCTACCCCTCTAACTAGTAATATTAACGAGCCGAGTCAAGCTGGCTCGTTAGCTTAACGAACTAGCTCGAGCTAGACCAAGTCGAGCCAAGCTAGCTTGATATCTGGCCCTAGTTGGTGGATAGACGAACCAATACCAGTGAGAAAGTGCCGAGCGGCTTGCAAGCCGGCCAAAAGATGACTCAGTCCTGCTCCTTATTTCTCCGACCCGGCCGAATCCAACTTTGCAAGGTAAAGAATGCATCAAACGTTCTGACACGGTTCTTATAATTTTTTTTTGTGAGATCCATTTACAGATGCAGACACTTACATATACAAACACCTACTCATCCATGTAAACACACGAATGCACACTCTTTGTCTATGTGTATCCCTAAAGAACTGAGTAAGATCAACAAATCCCGAGATCGACGAAGTCACGGTAGGCACAAATTTCTTGCATCAGGAAAAGGTCCTAATTGGACAGAAACACACGACACGACGACACGTAATACACGGATTGTTTTTGTCGTCATGGCAAATGAAATGTCCACTAAGCCTCGAGATCGATCTACAGGTAGTATAATACTACGTGTGATGGAGCAAGTGGTACGACCGTTGAGCGCTGGACGACATTTAGTAAGGACAGTACAGAGCGCTGGACTACTATACGGGAATACGGGATCGTTGTACCTACCCCCGGAGCTCCGGCTACCCGACGCAAGCAAGGTACACGTAGAGAAGTGGTCGCAATTTTTTTTACTGGAAATGTTACAAATTTTATTTCGCTTGCCGAGCGATGCAAGGAACGTAGAATTAAGAACAAGATCACCTGGTTGGTGGCCGGTAGCAATGGGGAAGGTTATTAGATAAAAAAAAAAAAATATATATATATATATATATATATATATATATATATATATATATATATATATACTACGCGTCGATCAATTGCACGCTGCACGCTAAACTACTGTTCCTACCGCTCCTGTGCAGAAATTTGTGAACCGACAGTTGATGATTAGCTACGTTATTACTCCTTGTGGTGTAACTTACCTAACTGTCATCAGTATGGATATATAAAGGGGTGAATAGGAAGACCATTTCTCTCTGGCCAAGGGCAAAGCTATATTGAGCAAAGTAGGTGCGGCCGCAAGCATCCACACAAAGATAAAAAAAAAATAGTGATACGAGGTAAAATTTTCATCATATTTGTTCCTTGCATTGCTACCATTTTATAGAATTTTGCACTAATAAGACAAGTGCATATCCTCGTATTTACTCTGACTCCGCCCCTGTCTCTACCCATATGAACTTTCCAAGTTAAATCATGCACATCAAGCTGTTTAAATAATACTAAATGGACAGTAAGACACAACACCCGATATGCGCGTATCATATCGGGTTTGTGAAGGCATGCATGTAAAATGCCACCCCGAATCCTCGACATCCATAGTATATCATATAGGAGTAGATTAGATTTAACAAGTGGTACTGCTGAGCGCTTGACATTTAGGACCAGGAGAGGAGTCAAATAGAATTGTGCCTACCCTACGCAAGGTACACGCAGAAGGTGCTTGCTATTCTTTACTGAAATTTTATTTTACTTTGCCAATTGATGCAAGGAACGTAAAAGAATATATAAGATCACCTGGCTGGTAGGAATGCAACAGGTGAATACAAAATACTCACATTATGTGTCAATTGCTGCTAATTAACTACTAGCTGTCACTACATCAGAATACCCCATCACTGCCGGTTCAAAATACCCCATCACTGCTGGATTTTAAACCGGCACAACCATACCGGCAGTGATGAGAGTAAGCTATCACTGTCAGTTCCTACAAACCGGCAGTGTTCTTCAACTTCACTGCCGGTTCTTTACACAACCGGCAGTGTTCATTTCCACCAACAACACTGCCGGTTCATAACACCACCCGGTAGAGCTCAGTTCCAACAACACTGTCGGTTTGTGTTTCAACCGGCAGTGTTAGTAGTAAGAATCACTGCCGGTTGTGACAAGAACCGGCAGTGATGGCTAAGCCAACGCTGCCGGTTTGTGGCTCGAGCCGACAGTGCCATCACTGTCGGTTTTGTTGCTAACCGACAATGACGTTTACAACAACACTGCCGGTTTTCTGATAACCGACAGTGATGTCACGTTCGCAATTTATTGTTTTATAATTGATTTTAATTTATATTTTTTCGTGGAATCGGGTTTCGCTTTATATACGCTACGTAGACGACATGTACATCAATATTAAACATTACAAATGTTACGGTTACAATTCAAATGTTCTTATCCACATCTCGATCCCTTAAAATAAAAAAGAAATGTTCTTGGACTTCACACATGCTTCTTGGACTTCTTACAATAATCTGGCGAGCCGCTCTGGGCCATACTGGTCCTTGTACTTCACGGATTGTGCAATGGAAAATACTCCATCTTTTTCCAATACCTCGGCTAAGATGAATTTTGCCAGCTCCGATTGCAGTGCGATGATCTCCATGTCTAACAACCTTTCGTGGTTATATTTCTTGCGCTGTTGTTCAAAAAAGATGATATCCAAAGAGAACAGTAAATCATTTTGTTGAATTATTAACAGACATAAATGAAATGGGGATTATACACACCAACTTATCGGCTTCTTCCGATTTCCCGCCGATGTAGCGAAGCATTGCCCACATTACATAAAACCCGCATTCATTATTTCCAGTCGGCTGTGATAGGTACTTCCCCTCCATTTCGACAACCTTGAATGGGACCAGCTTCCCACCGATATATCTTCTTCGGACACTGAGC
Organism: Miscanthus floridulus; assembly: GCF_019320115.1. Taxonomy (NCBI): domain Eukaryota; kingdom Viridiplantae; phylum Streptophyta; class Magnoliopsida; order Poales; family Poaceae; genus Miscanthus; species Miscanthus floridulus. Next base: position 22,509,895 of record NC_089598.1, read on the forward strand.
AACATTAAAAGGAGAAACATTACAAAGCGGTATATGTGATTAGAAAATAATATGTTATTAGGATCGCTTACTAATTCAGCACTGCAACCAGTGCATCCAGATGATGAAATGATTTTTTCTTCGAGTCCCACACCTCGATTAGATTTTTGGCAAGATTAACACAAATAAAGACGAAATGGTTGCTGCAATCACAGAATCCTAATTATTGAATAATCTTAACGAAAAAAGAAAAATAAAATTAAAAGCCGAGAACACATACTCGCAGTTGTAGGCTAGAAGTATATGGGTTTTGTTCTTCATCGTGAATTCATCAAAAACAACAATCAATCTTTGTTTTAGCTCTTCCACGTCATATCCATGGAGGCTTAGACATGTCCTCTTATTGACTCGCAAGGGGTTCAAGAAACCTATGTAATCCCATTTGCTTTTTAGAATGCAAAATTTTGCTATACACCTACACAAAAATTATGGGAAGTGCTAAAAAGTTAACAATTTGTGTTTCGAGAGAGTAGTTAATTATAATATCGTATATGTAGGGTACTTACATAGTCCACATCGTCAACATTTGAACATCGAGAGAGCGTTTCTAGTATAGCTGGAACAAGCACTCCCACTCCACATCGAACTTCTCTTCTTCAGGATAATGGAAAACATGTGGCGAACGGATAATAACCTCAAAATCAAAGTCATCCGTCTCTATTGCTTGAGCCATGTAATATTCATGTAACTAGCGCATATATGTTGTTAGATTTTTATACTCATGATCGGGAACCGAAAGATTGCCCCTTTCATACTTCATTGCCGGTGTTGCCGTCCCTTGTACATCATAATAGATGGTCGCGGCCTCTTCCATGGTTAATCCTGGGTTGTCTTCGACGTACTTCTCACTACTAGAGAATAGACTTTAGAACGATGTCTCAATTTAGCATTAGCCTCGGCATTTTTTGCCCCCGAGACTAAAGGACAATTAGTCCCGGTTAGTAATACCAACCGGGACTAAATGTTCCTTTATTCCCGGTTGGAGCCACCAACCGGGACTAAAAAGTCCTCCAACCTTTAGTCCCGGTTGGTAATACCAACCCAGACTAAAGGTAGACCCTTTAGTCCCGGTTGGTAACACCAACCCGGACTAAAGGACCCTTTAGTCCCGGTTGGTAACACCAACCGGGACTAAAGGTCCTCCGATGGGTTAGTTCAAAAAGAAAGCATCCCATCCATTGTAAGATGTGTTGTGTAGGTGGGGTGGTAAGCTCCGCGTGAGGCAGTGCATGAGGTCTTAGGTTCGAATCTCAGGGGGCGCAGTGGTGGGAGGCATTATTTTTTTTTAAAGCCGGGAGGATCTTTAGTCCCGGTTGTGGTAAACCGGGACTAAAGAACAACACTTTAATCTCGGATCGCTAGTCCCGGTTGGGAAACCGGGACTAAAACCAATTCCCAACCGGGACAAGATATCAAATATGTAGTAGTGTCTATATATTCCTTAAATCTTTATTGTGTATTTCTTCGTCTTTTGTTGTAGCGTATTTATTCTATGTTTGCCTTTCAAATTCGGACTTCAACAAAAACGAAGGTAGTGAGGCACAGAGATTGAAGAAACTAACACAATCTTCCTTCGAGATGTGTGCTGTAAATTTTTCTTTTATCAAGGTGGTAACGCTGCCACTGAACGACATTTTTCTTTTTTGTTGGTCCACTTTGGGAGCATTAGCGACCGAATCCAAGGACCTTTTCTACGACTGCGAGGATGTCCTTGATTTTGTTTTGGGTTGAGGTGGAGGAGGAGGAGGAGGATGACGACGAGAATTCTGTTTTCCCAGCGCTGATGAAGATGGAGGAGGAGGAGTCTCTTTTCTCGGGGCTAATGAAGATGGAGTCGGACGAGGAGGAATAGAAGGTGACCTCTGTCTTCTCGGGGGTGATGGCTTTGGATGAGGAGGGGAGTGATCTCTGTTGAGAGATGGTGAGTGATCATCGCGGGTGGGCGAAGACTCGTAGTCGTCCTCATCATCAGAGGACAATTGATGGTCAAGCTTAATGAAGCACTTACGCTAGGCCACTTGAGAGCCCTTGTTTTGACCAAGTTTTGGCATGTCTTCCGCTACGGGGTACTCAATGGGTATCTTGTTAAACTTCTTATGAAGTATTCTATCAATGGTGACGCGAGCGTACCCCTTTGGAATTGGGCGGCCATAAATTGTCCCTTCTCCTGCAGGCCTGGCCTGGCCAAGTGCCACCTTATCCTTTGTCCATTCCTGATGGATGTACAACTTAACATTGATAGGTTTAGTGATGCCATCCACCGAATGAGGCACATTCGCCTCTTCTTCGTCGAGCGGGGTCGATCCACAGCTACTATGACCCCTAAACTATGGGCTAAAGGCAGTAGGAGTAGGGTTTTATGGTACTCCTAACCCCTTGGACAGTAAAATTTGCTCGACTCGTGCTTCAACAGTCGCCTCAATCCGTGCTTTCATTATGTCTTCCATCTCTTTTAGTCGCCTCAAATACTCTACCTTTTGTTCTGCTCTACCCTCGAGTGGCTCCGGTAAGTGTTAGATTCTTGGGGGAATGCTAGTTTCCAAGGAACAACACCGGTTTCTCTAGTGCGACCAGGGTGCTCCTTTGTTCTGAGTGCTTGGGTGAGCACGTCTTTCTCCCTATTAGAAGTGCGAGTCCCTTGCCTCACCTCCTCAGTTACCTGGGAGATCCTCTAGATGAGTTCGCTCATGGGTTCATTTATGGAGCTAAAGCTCCTGTCCTCGACATGTCGTACATTCCTCCCCATATAGTATAATACCGATCTAGGCTCCCAATCGGCTGTCTCAACCTGAACGTCTTCCTCAGCAAGGCGATCCATCTTTTGAAGTTCTGCTTCAAATTCTGGCATCTTTTTGGCGTAGCCACGAGGGCCGAGATGATGAGGATTTGTCGCTTTCTACGAGTTCTCCTCATTGTTCCTGCTCATTGCTAAATACTTCTCAGATAACCTATATTCCTTGAAATCCTACCAGAAGTCCTTCTGCTTGCTAAACTGTCCACCATCGAAATCTGGCTCTTTATTTTGGAGGACAAAATTCTTGTACAATGTCTCCTTGAAATTCTTGAAGCATGTCCCCATGATTTCTTTTGCTTTTTTCTTGACTAACTCCCTATCATACTCGGTTGGGAAAGTGAAATACTCTAGGATCTTGACATCCCATATGTAATCCTTCTCACTTTCGGAAACCCTCCACGGGTCATCATCTTTCCCAATCCACTTCCTGTACCTAATCGGGATGAAGTCCCTAACAAGTAACCCAAGGATAGTCTTGTATTTGGTCAAAGCTATAGGTGGTGAGAGTGGATCCCTGAATTCATCGAACTCAGTAATGTGCCAGTGTGCATTCCTACCAACTGGAATCTTTGACACGCCTCGCTTGGATCTGGCCTCTGGCTCCTCGACCGATGGAGGCTCCTGCTAGAGACACCAAGTAAGCTATGACCCTCTCAATTGATTAGCGTGTGTGGCTACATAGTTACATGATACTAAAGTTACCTGGCCATCTTGGTCATTTTGACCCAGATCGAGTAGGCCAGACGGGGTCCATGGCTGCTCGTTCTTATCGACCTGATTGACACCATCACCGTTTGTCGGATCATACGGCTCTCCCGTCCTAGTTATATCAGCCGCTTCTTGTTGCTGATCTGTTCTTCGGCGACGGGGTAATAGGCGATGATGAGTCATGGCTGTGACATGATCGTGGTTAGTTTTGGCCATGGACAACTACTAATAGAATATGTTCATATATATATATATATAATATGTTTAATGCAAAGTCTAATAATAAGTCCACATACAACAAAGTCAAATAATAGCATGTGTTCACCTAGAACAAATTCATTGTTTGATTGACCACCTACAACAAAGTCCACCTACTGTTTTACGAAACTAAGCCTACATCAACTTCCAAATAAGAAAAGCGATGACCATAGCCATAAATAAAAGCATGACATCTTTCCAAGACCAAGGAGCGCTTCTCCTAATCTTCACATCTCCGACGAGTGGCTTCTCTTCGATCTCTAGTGCCAGCGGATGGCCATGGTTTGCATTCATTAGGACCATAGTAGGCCGGTTGCCCATGGTTTGCAAGGTAGGCCGGATGACTATAGTAGTTCCCTCAAAGCTTCAGCTTCTATGTTGTATTTTTTGTGCAAATTACCAGGGTAGCGATTGACTTGAGCATAGCAATCATCTCAGGTTCGATAAATCCCAGACATGTGACCAACTTGCACTACATACCATGCCGTGGTTGCCTATACATTTAAGTAAATTAGGTTGTCATTCAAAGATGATGTATTCTTATAAAATTTAATATATTTATGAATAACACACAACCATTGCATAGATAGGAGTGTTTGAAAAATAGCTATTCACGTGCCTTAGTAATAGTTGTTAGATGTAGGAAAGATATAAAGAATATTTTTTATTTGTTAAAAACCAAATGATGATTTAGAGAGCCAGTTTAAGACTTTTGGATATACTCCTAGAGATGTCTCAGAGTCTTCAGTCTCACTATAAATCCCCCAACCATCGGCACAAGGTTCTTTCATAAGTATCAATGCAAGTAAGCATCTTTCCAAATTATAGTGATACTTTGATCTGAAACTTACATGGTTGGTAGGGGCAAATATGCATCTCATACTATCCCAGGAAAGTGACATGCAAAAACTCATAATAAGATAGGATTGTTGGAAAATATTCCCAGTTTAATGCACAAGGCTACATAACTATGTATTACTTGTAATCTTGCATAAGTTAATAATTATGCATCTTTATGCTGATAGCATGTAGAATTCCATGACAAGTTTGGACATATATTAGTTCTATAGGTCTAAAGTATATATACTCTATCCTCACATCCAAAAACATTGAGCATCGGTGGCACAGTTCTAAAAACATTGAGTATTCGCCTGATGGGAGCGCAGTTGCAATTGTAAGCTATGAGGTGAGGCCAACCATTGGTTTCATATATGTATCTGGCCAAGCTCCAATGATGCACAAGATGGTTTCATAGACAAAACGTAAGTTTGTTTCATAGAGAAAATGCAAGTACTCTGAAAATAAACTACCATCAACGTTTAGAGAGCAATTTCTGTCAAGTATTACGAGTCCCTACTATGTTTATCCTGGTAACCAAAAATAAAATTACGTTTTTGTTCTTATCAGTATACTGATGAATAGAGCTGAGTAACGTGCTACTAAGTAACAATGTACTACTTACTAGCAATGCGTCCAAAAACACATACTTACTAGCAATGCGTCCAAAAACACAAAGAAACAAATAGCACACACTGTGTGGCAAACCTAGGTTCTAGCATTCATAGCTGCATGATCAAACTGTATGACAGCACATACTACATGATCAAACAGATTTAAGTAAGAAACTGTGGGACATTTCATCAGACACGTAGCGGGCAGTGAGCCACACACTCACCATGGGGGTGGGAAAGCAGCTATCCGCACGCTCCTAAAGGCCTCGGTGGTGGGACGGACGGCGTGGTGCTCCGGCTTGGCACGGACGGCGTGATGCTCTAGCTTGGGGCGGTGGATGGCGTGGGCAGTGGACGGCGTGGTTCGGTGCTTCGGTGCGAGGTGGTGCTCTAGTGGCATAGGGGGAGGGGTTGGCGCAGGGTTGAAATGAATTAGGGTAATTTCAACCCACTGCCACTTTTATAGCAGTAGCTCATCACTGTCGGTTCTGCTTGTAAACCGACAGTGATGGGACACATCACTGCCCGAGTCACTCCCCAAACCAACAGTGATGTGTTGTAGAAGTTAGGTGTTAAGTAGGATAAGTTTTTGTTTTCTTTCAAACTCCTCCTACTGGCGCAACGGTTAAGACCCCTCAACTTAGCCCCAGAGACCCGTGTTTGAGTTCCAGGTGGCCTAAATTTTTTTGTTCTATTTTATAAATTATTAATTTATTTCCGAAAATAGCTCATCACTGCTGGTTTTGCTTGCAAACCGACAGTGATGGGGTATATTACTGTTAGGTCATTCCCCAAACCGATAGTGATGTTGTGTAGCAGTTAGGTGTTAACTTAGGTGTTAAGTAGGATAAGTTTTCATTTTCTTTCGAACTCCTACTGGCGCAACGGTTAAGACCCCTCAACTGAGCCCTCGAGACCCGTGTTCGAGTCCTAGGCGGCCCAATTTTTTTTAATTTTTTATATGTCACTGCCGGTTTTTAAAATAAATCGATAGTGACAACCAGTATCATTGTCGGATTTATTCTCATCAATGCCGATTTTTTGAAACCGACAGTGATGTTTATATATATTAAAAAATTTCTTTTATATACTAAATAAATAGAAGCATATGTATTCTTATGTTGAAATGGCTTGAATTTTTTTGGCAAGCTTGTACACCCAATTAAGACCCCACATAGGATCTTAGGTTTTTCTGATCAGTTTTTTATTTATTATATTTTTCTGTGTGTTGAATGAGATAAAAGAGGGTGAATTTCATCTTGGACCCAATAGATTTTTTCATCCACCTCCACAAAATTCTTATCCCTAGGGTACATTAGAGCCTGTGTAAAAGTTTGGCACCATTCTGGATCTTTTCGTGGGTAGACTCAGTTCAACCTATAATTAATCAGTGCCGTCGCGCGAAAATTCAATTAAACCTTAGAAAGTAGCAAATCATCTTTGGAAAATCCTAAACTAGGTGTTTCTTTCACACGTGGTACGTGCAAGCCTAAGAAAAAGTTTGAGACCAATACGACAACGGAATGCATATGAACCACAGAAACCTTGATAACATATGTGTATAGTCATGGTTCAATGAAAGGGCGCATGTACCTCTGTGAAGCATGTATACTCCGCCTATGTCTAAATGGCTTGAAATTTTTTAGCAAGCATGTACACCCAAATTAAGACCCCACACAAGATCTTAGGTTTTTCTGATTAGTTTGTTTATTTATTATATTTTTCTATGTGTTGAATGAGACAAAAGAGGATGAATTTCATCTTGGACCCAATAGATTTTTTCATCCACCTCCACAAAATTCTTATCCCTAGGGCACATTAGAGACTGTGTAAAAGTTTAGCACCATTTCGGATCTTTTCGTGGGTAGACTCAGTTCAACCTATAATTAATCGGTGTCGTCGTGCAGAAATTCAATTAAACCTCAGAAAGTAGCAAACCATCTCCGAAAAATCTCAAACTTGGTATTTCCTTCACACGTGGCATGTACAAGCCTAAGAAAAAGTTTGAGATGAATACGACACCGGAATGCCTATGAACCATAGAAACTTTGATAACCTATGTGTATAGTCATGGTTCGATGAAAGAGCACGTGTACCTCTGTGAAGCATGTATACTCCTGCCTATGTTAAAATGGCTTGAATTTTTTTTGATAAGCATGTACACCCAAATTAAGACCCCACATAGGATCTGAGGTTTTTATGATTTTTTTTATTTATTATATTTTCTCTGTGCCGAATGAGACAAATGAGGGTGAATTTTATCTTGGACCCAATAGATTTTTTATCCACCTCCACAAAATTTTTATCCCTAGGGCACATTAGAGCCTGTGTAAAAGTTTGGCACTATTCTGGATCTTTTCGTGGGTAGACTCAATTCAACCTATAATTAAACGGTGTCGTCACGTGAAAATTTAATTAAACCTCAGAAAGTAGCAAACCATCTCTGAAAAATCTCAAACTTGGTGTTTCCTTCACACGTGGCACGTGCAAGCCTGAGAATAATTTTGAAACCAATACGACACCGGAATGTATATTTCTAGTTGCCCAACAAATGTTACACGAATTACATGCATGACAATAATTAAACACACAAAGCCGTACATATTAAAATTAGAACCCAATTAAACTACGACCTTGAAAACCTAGCTAAATAAACATTAATTACTATCAAAATCACTGCCGGGATCGATTGGGCCATGCACACTAACATGTCTCTATAGCCATATATGGTAATTGATGTCACGGATTATGTATTCGCTTGTATCGATGAAGTCCAATACCCGTATGAGTGCACTCTCTCGTGCCTCACAATACCGAAAGAATGGTCGGCTATAGATGTAACCTACTAAACGATCACTGCCCCTGTTAGTAATCTTTATGCAGGATTGGCGTCCTTCTATAGTGAGCTGTCCGAGGTTTCCATTGCTGAAGTCTCAATCGTACCCTGAGTTGCTCCGTAGCTTAGTCTAGAACGGCTCACAAGCCACATGCAGCATAGGTAAGGTCCTAGAGCGTAATTTGCATTGTGGAGAAAAGAAAAAATAAGAGAATATTATTACAATAATAAACAACAAATAACCATGACTCAGGTATAAGTGACCATTTTATCACATTCGCATGGTTGTAGCTCGTAAACCATTCGCTTGCTTACGAGACGGGGGTATCATCGACATTCAAAGCAAGTGCCTTGAAGTGCGAGAAATCAGGCACATCATAGCAAATATGTCTAAGTGCCTCTAAACAGATACGCATAACACTTAATTGGGTGCTTATCACGTTCGGGCTCTATACTCCCATCCTATGGATATGGTTCTGATGATTTGAACCCCTCCCAAGGATAGAAAAACTGAGTTCACACGTCCATAGCCAACCACTTGCATTAGATGCCATGTTCTCGATGATGTCCGAGATAAAGAACCAACTAAGTGCTGTTCAGTAGCCAATCTACTTGGGGATATAGTCTACGACATATATGCATGCAATAATAATATTCAAACTAATTACACTTATTTGTTAGCATAAAAAAACAAAAGATGTTGGAAAATATTTCATACAATAGCTGGAATAGGGAACCGTGGAATGGCCACATTAGGAGCGAATGACTCATCGCCTGGGTGAAAACCTGGTTCTTGTGGTGGGGGAGGTCCGTTGTTCATACCACCTGATCGATAAAATGCAAAAAAATATGAACATAAAATATATGCATAAAAAATTCTTCCAAGTAAAATATAGGAACATAATTAAATATAGATCGAATGTAAGGAATAAGAATATATATAAATGTAGAATGCAATGAAACATGAATATAAATATAGATCAAATGAATATAGATAGAATATTAGAGAAGACAACATATCAATACCATTAAAAAATGCATGAGCCATGACCAAATTATGTAGAGAGAGAGTGGATGTCTTGAGAAGTGAGAGCGAAATATGAGAAATGTGACCTGAGAGAGTTCGTGGATGGATGGGATAGATGTATGTGGCCGACAGTTTGTTTTATATAGGGGGCATGGACATCACTGCCAGTTTTTAAATAGAACCGGCAGTGAAAGTTACTATCACTACCGGTTTCTAAATAGAACTGATAGTGAAGGTGCATATATGTAAAGGATATATTTATTTAGATACTACAGTGGGAAAGTTTTAACAACAACGATATATTTATTTAGATAGTAATGAAATACATCAAAAAATTATAAAAAATAGAAATAAGTTACATATACGAAAACAAAGACCTTACACTAAAATTCCATATACGATAACAAAGACCTATTTACGTACTGGTCAATGTTACCATCAATGTGTATCAACACATTATAATTTAACCACCTCAGTAGCATTCTTCTAGCACCAACTAGGGTCAAACAATAGCACCGAGGTGGTCTACGAGCTATACCGATTGGAGATGATAAGGTGGCATCGATGAATCCATACCTCTGCTGTACATGGCCTTTTTCTCGGATACAGTCCAGAGCACATCGAATTTAGCTCGTCACCGCACTGATGAACCAATGCTGCTCCGGGATAGGAAATTTCCGAGAGCACACCAGGTCTCTCTAGGACATACAGTCCAGAGCGCACCACAGCGGATGGCTCTGTGAACCTCATGGCATCTCTAATCTTTGATGTTGCTCTATCTTCAGTAGCATTCTTCTAGTACCTCATGTGTGCACCATTTTGGTGGACTACTGATGCATAACGATATATGTGGTTTGTTGTGAGAGGAAAATATTGTATCATGGCTGATAAGACCTGGCTGAAACCAACATGCATGGAGAGGCTAGCTCCTGGCCTAGGGCTATTTTATAGGGGCTAGCAGTCGTGGTATATTTTTATTTCTGAACTAAAGTTGTCGGGGTAGGTGGGAGCAGTGTACCAACTGTTATGGTCATGTGAACACTATTGGCATGTGAGGAGCATCTACACATCACTGTCAGTTTTAGTTTAAAAACCGATAGTGAATTGGGCCTTCTTTGCTGGTTTGAGCAACCGACTGTGATAGAAGCTATCACTGCCCGTTTTAAAACCAAAACCGACAGTTAAGGTCCCTGCCGCCATCTTTTAGTAAAAAATATAAAAAAAACATTGTCAGTTTGGCGCCTGCCATCGCAGCCTTTTGGCCCGCCTGTGATTCGAGCGCGGGTCGCGGGTTCGAGAGTGTGCGGCCTTAACCGCTGAGTTAGGATAGAGAGTTCGGTTAGAATGGTTTTATTTTTTTCTTTTATCCAATCATAATGCGCTACTAGATAATAAATGCAAAATCAAAAAAGTTTGGCTCGTTTGAGATTTGAGCACGGGTCACGGGGTCGAGAGTGCGCGGCCTTAACCACTGAGTTAGGATAGGGAGTTCGATTAGAATGGTTTTATTTTTTTCTTTTATCCCATTGTAATGCGCTACTAAATAATAAATTCAAAATCAAAAAAGTTTTGCCCGCCTGAGATTCGAGCGTGGGTCTTAGAGTACAGAGTGCGTGGCCTTAACCGTTGAGCTAGGATAGGGAGTTCGGTTAGTTTGCTTTTCTTTCTTTATTTATTAATAGAAATAATGCAGTTAGTTTATATTCTAAAATAACACAAAAATTTGTGTCTTGATTATTTAATTCTATAATAATTAATTAATGGTCTATAATTATCAAATAATAGTGTTTGTGAACATCATCTTAATATTTGAATACATAGTCAATAATTAAATTGTAGAGATGCACATAAAATATAAATTAAATACTCAGTGCGAATTACTGATACAATGTCTGCATAATGATTACATAGTTAACAATAATCTAACTATCTTTAGTTGCATCAACAATGAGGGCCTCATTGTAATCAATTCGTACATAAGCAGGTTCGTTGTGGCAGAACCGCCTAATCTAATGCCCCTAGGAGTGTTTATCTTCCATTAGACACTAATCACCTAAGGGAGAACACTAAATTACTCGGTTCCGTCGGGCACACCCTAGGGGAGAACAAAAAAATCCACATTTTTACCATCAGGATCACAAATGAGAGAATAAAGCATACATCATTCTTAACCATTTCTTACATCACTTTACATGTACATCAGAGTATAACATTTATTATTATATAGCGGAATGTAATCATATTATCAGAGTTATGAACACTTTAAATTAACAGCAGAATATAAATATGTGATCAGGATTACAGCGGAAATAAATACCTATTTATGAAAGGATGAAGCATTGATATATAAACTATGACAACAGATTATAACACTTTCATTCATAAAAAATATTTAGTGAGAGTTATAAATAAAAACTACGATCGTCGCATAAAGGAATCCTCGCTGAGCCCACCAGGAAGTATCCACACACAAGGGTCAGCTCTAGCATCCACCTGTCACCTACAACAGGGGGAATAAAACCCAGAGTACTCAATTATACTCAGCAAGACTTACTCAATAGGAGAAAATAAAAGACTCCAAGGATATGCAAAGCTATCTAGCTTGTGGGTTCATTGCATCTGCAGGAAAGCATTACTAAATGTGCGTCCTTATAGTCGATTTTTATAATAGCCACATTGATTCATTAACTAACCATTCTATGTAAGCACATGCGCTACTTTCAAGCAGGTGGTAAGCAATCAGATTTTCCTTTTTCCATCTTCCATCTTTCATCTTTAGTTCTTACTACGATACTAGGCATGAAACAAGCCGTATCCGAATTTTCTAGCGATTCGCGAATCAATGCCCCCAGCTGGGTACCCCGAAAACACACGCCCCGCTTGTACCCAAGGCACAAGCAGGACCAACCCATCACTCTCCTATCCCGGGTGTCCAGGTCTCCGTCCAAACATGGACTCCAAGCCCCCGCCCCTGAGTCCCAGACTCAGTGCGGTGCAAGGACCTCCACCATCCCCGCCTCCAATCAGTCGATCTAGAAAGAGCTAGATCCGCGATAAGAGAGCAACAAGTCTTCCAAGCGCCCATATCCCAAGTATGTGCTCGGGATAATAAGTCTGTGACTTGTCCTTGATGGCTTATGCAACGATCGGTCCTTAACCGACCAGATAGGGAAAGCAGTGTAACCAAGCCATGCCCTGAGTCCATGGCGACACAACCTCTTACACCCACCAATACCCAAACTATATCCCTGTACCCGGTCACCATTTTTCCTTTCCACCATTTATATTTTCCTAAGTGATAATAATACAGTAGTATATTTCCTATCTCTCGCGAGTGACAGGCAATCACTCGACTTCTACCGGAGTCCTGTAGCATAGCATTCTACTGCGATCCTGTCATACTAGTAAGACTCATAGGATAAAGATATATATGCAAGTGGGTTTCATTCAACTCCTTAAAAACTTAATGCATAATTATAATTTAAACTGTAGAAAAGTAGGGGTTATGCACCAGGGCTTGCCTGGGTAAGATATATATTAAAAGTTAGTATCTGCATCTCCAGCTCATCCACCATCAACTAGATAGAAAGCCCATTGCATCATCTCCTGGAGAGAATACCATTACACCATCTTCGGATTCCCAATCATCCTTCAATTGATCCGTTGATCCATCATCATACCTATATGATATGCATTGATGCAAATGCATAGATGTAAATAATCAATGACAGCCAAAATACTTAGAAACCTGATCACACCTCACAAGCTAACGAGATAGCTCTAACGCTGGTCTACGTATCCATGTTGTCAAATAAGACGTTATTTCCCAACAGATGTTTTAGTTATACAAACCCAAGTTGTTTCTTTATTTCATTCTACTGATTTACTCATTATTCGAAATAGAGCATCGTTATCTATCTAGCAACCTAATTATTCTGGAGCTACAAGAATTACAGCGGTTACTTAATATTGCAAGGAGCCTACTGTACAAATTTTTAGATCCAACAAGATTACCAATTTATCATGGAAATTCCTACAAGTTTATATTTTACAATATTAAGCACCTTAACTTAATTATAGAGTTTCCAAGAATATTATCAAACTATGTGAACCAAACATACTAATAGGTAGATCATGATTTTAGGAACTAAACAAAACTGGTTTGATATTTTTATGATTTTTCTACTATTTATTTTGAATTTCTAAGCATGCAGCCGGTTATTAAAATTGCAAAACACCGAAAAAGAAAGCGAAAACTCCTTGGGCCCAAAACGGCCTAGCTCAGGCCTAGCCCAGCGAGCAAGCAGCCCAGGCGGGGCGGTCCGCACAGCGCGAGTGGCCCAGCCACGGCGGCCATAGGCCAGCCTAGGCGCAGGGGCAGCACATGGCCTAGCGGGGACCGACGGTCCACAGACGCGCGGCCCAGCAACGCCGACCCACGCGGCCAAGACAGACAGCGGTGGCATTTTAGCGATTAGGCCCCTGAGCTTCCTCTAAATCAATCTACGGTACTAACGTACTATTTAAGTGAGTCTAGTATTTTGCACTGAGAACCCCCGTACAAAAATCTACTTGAACTCTTACCCTTCTACCCACCTCGTCATCTTCCACGAATAGAGCACCAGTGGAGTACCAGGCCGACAGCGGTAATGGAGGCAGTGCATAGGACAACGAGGACCGCGGTGCGGCCGGGCGCTGCGGCACGGGCGCCGAGGAGCCATGGGACCAGGGACGCGACATAGCTAGGCGGAAGTGGATGAATCGGCGAGGCGTTGTGGCTGTGGTCCAGCGAGGGCTCATGGTGTTACTCCAGGCACGGTCGGCTGCGGCCCAGGCAGTGACTGCGGGAGTGCCGGCAATAGCGGCTCCAGAGGGGCAGTGCTCGTGCGCTAGCATGGGGAAGGAAAGGAGGTGCGTGGCCGGTGGTGGTGGCCATGGTGGTTGTGACACCGGACACGGCGAGGCGAGGATGATGCGAAGCTGCACACGAATGTCAGCGGGGCGACCTGGTGCAGCAGCGCTCGCGCGCGGTCACGCGGGGAGGGGCGCGGATGTCGGCGAGGCGCTGTGGCTACGGTGCTGGGAGCTCAAGGCGGCAATAGGAGGTCAGCAGGCACGACGCATGCTGTGGGGCAGCGGACCAGTGTGGCCAGGGGCCAAGGGGGGCGTGCGTTGCGCGGTGCGCCAAAGGCGGCGGCGGGGCACCGGTGTGCTGGTGGGCGCGCACTAGTGAAGGAGGTAGGGGGCTAACAGCTCAGCAGCGGGCACTTTGGCGTGTGGCAGAAGCAGCTAGCTTGGTTTGCTGGCCACGCAGGTCGCTGGAGACTGGCTGGTCGCCAGTTATTAGCGGTAAGACCATGCTGTACTGATCACAGGCCTGGCCTTGCAGGAACGTGGCAGAGACGACCGGCGTCGTCATCAATAAAACCCGTCCCAGATGTGTGGCCTGGTCTGGTCTCTCTCCAAGAACCACGGTAGGCGTACGTGCTTGGCAAATCCAGCTTGATGCATGGTAAAACCCGACAGAGTTTTTACATCACATATCATGTCTCCTATGAAACACCTGTGAGCGGCAGATGAAAAGAGAGGGAGGGAACAGCAAGGATGGCGACCCGGCGATGGCAATGCTGCAGACACGGCACGCAACATGAGGAAGAAAAAGAAGGCAGCGCTGCAGAGTGGGAGCAGCAGCAGCGACACGGAAGTGATATGGCCACATCCAATATGCAAGACAGCCAAGTGACGGGACCATGTGAGCAGCAGATGTAACAGAACCGACCAAATCATAAGAACGTAAGTACAAAAACAATCACCGAAGTGATCAAATTCCTGTACTTAAGCTCCCATAATCCCAGTAGTCCGAAAATCACTGAAGGATTTCAACCAACTTTTGACATACAAACCAAGATCGTAGTGATTCAACACAACACATCATTCGTTACAACATTTCACAAGTAGCATTCGGATTACATCCATCAGAGTTCAAATAAAATATTACAAACCAAGTTCGAATGTGCGGAAGCAACATAGTTTAGTACATAACTTCATAGTTTTCAAATACATTGCCAAGTCTGAGTCATGTCCCACAAAAGCATCATCAGGTACGAGAACTAGTAGAGACCACGCCCAATGGTCTAGTCTTCATCCCCAGCTAGGAGAAGGCAGTACTTGCAGCAACCAAAGTAGAACTAGTCATCTACAACAGGTGGGAGATAAACCCTGAGTATAAGAAGGTACTCAGCTAAACTTACCCATCAAAACCAGAAATAAAAGACACCAAGGATCATGTAAGGCTTATGAGGTGGGCTAGCTTGACACAGTTGCATAAAAGAGCTTATGAATATAGTAACCAATTTATCTTAGTATCAAGTTATCATCATTTACCTGTCCACTAGATTTGCACCTGTACTAGAGCACTCACTTATTAGGAGCAATCAATATTAACCATAGCAGGTATAATAAGGCTGTCATCATCATATCATCATTTCTGAACCATTAGGTTATTTAGTGTATCTACTTTGGAGATAAGCCCATTAAGTTCTCACTAACCTGGGAGAGACGGCGACTCGAATCGAATTACAACTCAGTTGAGGGGGTATTCCTAACTCTCACCCTGGCATACTTAGCAAGGGTAGCCGTGGGTCACCTTTGGGACAACTCAGGAACCAAATTCGCGGGTTCGATTAGCTGCCAGCACTCTCAGGGATTTACCCTTCTGCTAGGACGATCAGGACTTTTAAATCACCTGCCCTTGGACTCACACCTACGGCTCCCTTCCGAGGCGCACTTTATACTTATCGACTCCTGGCCTGAGGTGAGCTACTCGGCTTCGTGGTCGGTCTTCAGACATGGCCAACTAAGAGAGAGGCATGCATTCAATATGAACAGGAAAGGCTCCAAGATTCAGTCCTTAATCAACACAGACGAAGTCACTACAAACCGGCAAGCCTCTGTCCGGTCTTCATTTCAAATTAAGACCGGTTCTTTTCCACGATAGCAAATATAGCCAACCGTGCCATATGTATCTTCCTATATCTCGCAGGTGACAAGAAATCACCTGACTTCTACCATGTTTAAGCAGGGCTAAGCACTACACGAGCCTGGGCTACATGGGATTCAGGGTATCAATATCTGGACAAGGATTGGATAACCAATGCAGCAAGTGTTTGCATCCAACACCTAAACTTAATGCAACAATATATATATGTAACAATAATACTTTAACTACATTTCAGAAATTAGGAGGCTTAATATGCTTTGGGGCTTGCCTGGGATCCAACACTAGGTTAGTGTTTATTAGATGACACTCGCTAAGTGAGCATCTCCCGTCCTAGCACTTGTCCAGTCCTTCCACCTTCGGGATAGGTCCACCATACATCGTCTTTGGGTTCAGCTCCAACATCACATCCTTCACATGGTGCATCTAGCATACCTAGATGAGATGCAATATACAAGTGCATAAATATGAAGAATAGTACCATGAGACGCATCACAAGATAGCAAGCAAGACAAGCATAGTTTACACTAACACACTTAAGTACTTTGCGATGCTTAACTTAAACATCACACAATCTATCATGCTAAGGTGGCAAAGAAGACGACAACACCAAGCATGACACACGTTTCCCAAGATCTCAGGTGCTCTAACTCAATCATCATTCAAGGCATAAGTCACACTTAACAATATACCAGCAAACACTATAATTGAAATCTGCCAATTTTTGGACATGCAAACAACAGCTACAAGATTTAGCTATAACTGGAGTTACACAAATCCAAATGACTTGCAAGAAGACATTTTGGAAAGCTTATGAAATTATCTACATTTCATCTATAACCATAATAGCATGATTCCCAAGTTAAGTAGGTTGAAATTATACCTTTACAGAAACTGGTTCATACAAAACAGAGAGCAACAAATCCTGTATTCTAACTTTAAATAGTTGTAACTCAAACACTACTCAGACAAATGATACCAAATTTTAATAGCAGTTAGATACATAAATTATCTACAACTTTTGTATAAACAAGTTTCACAACAAAGCACCTTATCATGAAGAACTTTGCTAAGTTCTCAGATCTATCTATAAACCACATCGGCAAGAAAATAATTATTAACTTATATTGCAAATTCATAATTGGGCAAAACCAACTTTACCAACATTTCACACATGACTAAAGAACACCAGAAAATCTAGTCTCTATGACCAAATAAATTCTTTTAATGCATTTCTTAATTTATTTTAGATAACAAGGTGACTTAATGAACATATACCAAAAGTATACAATAAATTCTACCAAAATTATAGTGGCTCACATATCCTCTCAATAGTATACTGTACAAATTTTACTCCATTTGAATATGTATAGCAACCTCTATGAAAAGAACAAGTTGCTAAAGCAAGAAATCATGTGAGAGCGAGATAAACCAATAACTCACTCATACTTCACCCAATACTCATGAAATTTTTACCACACATCAACTATCACATGAGTAGTATGCCACAAAAATTTCACTTCATTTGGAGCCCTAGATCTATAGTTATGAAAAATAACAAATTCAACTAGCATTACAACCTTACTGCACAAATCTATTTTTTACCACAAAATATTTAAACTAAAATATGCCATATTATAGATCCACTACATAGACAATTTCACAAGGATTCCAAAAAGTCCTCATTTACTATTTTACGAATTTTCTACGATTTACTATGAATTTCCAAAGTTCCTGCAAAATAATTACAAACCAGTCCTTATGGCACTATTCACATGAGTCACAGGTTCTGCAGAAAGGCCCTCTCCTTTTGTCGAATTGCTGCGCGAGGTCCTTGATGGGGTCTGGGAGCAGAGGAGGCACTAGACTTCGTCGAATCCGTCCGGAGAGGCGGCAGTCGATGGCGACGAGTGGCGGGGAGCAAGTACGGTCCCGTGCGCACCCGATGGTGCCCTCGGCTCGGCCTGAGGAGGAGTGTGGAGGGCTGGCCACGTGTGCATGCGGCTCGGCTACGCGTAGACTGACGGCGGCAACGCTGTGGGGCGCGACGGGCAGCGAGGACGAGCCGCGTGAAACCAGGTGGCCACAGCGCGCCCGCGGCTGGGCTCCGCTCGCGCCATGGCAGGGCGCAGTGGCCAGGCCGCGTGCTCGTGCGGCAGCGGCCCAAGCTTCGGCTTGGCTGGCGTCCATGGCGGACATAGTTGTGCGTGGCAGCAAGGCAAGGGAGGAGGCGACGGAGGCGCCTGGCTTGGGGCGAGCAGAGGATGGCGAGTCAGGGTGGAGGAAGAGAAAGAAGCGAGCAGGCGGTGGGGAGCTCCGCTCGTTTGCCATGGTGGACGCGCTCAGGCGCTGGCAGAGAATGGGAGAGGAGACAGAGAGCGAGAGGAAGAATGGGAGAGGGGCGAGTGCTCGGGTCTCCAAATCGACAAGCTAGGCGACGCGGCACGCATGCAGGCGAGCATGAGAGGCCATGGGGCATTGAGCGCCAGTACACGGTCGGCCATTCCTGCTGCTACTGTGGATTTCAAATTTCTAATACCACCTCAAACATTCGACTGAAATGTCATCTTTCCCATCCTATATCTCCTAAACCGATTCGTTATTCGTTCAACTGATTGCACCATGTGTTATAGCTATATGAGTACTACAAATTTTCTTAAAGGATCATGGTATGGATCGGATCGGTTTGCAAGATATTAGTTCCTCAATGTAGAGACATGAAACCTGAAAATAGTCATTCAGTCCATTGAGGACTTAGCAAATTTTTCGAGCTCCAATGTAGTAATGGATTCCAATTTGAGGGCTCGGTTGGACTAAGTTAGAGACTGAGCTAGGTCTTGACCTTTAAACAAAGTTTGTTCTACTCAAACTGAGCTACAACTTTTATTAAAGGTGCAACTCCATGCAAGCACTGTAAGTGGTTGGTCAACATAGGTCAAAGTATCATCACTGTAAAGCTTAAATTAGAGTTATTGACCGATTGAGGCATTTTCTTGACTTCTGCTCAACATGAACCTTTCATGACTTTTGTTGTAGAGTTCATCTAGAGTCATTTGGGTAAGGTTGCAAGGTTTGATTGATGACCTACATTTCCATTTACTTAATAGTGCAATTCAAGCACTTAGTAAAATCATTCCAATAAGGATATAACTTATCATTTCATGTGACTTTTTGATTCCAAACTTCATGAAACTTTTCCATGGATCAATATAGATGGGTATTGATGTGAGACTCACTGAAGATATTCCAATAACACCACCCAAGCATATATCGTGAAAAGGGCCTATATGTAAAGCAAGGGTGCAATATCCAAGTTTAAGTTGGGGCTCATTTCCATAGGTTTGACCTTGACATTTTCATCATCACTTAATATGTCATGTTCGAGCTCAAACCCATTGCTTAACTGGTGGCAAACACCTAGGGTGTTACAGCAGATAGACAAGCAAGGCAGAGAGAGGCAAGGCAAGGATGAGACGCTAGCTTCCTGGCCTATCTCTTAGCACGTGCATCCAACAACTGACCTGCAAGCACCATCAATTCTCATATCCTTTATTACATCTCAATCCTCAGCTGCATGCATGGTAGAAGGAAAAAGAGGATCAGAGGAGCATAGGTAGACAGAGGCACGTGGGCGGTGCTGACATGGTGACTGCGAACAGCGTCGAGCAGAGCAGGCAACAACACGCTCAAACATCAATGAAGCTCGTTTCTGACACTTTGCGTAGAGTTATCGTCATACTTTTATATTTATATATATATACATACATACATACATATATATATATATATATATATATATATATATATGGATTACTAATTTACACAATTTGCCATGTCTAGGCACAGGAAAACTTCAGCAAAGCTCGAATTCAAATTTGATTCAAAAGTTATATATGTGTATATCGTTCTATTTATTAATGAATTTTATTTTATTTATAAAGGTTGCTTTTCCTGCTTAATCTAATAGAACAAACCATTCACTATTTATTTGTCAGGATTATCGTTCGATATTCCTAAATATTTTTACGCACTGAAATTTAACCTGGGTGTTTACTTAAGTCCGTGAAACTAAGTCACACAGGATTCGCTTATCACCTCAAGTACGTTTTAAATTAAAAACCCGAGAAACTCATTTCGGAAATTTTTCTTAGGCCTAAATTGGGGTGCTAAACAAGCTCGTAACACCAGGGGTATTACATTCATCACCCTCTTGAAGGATAGGTAGGGGTACGTTCGCCCCGAATGGATGCATTTCTTGATAGCCCCTGTAGTCTTCTTCGTCCGTCACTCCATTAACACCGATAATCTTTCTTTTCCCTTCTAGGACTACTTTTATCCTTTCTTTTGTCTTGTTGTCCCTTGCATAGAAGACTTGCATAATATCTCTTGCAAGGACAAAGGGGTCATCTCTGTATGCGGTCTTAGTGAGATCAACAGTAGTGAACCCTTCGCTGTCAGTGTTGATTTCCTCGAGCCGGACCCACTGGCCAGCGAAAAAGAGCTGCCTTCAATGGACCGTAGGCTAGCTCCCATATCTCCTCTATGAAACCATAGTATGTTGCCTGCACGTTGCCGTTTTCGTCGTGAGCATCAAAACAAACACCACAATTTTGGTATGTGCTCTTTCCAATCTTGCTTTTTTGTGTAAAATGTGAATCCATTGATCTTATACCCTTGGTACTTAAGAGATGTACTCGAAAGCCCCTTGGCTAAGGCATCCAGTTGATTATCCAACTTTATTCCAAGCAAGCGACTGTCAGCAACCAGCTGACAAATTCCTCTTTATGTGTTTTATCCAGCCAAGCCTGTGACTTGCTCGATACAGAGTTTGCAGCTGATTGCCTGTGCTCATCAATGTATGGCATCACACCCTCAGGCTTGCTAGAAAACAGTGAACTATGCCTGTCTGAAATAAACAGGGTCATCTACTTTAACAGATTTATCCCTGATCATTCCTTTGCCATGTAGTCTTTCCTCAGTGATGAGATTCTAGAACTCTGACCCTTTTGATGTCTAGATAATATGTGCAGAACTCAATAGCCTCCTCCATTGACCATCCTTCAATCATGCCCCCTTCTAGCCTGAATCTGTTCCTAACATACCTCCTGAAAACTTTCATCAATCTTTCGAAAGGGAACATCTGAATGCAGGTACATTGGGCCAAGGGCTCTAATTTGGTCAACAAGATGAATGATCAGATACAATGAGATATCAAAATAAGTCAGGCAGGAAATGCATCTTAAGCCTAACGAGAGTTTCGGCTATGTCCCGCTGCAGCTGCTCTAGCGTGGACACATCAATGACCTTTTTGAGATCGCATTGAAGAACAAGCAAAGCTTTATGATTGGGGCACTGACCTTTGGGGGGAGGATACCACGCAGTGTAACAGGGAGCAGCTGAGTCATAATGACATGATAGTCATGGGCCTTCATAGGGCCATAGTTGAACTTGAGTTCTCTCATGTTCACTAGCCTCTTCGGGTTCGCACAGTAGCCCATCGGGACTTTGAGTTCATTAAAGAAAGAAATAAGCGTATGCTTTTCTTCCTTCTTCAATGTCCATGATGCAATCAAAAGTTCGAACTGGCCATTCTCTAGCTCCACGGGATGCAATTCCTTCCTGATTCCTAAGTGTTGCATGTCCAGACGTGTGGCTAGTGAATCCTTCGATGTCCCCCCGATGTCCATCAAGGTGTTAAGAGTGTTAGCGCACATGTTTTTAGTGATGTGCATGGGATCAAGACAATGGCGTACACTCAGAAATGGCCAGTAAGGTAGTTTCTAGCAAACCTGATTTTTTCTTCCAAACAGCTCCCATCAGGCGCTGCTACTGCATTGTCCCCCTTTCCAAGGACAACCTCTAGTTTGTTGAGTTCTCAAAGTATCGCAGGCCCGTCTCGATATGTTAGAGCTAAGCATTTCTCAATAGTACCATTTAAATCTTTTCTGTTCCTACGGTAAGGGTGATCCTTAGGTAGGAACCTACGATGTCCCATATAAACTATCTTTGAGTTATTTGGTAGATTTACCGCATCGGTGTCGTCCAAGCACTCGACACATCCAATATAGCCTTTTGTCTTCTCTCCGGACAACGAACCTCGACCTGGCAGGTCGGTGATTGTAGCGATAAGTACTCCCTTGATCAGTGACATGTTCCTTTTTATACTCGTCCCAAATATCCGGCACACCCTTTTCAAACATCTCTACTAGTTCATCGATCACCGGTTCCAGAAACACATCGATGTCATTCTCAGATTGTCTTGGCCCTTGGATCAGTAGTGGCATCTGGATGTATGACCGTTTCATATAGACCCAAGGTGTAAGGTTGTATATATAGAGCATCACTGGCCAGGTGATATGATTGCTTCTAACCTAGTCGAAAGGATTCATCCCATCTGTGCTCAAAGCAAACCAAATGTGCCTTACCTCTCACCGATGTCCTTATAGAACATAGTATTGATAGTCCTCCAGTCATGCCCATCAGGTGGGGTGCCTCATCATTGTATCTTTCTTATGCCCTTCGCCATGCCAGCGCAACAGCTTGGCTGACTTTGCATATGCAAACAGCCTATGCACCCGGGGAGCTATAGGGAAATACCAAACGACCTTTATGGGACCTCCTCTGGTCTTGGTACCCTCATCTAACGGCCCTTCCTTGTACCATGGAGCTTCACACTTGGGGCACTTGTCCAAGTCTTTGTAATTTTTCTCCACGGTACAATATGCAATCATTGGAACTACGTATGGATTTTTTCAACCTCGAGGCCGATGGGGCAGATCAATTGCTTGGCCAAGTATGTCTTTTCTGGCAACTTGTTTTTTCTAGGAGCATTTTCCTTATTATACCTAACAACTGATCAAAGCCTTTATCACTCAATCCATTTGTCGATTTGAACTCTAATAGCATGATGTCGGCTTCCAGTTTGCTCATTGGACAATTCCTATACAATGATGTTTTGCCATCTTGTCTCATTTTCTTTAGCTTTCTTAGCTGTCTTTCATTAAGACATCCGGTCTCTACATTACGTAGCAGCTGAGAAATGCCATCGTTATCCTCGGTGTCGTCAGCTAGCGTGTTCCTAAACACATTATTAACTGTGGACATAGGTTCCAGTGTTGACACTGGGTTCCTCGTCAGCATCGTGCATGGCTACGTCTGGCATGTCCACGTCATCATTGTTTTCCTGCAGAACATTCACACCAACCTCGTCATACATAGTCCATATCATATAGTTTGGCATGAAACCCCCTGGTAATCAAGTGCGATCGTATAGACTCAATTTGACGAAAGTTCCTATGATTCTTGTCATCTTTGCATTGGCAGAAGACAGGGTTCACATTTTTAGCATGGGCTTTGGCATCGGTGATAAACTGACTGATGTCATGCATGTACCGCTTGTCTATTCAGGACAGATGCATCCGCTCTCGATCCATCTCTGCACAAAAAAAATACTTAGACAGTAATTACAAAGAATTAATAAGAAATCGAGCTTCATGAACAACAATTGTAGCTAGAAAGTACCATTTTTAGAAAACATTATTGTACACTAATTATTGAAAAATTAAAATTGGTAGCCCTGGCCCTGTAAATTGAAAATCATAGTAAAAAACAATTATTGCACAATATTGAAGAACGACTATTATACTATACTTCTAAGAACTAATTATAGCATCACATACTAACAATGATGATCTTGACCACCATGGAATAATTAGCTAGGAATCTAAATGTGTTCATAGACACCAACCTTTTGGATGATGGATTCACTATAATTTGAGCCTTGCACAAATGTCCAATTGAAAAAGTGCTCTCTAGAATGGAGAAAGAACTAGAATGAGAATCAAGCAATGTAGCCATCAAAACAAAGCTAATTAAGTAACAAAATCAAATGAGTGGATGTTTGTTACTGACCTTAAAGCAAAAAGATCAAGCCATTCTTTAAAATCCAAGCATCAGCTTCATGGTGAAGAGCAGCCGCAATAATGGAGGGAAGGGTCCAAACGCGCGCCTTTATTCTCGGGATGGAAGAGAGGAGGAATGAGAGGACTGGCTGTAGCCTTTTGTGTTGTAGGCTTATCACCGTCGGTTCTTGCCTTAGAACCGACAGTGATAAAGTCCAATCACTGTCGGCTCTTGGCTTAAACTGGTAGTGATGAGTGCCCGTCAAAACACTGCCGGTTCAAGCCACAAACCGGCAGTGATGTGGTCCTTCACTGCCGGTTTTAGCCCAGCCCCTAATTATCTTTTCATTTTCAAGCTCATAACTGGCAGTGAAGGTACATCACTGCCGGTTCTCACAAATCCGACAGTGATGATGCCGGCAGTGATGTGTAAATCTGGC
The DNA here is from genome assembly GCF_019320115.1 of Miscanthus floridulus. NCBI lineage: Eukaryota > Viridiplantae > Streptophyta > Magnoliopsida > Poales > Poaceae > Miscanthus > Miscanthus floridulus. The sequence continues at coordinate 22,534,346 of NC_089598.1, forward strand.
GTAGTGTGTTCCTACCGCACTCCTGCCTTATATATATATTTGATGTTCGTCTCAATTACTCAAATCCATGATCCAAATAAAATCAAATGCTCTGTGTGCGAAATTCATGAATCGAGCATATCTTATCCAATTAGATTATTCCTTGTAGACTAACCTACCCACCCAATTTAGGATTTGAACCACTTATAGAAATATATTGGGGTTGCAATATCAATGGATAGATCATTCAAATATTTATCATCATACAAATAGATTATTCCTTGTGGTAGACTAACCTACCCACCAAATTTAGGATTTGAATCGCTTATAGAAATTCGAAACTTTTCATTTTTAGAAAGTTACACAATTATACTCATCACTTTTTACGTGACAACTTATCACTGCAACTTCTTATCATAACTTTTATGAACTTTTTCAAAAAATTAGCTCCACAATTTTCTAATATATATATATATATATATATATATATATATATATATATATATATATATATATATATATATATATATTTGATGTTCGTCTCAATTACTCAAATCCATGATCCAAATAAAATCAAATGCTCTGTGTGCGAAATTCATGAATCGAGCATATCTTATCCAATTAGATTATTCCTTGTAGACTAACCTACCCACCCAATTTAGGATTTGAACCACTTATAGAAATATATTGGGGTTGCAATATCAATGGATAGATCATTCAAATATTTATCATCATACAAATAGATTATTCCTTGTGGTAGACTAACCTACCCACCAAATTTAGGATTTGAATCGCTTATAGAAATTCGAAACTTTTCATTTTTAGAAAGTTACACAATTATACTCATCACTTTTTACGTGACAACTTATCACTGCAACTTCTTATCATAACTTTTATGAACTTTTTCAAAAAATTAGTTCCGCAATTTTCTAATTTTGAAAAGTTACAAAGTTATACTCACAACTTTTATGCATAACTTTTTACGGAACAAATTATCACAACAACTTCTCATCACAACTTTTTTTACTTTCCTATTTGTAGGAAAAAAAATATTTCCACAACTTTATTTTTTCAGAAAGTTACATAGTTATATTCATAACTTATGTGCATAACTTTTTACGAGACAACTTGTCATACAACTTCTCAGTGTAAAGATAAGAAAATGGTTAGATTAATATGAAAACACAAAAAACAAAGAAAAAGAAAAACAAGAAAAGAAAACAAGCAATGAGAAAAGGAAAGAAGGAATTAATAAAATGAAACAAGACAAAAAGTGAGAAAACCATTGGCGGATGAAACTTCGCTAAATCAAATTTATAATAGAAAGTATAGAGGACGTTGAGAGAACATGACAGATATTCCGTCCACTTGCCTAGTACGACCCACCATGTGATTAGTGACTAACGTCGTCCCGCGTATAGAAAGTGTTCACTCGTTTGAAACCGAGCGAATGACCGTGGAAATGGAATTGGGCATATTTAGGACTAAGAGTCAAAAAAAAGTAACCGTATAAGAAAACAAGATGGCCTCCATGGTAGCAATGCTAGGTCAACAAAAAAAATTACACACAGTGTCAATTGCTACTAACTACTGTTCCTATATACCGCCCATGCTTATTATATGTGTTTCATGTTCGTCTGAATTATTCAAACGCATGAGTAGTACTAGTGGTGAGTGAAATGTTCTTTAATCTCTTTCTTTCTTTTACTGAATCTTGGCCGGAAGCTGCGGGCTGGCCTGAATATACTATGTATGAACATGTCGTTTGGCGTCGATGGGAGCGTTATTAAAACAAGAGGGGTTAAAAAAAATTATGTGCGATGTGCTTCCGAGAAATGGTGGGACAATGTTTGGTGTGGGAACGAAGACAATAGCGGCAAAGCAAGAGTTTTTTAGATGGACGATGATACTCTGTTGTACATGTACTATACCTCCGACCCATCCAAATATATATATATATATATATATATATATATATATATATATATATATATATATAAATATAATTCTAACTTTATCCTTAGTTAAACTATTCTAAATTTAACCAAATAACATATATAACTCCAAATAGGAATATTATCATAAATATTTGTAGTTTTTTTATATACAATTTTTTCAATTTGAGATTAGTTGACCTAGGATTATATGCTAGAGTTTAGATTCTTTTCGAACAGAGATACAGTAGTATTTAGTATATATATGGTGTTCGGATGATTTTTCAGTTTCCTAGAAAATAGTGACCCCATTTTTTTCAGCAAGGTGCTAACTATTGCGACAGTGAAATAATGTAGAAATTTTACTATCCCACGGGTGATGCAACAATAGGAATTGTGAAAGCATATATATATATATATATATATATATATATGCTCGACTCTACATAGGATTGGAACGGAAAGCAACACATTGGGTAACTTACTAACTACTCTCATGTGCCTCTTTTTTAATTAGGTAGACAGAACTTCCAGAGCGGTTTTTAGAGTGAACCTAGGGAAGAGCTCTATCAAAAAAAAATTTGACTGGTCAAATAATTTTTTTTAATAACGAAGTGATTATATGATAATTTTGTGAATTCATTATATACCATGAACTAGAGACGCAGCTTAACATACTATATTTAGATACACATGGCTAGTTACTAGTCGGATTAAAAATTAGACTAAATTAGTTATCATTGGCAAACTAGTTGGCTAACAACTAGTTGAAGACTTGTCCAAAAAAATTTAGCTTACCTATACTATTAGCTCTCCTATTTGGATGTATTAGAACTAATTTAGTCTAGTTTTTAACTAGCTACTAATCAAGCATTGGATCCAAACAGGACCTAACTTCTCGTATGATTCACTTTCTATGTAGTATAAGAATTATTCGCTACCAAATCACTTGTATACAAGAATCATCACTTTTTTTTTCTGAAACGAACCGGGCAGCAAATTAAGAATCTGGAGAAGCAAGAGCTAGCTCAACCGAGTGCTAAAGTGCACCAAATTACTAAGAATCATAGTGCATTATTACCCCGCGATCCTGCGTCCGCAGTGAGTACTAAAGTGAAACGACACATGCAGAGAATCAGAACCACATCACTCAAAGTGACCCACAGAATTTTTATATTTGTCAGAAAAGGAACCAGAACGTGTACTATACTGTAAGATGAAAAAAAAGGCGATTAAAATTTGACAATCTAGTCTATAGTCATGTGCAGAACTTAAGGCCTGTTTGGCAGGGCTCTAGCTCCTCTGAAAATGGCTTCGGCTCTGGCTCCTCTGGAAGAGCAGCTCCTCTAGAGGAGCTGAAGCCGTTCTGGAAAACGTTTGGCAAAACGGCTTCTTCGCACTAGACGACGTGAATCCACAGGAAGGAGCCGCGTGAAGCTCGTTTTTTAGGCTTCTCCTGCGCAGGTAAAAAATGGCTCCGGCTCTTGACCGGCTCTCCATACGGAGCTCTTTCCAAAATAGGTGTTTGACACAGCTCCTACAGCTCTTGACCGGCTCTTCATACGGAGCTCTTTCCAAAATAGGTGTTTGACACAGCTCCTACAGGAGCCGGAGCTGAAACCCCTGCAGAAGCCCTGCCAAAGAGGCTCTTACAGCCTATTCGGTTGGCTGGTTCGTATCGTTGCTGATTCATTTATATGAAAAAAAATACTACTAGCTGGTTCGTTGGAACAATGTCTATGTGAGGGGCTGGCCAGCCCACCCAGCCAGCCCGCCCCAGCCGAATTCTAGCTTTGTCTCTCTTCGGCGTCATGGTTAGGTCGGTGTCTTGTTGTGACCGTGTCAGTCAGTCAATAGGCAACTTAATGCTAAAACTGTGTGCTGTCTCTACCTGGGCATCGTGTGGTCTACATCGCATTGGTTCTACCTGTTTCCCACGATCGCACACGTTACGTATTACGCGCCACGCCTAAAACTTTACACATTAGATTTAAATAAGACCTGAATTTTTTTATATTTGTCGGAAATGAAAAAAAAAACGATTAAAATTTGACCATCTAGTCTATAGTCATGTGCAGAACTAGCTAGTGCAGCGGGTCGTATTCTAGCTTTGTCTCTCTTCGGCATCATGGTTTTGGTTGGTGTCTTGTTGTGACCGTGTGAGTCGGTCAATATGCTAATTGTGTGCTGTCTCTACCTGGGCATCGTGTCGTGTGGTCTACATCGCATTGGCTCTACCTGTTTCCCACCATCACACACGTAATACGCGCCAAGCCGCACTGACCAGGCCAGCAGCCGGGCCGGCCCCGACCTGCCCGCACCAAACCGCATGGACTTGAGAGACGCAGTCACGCAGACGGCAGACCTTGGAATTTCGGTACACACGCGTAGACATATAGCCTTTGTCTTGTTACAATTACAGCTCTCAGTGCATTCCAAAAATTTTAAGATAAGGGAAATCCTCAAATGACGTAGGTACCCACAGGTTAATACCAATTAAGGTATTTTTTCTCAAATTATGGTTTTCTTTTCAATAAACTTTGCCAAATCTAGACATTGACAAGCCATAATATACTATATTTCAGGACGGAGGGAGTAGGTCTCTACCTCTACTGGGCTAGGCGTCTAGGCTAAGGCTAGTGCCACAGCACTGATGCCGTCATCTCACTATTTTTTAAAAGGACGATAAAAATTTTGCTGTGATTTTTATTAGGTGAAGAAAAAAAATCAAGTGTTGGTCTAATTTTTTTAGTAGAAACCGGTTCCCAAAAACTACTTAACTGAGGAGAATACTGGCCGCGGGGGTTGGTGGATGGCCGGCTGGGTATGTTAGTAGAAGGGCGCGCCAGTTTTGCATGTGTAAGTATGAAATTCTTGACGCGGTTGGCTGCATGCATGCACCAAAGCTAGTGGAGAAATTCGAAGAAATTTCCTTTGAGAAAGGTTCAGAGGATGCACCAGGGGGTCATTGCCTTGCCTGGTCAATTGGAGGAGAACCTGTCGCTCAAAAGTTTTAGGAGGCCTTGGAATCAAGGATCTTCAAAAATTCGATAGAGCATTGCGCCTACGGTGGCTATGGCTAAAGTGGCGGGATCTTGACGGGCCTTGGGCAGGATTCAACATCAACACAACTCCTACAGAAACAGAACTATTTATGCCTTGAAAAATTTTGGCATGGCTGGAAGTGCACCAAAGCAAATTGCACCTCTATGTTTCAAATTGCCTAGGCGGAAAAGTTTAGCTGTGGCGCAAGCATTGAGAGGAAATTTAAGGATGTGTGGTCTGCGACGTATGTCCGCTGATCAAGAGTTAAGGAAGTATGTGACACTTTGGGAGGTTTTGCAGCCAGTCCAACTAGATGATCGAGAGTTATTGTATGACTTGTCTATTAGCCTAGTCTCAATGGAGTTTCATAGATATTAAATAAGTTGAGATGACATAGTATAGATAAAGAGAGAGCCATGATAAAAGTTTAATGTGATGAAATGAGTTTTACGGGGATATATAAAACTTGTCCACACTGTTTCTAATATACATTAGATTCTTAGAAACTGAGACATGAAGCTCTGAGACCGACCTTATGCTAATCTATTGTTGATTTGGCTTAGCTTGATAGCTGCAATCATATTAAACTTGCTCTGAACTGGTGTACGGTGGTGGTGGTGGAGGTGCGAGTCACTGAGTGTGGTTCCAACAACCCGGACTAGTGCATAGAAATGGATAAATAACCATGTTCACGTATCCTTGGTTGGTGCAGGGAATAAATATAATTCAGCTTGTTCAGTTTAAATTTATCAGTCATAGAACTGTATTTTTCTCTCACAACATCATATAGCTTTATGATGAGGAAACATCTCGAAAGAAATATATGTCCGCTGGGCTCAAGTTCACTGCCCACGTTTTTATCGTGTGGAACTCTTGAAAGAAATATATGCCCGCTAGGCTACAAGTAAATGTCATGTCTGCATATAGCTTTATGACGAGGAAACATCTCAACATCATTTACCAGGGGGTCTACTCTCTAGTTTAGTCAAAAAGATGGTCCACAAAGTTAGCACACTTCATAAGAAAAGAAAACAAAAGAAGCGTATCGTGCAACAGGCGATGATCACGGGTCAAATGGTCAATATTGGTCGAAAGATGTTGGTGGAGAGACGAACCAATCAGAACTTCAGAAGGCCGAGCGGCTTGCAAGCAGGCCAAAAGATGACCCAGTCCTGCTCCTTATATTTCTCCAACCCGGCCGAATCCAACTTAATTTGCAAGGTAAAGAATGCATCAAACCACTGTTCAACACGGTTCTTATAAATTTCTTGCGTCACGGAGAGGCCCTCAATGGACAGAAACACACGACACGATAACACGTAATATACGGATTGTGTTTGTCATCACGGCAGATAGAGATGTCACTAAGCCTCGAGATATATACACTATACGTTTGACGGAGCAAGTGGTACGACCGTTGAGCACTGGACGACATTTAGGATTACTTAAGTTACTCGTTTCATATTGCTTAGTACTATTTTATATCAGCCTGTTTGGTTTGCCGAATTAATTGGATTTCACGCCTGCGCTCGTGAAATCCAACCTGCGACCTAACTAGACAGTCCCCAGCCTCATGAAAATTAAATAAAAGATTGCAACGCCAAGGTATATATTATACACAAGGCCTCAACTTCATTGCAGAGGCACCCCACAAATCAAACTACGCCATTTTCCTTTGTGCCACTGGTACCAAAATAAAATCAATGTGCGTCACAAATTAAAACGGTCGCAGACTCGCAGCAGACCGTGCCAAAGCTTGCTAGCTACTTATTATTTATTCCTTCTGTATCCGATCCATTGGTTCATGCAGGTTCTTTGATGGATTCCGTGAATCTGAAAGCCGGGGCCGATTGCTCTTCAGTGTTATTGTTTATATATATATATATATATGGACTATGACATCAAGATTTCAACACCTGCTCCAGTCAAATTGTCTGACTTTACTACTCGCTCTGTCGTTCGAAAAAGAATACAGTTAGCACAGTAGGAAATCAAACCGTCTAGAGTTTGACTAAGTTGAGGCCTTACCAGGGCTAGTTCATTTTCACAGAAAAATTCCAGCATTTGAAAGGAGAGCCTTATAATTAAATTTATTTATTTTACGATATTAAATAAGTATGGTTAGATTCGTCAAAAAATATAATTATATTTATCTGATATCATAATATCACTCTCTTTTTTATATACTTAGCTTGACGACCAAAAACTAAACTATACGTAGTTTGACTAAAGACAACTAAAGTTGCATCTTTTTTAGGATGGACAACAATAGATGTAAGTGATGAATGTGCTCACGCAAACATATAACTAAAAAATGTGTCAAACTCACCCCGCCTACCCTGTCTTGGATTCGATCTACTTTTTGCGTGCTCCTAAGTTCATTTTAAATCTCCGTGATACAATGATAATGTTGTCAATAATACTAGTGATCCATGATAGTTAGTAGACCCTTATAACTTGTTAGCAGGAGTTGTTGAACCACAATCAATGTTAGATCAGCACTAGTTAAACTGGAGACTGGAGCAGTACAGTATGTTTGGAATGACGACGATGATGCCGCCCTAGCCCTAGTGTTCGCAATTCAGATAGCACTTTAGTTTTCTGCTGTGGAGGGGGGAAACACGGTATAAGCACGTTGATGTTACTCCTTGTAGGTAGGGATGAAAACGGTACGGATATTTTCCGACCGTATTTGAAACCGAATCCGTTTAGAGGGGTTGAGATCTGTCCGTATCCGAGTTCGGATATCCAACATCCGATACCGTATCCGTATCCGAATACTCAAATCGCATATTTATTATGTCGATATCCAATCGTATCCTATCCGACATAGTTGACACTATCCATATTCGAATCCGAATCCGGACAGAAATATGAAAACAAATGTAATATCGGATTATCGGTGATATCCGTCCGTATCCTATCCGTTTTCATCCCTACTTGTAGGCGTCCTTTTGGCGCCTCTCTGTAACAACTCGGGTTATCGAGCATCCAAAAATGCGAGCTTTTTAATTTTTTTTCCTACAATTGTTTGAAGCATGTAGCTTCTAGGACAAATCCGAGTCTAGCCCACTTACAAATCGTTGCATCCATTTAGATTTGTTTGTAGAAGTGTGTCGGTGCTCTCGAATTAGTTCTGTGTTTGAGTCTTATTAGAGTTTGGAGTGCACAAATCCGTAGCAAGAATCCCTTCTCAAATTCCCCTTTGAGTTCTTCTCAAATCTCCTTTGAATTTTCCTTTCAAATTTCTTTGACACAATCTCAAATTCCATAAATGGCAAAGAGGAAAACTCTTTTCTTTTCTCTTGGGCCGAAACTCCTCCCATCCTACCTTCTTATGCAAGCCGAGCGGGCCCCTGGCCCAAACCGCCGCCAGGCCTCGGCCTCCCTTCGGCCCAGCAGCGCCCCCGCCTGGCCTGCCTCGCGCTTGCTCCCGCGACTGCCCACGCGCGCGCAGCCCATGGCCCAGCTTCGCACCACGGCCCCTGCAGGCCTGCCAGCGTAGCGCCGGCCCCACAGGCCCGTCCACGACGTGAGACCACCAGCCCAATCACAGCCCCAGCGGGCCCAAAATGGTGGCGCCCCTGACCTAAACCCTAACATGCCCTGCTCCTAAGCTGTCGCCGCCGCTACGCACGCACCCGAGCTACGCCACCGCCTCGGCGTCCGTACCATGCGCCGAGGGATGTGTGTCCCGTCCGTGGCACGAATGACGGCGATCACCGGAGCGCCTCCAACCCTAGCCACCGCTCGCTATAAGAACAACAGCTGCCACCGCTCTTTCTGCTACTCCTAATCCGCCGCCGCACTCTCTCTTCCTCCTCTCCTCGCTCTCCGCTCTCTGTTGCCGATGGCACCAGCCGTAGCCGACCGCGCGAACACCATAGCCAGCCGCACCGGGACCAGCCACCCTCGGCCACGCCACCACCACCGACCGCGCTGTGCTCTGCTTCGCCCCTCGCCTCCGCCTCAACCAGCCACACGACCACCTCGCTGGCTTCCCCTTGTTTGTGGGGGGTATAACCCGAGGTACCCACGGCAATGGACATGGGTCGCACCACCAGGGGAGGTCCAGCCCATAAGAAGAAGGCATGTGATGCAAGACACTAATCGGCATGCATCACACAATTTTAGGAAAGAATCTTAAAGATAGAGAAGGATCTGTTCAGATATGATAGATATCGTATTCCTTATAAATACTTACCATATACCCGAATAGATCTAGATCTAACCGACTTGTAACCCTGTCCCCAGACTATATAAGGAGGGCAGGGACCCCCTCGAATTCATCTTATATTCAATACAATCCAACAAAGACACATGACGTAGGGTATTACGTCGATTAGATGGCCTGAACCTGTCTAAATTGTTGTCCCTGCGCCATGTGTCACCATCCGATTCCTATTACACGCACCTCCGCCGATCATCTACTACCATAGGTATACCCCTCGGTAGACTGCCGACCAGATTTCGTCGACAGTGGCGCGCCAGGTAGGGGGTGTGTATGCTGATTCCATGGCCAACTAGATGGTCACTTTCTCGAGCTCCATGGCCTTTCCCGAGCCAGGTCAGATCTTCATGGTTGGATCCATGACTTAGATCATCGGCCCCGACAGCAATGGGAAGATCGTGGAAGTGGTGCAGGATCACCCTGCGTCGATCGCACTAACACTTGCAACGACATCTTCGATCCCGACACCCCGCCGCTGGGTTAGGAGATCCATCAACAGTGATGATCTGATCGCATCCATCGATTGGGTCACAGACCGCTTAGCAGAATGTCAGCTCCTTGTGGGTTCGGTCTTAGATCAATCTAGAGCGAGTGACGAATTTCTTGTACTCCAAGATCACCAAGCCGCTACAATCGAACGACCTGCTCGGCCACTTCGTTCAAGGTGGCTAGATTCTGATCTGGTGATCACGGCAACTCTAGAAGGGCGTATCGTTCAACTCCGACCACTCCCCGCCCTGACGGAGAGCATGCCAAAGCCCTATTCTTTTGGGCTGGTGGGTGCGGGTCCAATCTATCAGGACACCGTGCTCCATCTTTTCGTTGACCACGCCGAGCGCAGCCGTGTCGACAACCTCTATCAGATTGACTCCTTGAGGCCGACCAGCCTACGCCAATGGTAAACATGGTGCAAATCTGAACAGATTTTCTAAATGAAACGCTCCACACCATACTAGAGTAAAGTCCTAAGCCATACTCTGAGGCCTCTGCTAATAGCTGCCCATCTTTCCCTCTAGGTTTGGGGAGAGAGCTCTTCATGGTTAGCCACGATAGCATCACTATCAATGGAGAAACCAGTGTATAGTACTGTGAGAGCAAAACCAGGAACGCTGATTGTCAATGATGTCATAGTGAAGAAGCAGAAAACGCCGCCCATGCCACCAAAGGTGGCCCACCGCCTCTCGTCCGTAATCTCCAACAAGAGTTTCTCATAGTGGATAATCAGCGGGTGGAGCAGACGTCGAGCGCCAATCTGGCTGTGGCCACCCACGAGTTGGCTAGACTCCCACAAACGCCAGAGATACTCAAGATTCAAGCGCTGCTCAAGCAGCTCAGGCCCAAGTCAATGACATCTAGAATTGGATGTGGCCACCCGCGAATTGGCTAGATAGTGAGGCTATCTCCGCTTTCACAAGAGGACTCCATCACCGTCAGGAGCTGTGCTCCAAAATATTACCACAAGAGGCCCCAGACCATCGGTGAACTCCTCAAGGTTGCAAACTCATACGTAGACTCTAAAGAAGCTGATTGGCCAGAGGGATCAAGGGCTGCACAGCCATGTCGCCGCTGACTAGGAAACTCCATCGACAACGTAGAGCACGCTAAGTGAAATTTCAATGCTGCCTATGAAGAACTCCTTGATGGTCCATGCCTAATTCACAAGAACAAGCACACCATGCGGCAATGTTATGGCATGGCTAAAGCTTTCCGCGATGAGGAGCAGAAATGGCGAATGTGCAAGGACGACAAGTCAGACGATGGCAAAGGGGAGGAGCGTCCTAAGGGCGCACGACCTACAATCCAAGATACCAACAAGACCATCGCCACAATTTTTGGAGGATGTGTCGCCTCCGAGAGCAAACACCAGCAGAAGCTCACCGCTCGGCAGGTCATGTCGATCACCAAGTACAACACGGTCGTCGATCCCAAATATTTGGGCTGGTTAGAGCATCCTATCACATTTAGTAGGGCCGACCAGTGGGCAAATATCCCATACCCTGGGCATTTCCAACTCATGCTGGATCTAACCATCCGCAACGTGCGGTTCAAGAAGGTCCTCATCGATGGTGGGAGTGCCTCAATATCCTCTTCACCGGAGCCCTAACTGAGTTAGGCCTCACAAAGAATGATCTCACCCCTGTTGATTCTCCATTTTGGGGTATTGTACCTGGTAGAGCGTCCCAACCTTTGGGGCCGATCACCTTGCTAGTCCAGTTTGGCACCACCGACCACTTCCATACTGAGTATGTGAACTTCTTCGTGGCTGACTTTGACACCGCCTACCACGCCATCCTTGGCCGACCAGCTCTCGCCAAGTTCATGGCCGTGCCCCATTATGTCTACATGGTGTTGAAGATCCCGACGGAGCAAGGCGTTCTCACCCTATGCGCCAACGTCTCCACTGCCTATGACTACGAACGAGAAGGAATCGCCATCGCCGAAGCAATGGACCTTTCAGCCAGAATGGAGGTTTGCATCGCCGGCTCCAATAAGATCCTAGCAGAGGAGTAGGCGATCCTGACTCAGGAGCCACCTCGGTCTGTGACTAAGTCCAAAGACACAAAAGAGGTTAAGCTCGTGATCGACGACAGAAGTAGGACGACCTAGATTGGGGCCCATCTCGACCCCAAATAGGAAGATGCGCTCATCGGCTTCCTCCACAGAAACGTCAATGTGTTTGCATGGAAACCTGCTGACAAGCCCGGTGTTCCTCTAGAGCTAATCGAGCACTCCTTAAACGTCTCACCGACTGCCAAACCAATCAAGCAAAAGCTATGACAATTCGCTCAAGGCAAAAACGAGGCCATTAGGGCAGAAATAACACGTCTCTTAGCAGCTAGTTTTATTAAAGAGGTGTATCACCCGAAGTGGCTCGCCAATCTAGTCCTTGTATGAAAAAAGAACAATGAAGGGAGAATGTGCATTGATTATACCGATCTCAATAAGTACTGCCCTAAAGACCCCTTTGGCTTACCTCGCATTGATGAGGTCATAGATTCAATAGCCGGTTGTGAGCTCTTGTGCTTTCTCAATTGCTATTTTGGTTATCACCAGATCTCCTTAAAGGAGGAAGACCAGATCAAGACTTCGTTCATCACACCCTTCGGTGCCTATTGCTACACCACCATGTCCTTTGGGCAAAAGAATGCTGGCGCCACCTACTAGAGGGCTATCCAATGATGCCTCCAAGAGCAAATTGGGAAGAACATCGAGGCCTACGTCGATGATGTGGTGGTTAAGTCTAAGACTGCCAATAATCTCATCGCCGACCTCAAAGAAACCTGCCAAAACCTGAAGAAATTCCAATGGAAGTTGAATCCCACTAAGTGCATATTCGGTGTTCCATCTGGTATACTCCTAGGCAATGTCGTCAGCCGCCACAACATCAAAGTAAACCCAGAAAAGATAGAAGTGGTCACCAAGATGAAACCACCGACCTACGTAAAGGATGTCCAAAAGCTAACGGGATGCATGGCGGCTTTAAGCCGTTTCATATCCCGATTGGGTGAAAAGAGTTTACTTTTCTTCAAGCTGCTCAAAGCTTCGGGGAAGTTCACCTGGACGCTTGAAGCCGACAAGGCCTTTGATGAGCTCAAACAATTCCTCATGATGCCTCCAGTTATGATAGCACCATAGCCTAGTGAAACCTTATTGGTCTACATCGCCGCAACCAACCGTGTCGCCAGTACGGCCATTGTTGTTGAATAAGAAGAAGCCAGGCATGCCTATAAGGTTCAGCGCCCTATATACTTCATCAGTGAAGTCCTAGACGAGTCTAAGGCTCAGTATCCTTAGGTCCAGAAGCTGTTGTATGCTATCCTTATCACGTTCAGGAAGCTCCGCCATTACTTTGAGACGTATCAAGTAGCAGTGGTTACTGAGTATCCGCTGGGCGACATCCTACGTAATAAGGAAGCCAATGGATGCATCGTTAAATGGGCGGTAGAGCTTGGCATGTACTCCATTGATTTCAGGGGCCGCCAGACGATAAAGTCTCAAGTGCTCGCCGACTTCATCACCGAATGGACCTATATGCAAGCCTCTGTCTCAACCGATCGACCCAAGCATTGGGTCATGTACTTCGATGGCTCCCTCAACCTTGATGGTGCTGGGGTAGGTATCTTTTTTATTTCTCCATCTAGGGATCACCTCCGATATGTCCTCTGAATTCATTTTCCAACCTCCAATAATGCCGCCAAGTATGAAGCTTGTCTCCATGGTCTCTGCATTGCTGTCGAACTTGGTGTTAAATGCCTCTTGGTATATGGCGACTCTGCACTTGTCATTAATTAGGTCAACAAAGATTGGTCTTGTACCAGTGACAAGATGGATGCTTACTACTCGGAAATCAGAAAGTTGGAGGGCAAGTTCTACGGTATTGAATACCACCACGTCGTTTGAGATCAGAACCAAGCAGCCGACCAGTTATCTAAGCTAGGGTCGATCAGAGCCGAGGTCGCAGCTGGTGTCTTTGTCCAAGATCTCCAAACTCCATCCATTAAGCAGGGGCAAGCAGTTCATGAATCTTCCCCTACCGAGCAATTAGTCCTGGTAATTCCTGCACCGAGTAGTAATTGGCGAGAGCCTTTTATCAAGTACTTGACCACTGTAGATGTACCGACTGACAAGACTAAAATGGCATGCCTAATTCACCGCAGCAAGCATTACGTGCTAGTCGATGGCAAGCTAATGCGGAAGAATGCAAAGGAGGAATTGCTTCAGAAGTGCATATCCCAGGAAGAAGGTGTGGCATTGCTTCAAGAAATCCACGCTAGATCCTGTGGCAACCACGCAGCCTCTAGAAGTCTGGTCGGCAAAGCCTTCCGATTAGGTTTCTACTGGCCTTCAATAGTAGCAGATGCCGAAACACTCGTCCAATGGTGTGAGGGCTGCCAATTTTTCACCAAATAGATCCACGTTCTAGCTCAGGCTCAGTAGATGATTCCTGCCTCTTGGCCTTTTGCATGCTGGGGACTGGACATGATTGGGACATTCAAGAAAGCCCCCGGCGGATTCTGATGGGTTTATGTCGCTATTGACAAATTCTCCAAGTGGATCAAGTACAAGCCGCTCGTCTAGTCTACAGCAAAGCAAGCGGCAGAACTCTTCAACAACATCATCCACAGGTTTGGGCTACCGAACAGTATCATCACCGACCTTGGTTCTACATTTACTGGTAGCGACTTCTGGGATTTCTACGAGGATCATTGCATATCCGTTAAGTATGTATCGGTCGCACACCCTAGGGCCAACGGCCAGGTTGAGCAAGCGAATGGCATGATTTTAGATGCCCTAAAGAAGAGGTTATATGAGAAGGATTAGAAACATCTAGACAAATGGCTCAAAGAACTACCAGCTGTGGTCTGGGGACTTAGGACCCAGCCCAGTCGCAATACTAGAGTCTCCCCCTATTTCTTGGTGTTCGGATCAAAGGCTGTGGTACCCGCCCATGTTGCTTTCCGAGCACCAATGATAGAGAATTATGTTGAAGAGAACAACGATCAGGCACAACATGACAATGTCGACCGACTTGTGGAAGAATGCTTGGTCACATATGTTCGGATAGCCAAGTACCTAGACAGTCTATGTAAGTACTACAACCACAATATTCTAGAGCAATCCTTCGCGGTCGGTGATATGGTACTCCGCAGGAGACAAAAGACAGATGGGATGCACAAGCTATCTTCACCATGGGATGGTCCATATATCGTCAAGGCTGTGACCCGACCAGGGTCATATAGGCTCTGTGATCAAGACGGTGTTCACATCCCTAATTCCTAGCACATCGAACACCTTAGGCGTTTCTATCCTTGAGACGTCCTACAAAAGATATGTACCTTTTTACGCATATATGCATTTCAATAATGATTCTATTCGTGATGTTTTCTCCATTTGCTTTCATATTTTTTCTAGAAATACTTATTTCTCCATGCTAAACATCTTTGAGACAACGCATTCTATCGTTATTCGATTCGATGACCAGCCACGTTCTCTTTTGCGTTACCCATAAGCAGCCCTGTCCTCGACCTAGCACCCAAGTATGTATGAGCAGTAGCGCTCCGCGCCACGGGTGATCGATAGTGGCTCCTTGGTGATGCCTATAACCCCAAGTATGCATGAGCATAGTGCTCTATGCCATCGGCGATCGACAACGGCTCCTTGGTGATGCCTATATCCCCAAGTATGCATGAGCATAGCGCTCCGCGCCATGGGCGATCGGTAGTCTCCTTGGTGATGCCTATATCCCCAAGTATGCATGAGCATAGCACTCTGTGCCATGGGCAATCAGTAGCGGCTCCTTGGTGATGTCTATATCCCCAAGTATGCATTAGCAGTAGTGCTCTGCACCACGGGTGATCGGTGGTGGCTCCTCGGTGATGCATACATTCCTAAGCGTGCACAAACACCTCGAGATAAAATGCCCCCCACGTCTTGTCGGTACAGTGCTTAGCACTCTCCACGGTCTCCAATTTTCACCACGGTCTCCAAATTTTGCCACGGTCTCCAAATTTCACCATGGTCTCCATATTTCGCCAGGGTCTCCATATTTCGCTACAGTCTCCATATTTCGACACGGTGTCTAAATTTCGCCACGGTCTCCATATTTCGCCATGATCTCTAAATCTCTCCATGGTCTCCAAATTTTGCCATGGTCTCCATATTTTGCCACGGTCTCCAAATTTCGCCACGGTCTCTAAATTTTGCCAGGGTCTCCATATTTCGCCACGGTCTCCAAATTTCGCCACGGTCTCCATATTTCACAATGGTCTCCATATTTCACCACGGTCTCCATATTTTGCCATTGTTCTCCAATGTTCTCCATGTTCTCCAATGTTCACCACAGTATAGTGCTAATCACTCTCCAAATTTTACTCCAATGTCTAGTGCTAAGAACGGGGATTTCATTCTTTTTACAAATATGAACAAATTCCAAATAAACATAAACTGCTCTGCAAGATATAAAATTCACTGATATATCATTCCTGATAAACTCCGCTCTACTTTCTTCATCACTATGTTCATATATTCTGTAATCTGTCCTACTGTTTGTATTGTAGGATTATTGCGTAGATGGTCGTACCACCTGGCCTTCGTATTTCTCCGTCGATCAACTGGTCAGACCGTAGGTTCATGCCTTCATCGCCGACCAGTTGGTCGGACTGTTT
This sequence comes from Miscanthus floridulus, assembly GCF_019320115.1. Lineage (NCBI taxonomy): Eukaryota > Viridiplantae > Streptophyta > Magnoliopsida > Poales > Poaceae > Miscanthus > Miscanthus floridulus. The sequence goes on from NC_089598.1 coordinate 22,550,701, forward strand.
GGCGTTCACATCTACTCGACGTCACTTCACCGCCGACCAGTTTTTTGGGCTGCTCGGCGCTGGCTTCTTCACCAACCAACTGGTCGGATTGTCCGTCCTTTCATCGTCAGTGATGCTGGGGGCCCACCTGCTAGGCCGGGGACTTTTTGGTGTTTAGATTCTTCGTGCAAACATCGCCAGCTAAGCTAGAGACTCCCCGGGGCAATCGGATTTTGCTACGTCTCGACTGTCGATTCGCCTTTTGGCTCACTTCATTTTGCCGACGCTGCATGTCATATGTGCTATCAAGGTGCTCCATGCTATCCAGATCAGGGTGCTGATCTTGGACAGCACGTCAGGAGCCTTGATAAGTACATCTATCATAGCTACCCAGTGCTAAGCACGAGGACTTCATCCTTCACACTTAATTCTTTGATCCTGCTACAGGATGTTTCTCTATCTTACAACAGGCTCGAGGACTAAGTGTGTACACTTCACCTTGCGGTGAATGTACTATTATTCCTTCTTACTGGTTTTCAGCTAAGCTGGGGGCTAGCTATGTGCTCGGCTATGCTAGGAGTTGATTATCCTAATTTAGTGTTTGTTGTAATTCTTTGATCCTGACACCAGGTACATTCTTCACCTACTGTCAGGCTCGAGGACTACAATGTATACATTGTGCCTTGCGGCGCATGTATCAATATTAAGATCCTCTTTGACTAAGTCATGGATATTGATCATCTGACTTCGCCAACGAAGCCTAAGTGTGTACACTTCACCTAAGGTGGAGAATTTTTAAATTTTAAACTTGAGCCCCTTATATCCTTCTAGAAAGCCTTACTTGGCTAAGTCTGAGATCTACGTACCAATTAAACTGGTTGGCTTTGACTTCCATCGCTCGGATCACCAGTCAAAATGGTCAGCACTTCATTTTGTTAATTGGATTACCAGTTAGACTGGTTGGATTGCCAGATTAACTGTCTAACTCCAAGTTAAACTGCTTGGACCTGCTCAAGACGACGTTGCTCAACGGATATATGGCACTCGGGGATTACCTATGGGGGGTATAACCCCAGGTACCTATGGCAATTGACATGGGCTACACCACTAGGGGAGGTCCAGCCCAAAAGAAGGATGGTGTGATGCAAGACATTGATCGGCATGCATCACATGGTTTTAGGAAGGAATCTTGAAGATAGAGAAGGATCTATTCGGATATGATAGATATCGTATTCCTTGTAAATACTTACCATATACCCAAATAGATCTAGATCTAACTGAATTGTAACCCCGCTCCCCAGACTATATAAGGTGGGCAGGGACCCCCCTCGAATTCATCTCATATTCAATACAATCCAACAAAGACACCGGACATAGGGTATCACGTTGATCAGATGGCTCGAACCGGTCTAAATCGTTGTCTCTGCGCATTGTGTCACCATCCAATTCCTATTACGTGCACCTCCACCGGTCATCTACTACCATGAGTATACCCCTTGGTAGACTATCGACTAGATTTTGTTGACACCTCTCCTCGTTAAGCCGTCCTCACCGCCAGCACCCCGCCGAGCCACGCTACCTCCTCCGTGTCACGTCCATGACCTCGTAATGCCACACCATTGAGCCACCATGGTGTCGTCATCTTCTTCATGGACCACGATGCCGTTGGCGCCTTTCCCTCACCATCGAGCTGCACCGCGACCTGGAGTAGCAAGCTTCGCCATGCTCCTTCTCGCCGCCCCAGCGCCGAGCCCATCCTCCAACATGACCACGGCCATGACACCGTTGTCTCCCTTCTCTGGACCACAATGTCACCGATGCCTCTTCCTCGCCGAGCAGCAGAGCACCGATGTCGTGCCCTGCCTAGCTAATCCTCGGTGCCACCTCACCATGCGGATGCACCGGGGAGCTGAGCACCAATGACCAGGAGCACGTCCTCCTACTACTCGCCATGGCCTCCAACCACCACGGTCAACACCACCTCACCCTCCTCCACTCTGTCCGTGGCCAGCACCACTACCTCGCCGATGACCCGCCGGGAAGCCACCCTTGCTCGCCACCGCCAGGAGCCAGGAACTAGAGCTGCTGACCGCAGCGCTGACCACTTCACCAGAGAATAGCAGTGCTGCCACACCAGAGCATGATCTCCTCTACCGCTGGTGAGCTCCCAAGGTCCAAGTTCCTCTCCTTCCCTCTTTCCATCACTATCATGTTAAGATCGGCCTTCGTGCCGCTATCTTTCACCGTGTAGGGAGGCTACAACTTGCTCCTTCCTCAGCTTGGCTGCCCTATTCCATGACATCGGAGCTCCATCGCCTCCTGGCCACCTGCTGCCCCTTTCTGGGTGACAGCAGCCAACCTCGGCCACCTGTAGCAAGCCATGGCCAAGCTGCAGCAAGCCGTGGCCAAGTCGTGGCAAGCCATAGCCGGTCGGCAGCAAGCGGACCGCAGCCTACTGGAGCGAGCCACAGCAGCCCTTCACCGTCAAGGTTGAACTTTTGAACTCCATCGATGCCATCCCCGACGTCAACAAAACCTCTTTTTTATCATCGTTCATACTTACTCATACATCTATATATCATCATTCATACTTCATACATGATCATCTACATGATATCTTTATCTATGCTTGTGCTGTGCCTTCGTCGTCGGTCTAATCTCTTATTGCTATGGATAAGTGCTACTCCGTCGCTTGTTTGTGTTGTCGGTTCTTCGTGTGTCTGTGTTGTTGCCTATGTCATGCCTTCGAGCCGATTGAGAGAGCGATAAGCTTGAGCGTTATGATCGTGAGTTCATCTCACCATGATCGCAACACCAAGCATATCCCCTCTCTCGTGTTTTAGTTGTCTCCATTGAACTACAATAGTTAGCGACCCTATTCGGCCCTTGGACGAGGCCACATGGATTTGATGTTGGTGCGCTTCCACCCACACTTGGCGAACCATTCGTGACCTAGCCTAGTGGGAGAACTAGGGGACAACCATCATGGGACTTACAGAAGCCAACTCATTTAGGTAAAGCTCATGGCCACAAGTTGCCTTGCCATGACCATCAGGCTTTACCTCTTTTGCTCGCTTGTTTATCCTAACCACCTCGTATGCTTGTACCACATTGACCATAGCGTTCCTTCGAATCTAGCGGTGACAACCGCATCGCTGCGTACCTTAGGGATAGCCTTGTGCTAATTTAGTTGCATGACCGTGGTACCCTACGAGTGGGTTTGGATCATGGGATTGTGTCCCCTTTCTTCCAACCTTCATCTGTTCCATAACAAGTTGGTCGAAAGAGTGCGGATTCCATTCTTCTCTCCTCTCTTGTTCTCAATCCTCATCGATCCAGTAAGATGTGGATTGAGCCCTTCGTTGTTTGGTGTTTATTGCTCTCTTGATTCCATTCCTTCGATTCCCATTGTTTACTATGGCGAGTGGATCAAAGGAGGCTGAATCCCGTGTCCCTCTCTTTTGGTTCTATCGTGCTTAAGCCCTTGTATGCTTGTACCTATTTATACTGTAGCATTTCTTTGGTTCTCGCGGTGACAACCGCACCGCTAAGAACCCTAGAGATGTCTTAGTGCATTTAGTGCACCTAGGTCATGGTACCCTACAAGTAGTTGGGCACTCGAGTTCTCTTATGTGTCGCTCCTTTCGATGCCCTATCTCTTGACATGGCGTGTGGATTATAAGAAGTAGACCACCTCCCTTCTCTTCACTCTCCCATTCCACCCTCTCTTGGTTTCCGTCCATTATAATGGCGGATGGATTGAGAGAGATCGGAACTGCTTCTTTTCCCCCTTAGCCGCTCTTTTCGATTCCCGTCAATCTCCATGACCCTAGATCGGAAGACCGTGAGCCGTGGTGTTCGCCTAAGACGAGCTAGGGTCTATGCCATTTTTTTAAGCCGTACAGGTTGACACAATCAACCCAGGAAGTACTGGCTAGGCGAAGACTTAAGCTTATGCTTAGCAAACAACCACTTCTGTTTCTTTTGGCCAGGGATCGGACATCCGCTGAGAGGGCTAAGTCATTTTCCCTTTGGTGTTCTTTCGGTGTAGTTGTTCTTCCATGTCCTATTGCCTTTTTAGGGTATTGATTGCTTTCTATCTTGCTTGTCGCTCTATCAAGGTAGTTACACCGAGGATAGCATTGATCAGATCGAAACCCGTTGGAGGAAGGAAATGCGGATGGCAACAGGACTTTGGGGAGATCAACTGTGAGTACACTAAAGATCTCAGAGATGACCAATCAACAGGTACCATGTCCCACCCAACCTCGTAGAATCCTATTAGACATGTAATAATGTAGCTGCTAGTGCTTTACTTTCATGCTAATGATCTATGATAGGTTGCATGGTAGAATTGCTTGAAAGCCATTACCTTGACACAACCTTTACCCATGCACACCCACTGTTAGGATAGACGCTCGCATACTACTTACTACTTGCTTCTACTATGCATTATATCTGTGATGTGATGCTTGGTGGATGATTGTTTGAGTGGCTAAGGCACATGGTGCCGCTAAAACTGGTAACAACTTGGGGAGATCTTGGCGTGCGTCTTGGGTATGTGGTGAGGATTGAGTCGACTGGACATGATTCTACGACGAGTCTTTGGACAAGTCTTGCCAGGAGGATGCGACCAGAGAATTCCCTATGAGAGGTACCTGTGGCGGGTACATGTGAGATGAGGAGGTCCCGGGGTGGAGTGTCTTTGTGGGATGAAGCCCTGGGATGGAGGTGCCGTCGAGGCATGGGGTGTTGGTTATCCCCTTTGAGAAGATATCATGTCTGGTCCCTCTAAGGACTGGTATGTCGAGAGAACCGGATCATAGGACCCTACGTGCATGTCACTCATTCCTGAATGGGTGGGGGATAGATGCTGACTAGCTAGGACGGTGCCACTACTACTAGGTTGTTAGCGGATAGTGTAGGGAGGTACGGGCATGGGACCCACACCCTCCTAAGACAGCGTAGTGACCTCTGGGGGACTGGTACTACGTCTCATAGTCTCAACATTTCGGTGGACTCTGAGGTGGCCAAGGGCTAAGTGGTAGGGTGGCATTGAACCGGTTGGAAGGTAGCCCGGTATCAGCCTAGACGGTGGCCACCATCGATGATGGTGATCTTGTGGTTCTAGGTGTACACGCTCTGCAGAGTTGATTGATCTATCCATATAGCCGCGTCCTCGGATATGGACATTCCTATGACCTACGCTTCCCTTGATTAGTGAGAGGTGTCCTTTCTTCTTCTCCCCACTGGGTTTGGTGTTGGTTTTTGGCTTGGGCCGTTGAGGCAAGGTACGAGTGGGAGTCGTCCTTGCTGCCTAGAGAGTGAGAGTGTGGTAAGATGTGTGTGATGGGATAGGTGAACGTGTGGATGAGATGGGTTAAAACTTGATGAACTATTATAAAATATGGATGAACTTGCATAGGAAACCTACAGCCATATATAGGCCTTTTGCTCTACCCTTGCATTCCACTTACCACAAAGCATAGGGTGGGAGCCAGTGGCTAGTATAAATCGTACTGAAAGATATTTGGCAGGTTTTGGATGTCATCGATGATGACGACAACAGAGATTAGAAGGATTAGATGGTCTCATGCCTACGCTCAAGTTTGGTTGAGGAGATGAAGATAAAGTCTACGTCCGCTGTTGTTCTACGCCTACTCTGATGATTGCTCGTGAAGGAGGTGCCTTCACCTGTCGACGCTCCATGTCGACTCTGATTATAGTCCGTGAAGGAGGGGCCTTCACCCACCGATGCGCCACGTCTACTCTGATGAAGCCTTGTGTGCGTTTTCGCTAGTATAACGATGTATTTAGTTGTGTAACCAAGTGGTGTAATACCTTGTAAACTTGTACTTCTGCCATGTATGAACTGTGGTACCAACTGTTATTTGATAATGTGATGGCTCGATCTCCTGGAGTATCACATTATAATTCGTATCTATGGATTTTCCCTTCGTGGAAAATCGGGATCGTTTCACTCTCCTTCGGTCTTGCTGTGTTTGCGGGTGAAAACATTCCCCATATTATTGTGCTAGCGTTGTCGCGGCGCCTTTGGCGTCATTACCCTTTCGGAAGAATGCGGTAGGCTTCTCTAGCTCTGCCGTCCAGCTCTTGCTCAACCATGGTGGTGCACCAAGTTCTACAGGCAGCTATGTGAGTGGTGTTCGATAGCTTGTCGAGTGGTGCCCTTGTGGCTTTAGTTGTTAGGCAGTTGTTAACATATTTTGGGTTGTTAGTTGGATCTTTTACGCATGATCTAAGCTTGTTCGCGAAAAAAAGTTGGGTCGTTACGACCATGTTATGGTGCTAGTTGAGTCTTCTCGACCAAGTTAAAGTGCTAGTTGGGTTGCTTTGACTAAGTTGGCTCGATGAAGTTCATTGGAGCTAGTGGCGTGAAGTTGCCAGTTGTTTGATTTGTGCACTAAGTCGTATGGATTAGTGACGTATTCTCCTCAATTATTTGGTTTTTGGGAACCGGTTTCTACTAAAAAAATTAGACCAACACTTGAGTTTTTTTCTTCATCTAATAAAAATCACAGCAAAATTTTCATCGTCCGTTCTATAAAATAATGAGATGACGGCGTGCTGTGGCACTAGCCTTAGCCTAGGCGCCAGCCCAGTAGAGAGTAGAGACATACTCCCTCGGTCATGAAATATAGTGTAGTGTGGCTTGTCAATGTCTAGATTTGGCAAAGTTTATTAAAAAGGAAACCATAATTTAAGAAGAAATATCTTAATTGGTATTAATCTGTGGATACCTGCATCATTTGAGGATTCCTTTCGGTTGTCTTAAAATTTTTGGAATGCACTGAGAGCTGTGATCGTAACAAGACAAAGGCTATGTCTACGCGTGTGTACCGAAATTCCAAGGTCTGCCGTCTGCGTGACTGCGTCTCTCAAGTCCACGGGGTTTGGTGCGGGCAGGTCGGGGCCGGCCCGGCTGCTGGCCTGGTCGGTGCGGCGTGGCGCCTAGTACGTAACGTGTGTGATCGTGGGAAACAGGTAGAACCAATGCGATGTAGACCACACGATGCCCAGGTAGAGACAGCACACAGTTTTAGCATTAAGTTGCCTATTGACTGACTGACATGGTCACAACAAGACACCAACCCAACCATGACGCCGAAGAGAGACAAAGCTAGAATACGGCGCTGCACTAGCTAAGTTCTGCATATGACTATAGACCAGGGGATGTTTGGTCTTTAGTGATTTCTAAAATTATATCACATCGAATGTTTAAATATTAATAAAGAGCATTAAATATTAATTAATTATAAAACTAATTACAGAGATGGAGACTAATTTACGAGATAAATTTTGTAAGCCTAATTAATTCATCATTAGCACATGTTTACTGTAGCACCACATTGTCAAATAATGGATTAATTAAGCTTAAAAGATTCATTTCGTAAATTAGTTGCAAGTTGTGTAATTAATTTCATAATTAGTCTATATTTAATACTCCATGTATGTGTCAAACATCCGATGGGATATGGACTAAAATTCGGTGTAAGAAACCAAATATGCCTTAGAATTTGCTGCCTGGTTCGTTTCAGAAAAAAAGTGATGATTCTTAATTTGCTGCCCGGTTCGTTTCAGAAAAAAAGTGATGATTCTTGTATACAAGTGATTTGGTAGCGAATAATTCTTATACTACATAGAAAGTGAATCATACGAGAAGTTAGGTCTTGTTTGGATCCAATGCCTGATTAGTAGCTAGTTAAAAACTAGTCTAAATTAGTTCTAGTACATCCAAATAGAAGAGCTAATAGTATAGGTAAGTCAATTTTTTTTTACAAGTCTTTAACTAGTTGTTAGCCAACTAGCTTGCCAATGATAACTAATTTAGTCTAATTTTTAATCCAACTAGTAACTAGCCATGTGTATCTAAATATAGTATGTTAAGCTGCGTCTCCAGTTCATGGTATATAATCAATTCACAAAATTATCATATAATCACTTCGTTATTAAAAAAAATTATTTGACAAGTCAAAAAAATATTTGATAGAGCTCTTCCCTAGGTTCACTCTAAAAACCGCTCTGGAAGTTCTGTCTACCTAATTAAAAAAGAGGCACATGTGAGTAGTTAGTAAGTTACCCAGTGCTGGTTTAGTTCCCAACCAAATTCCTAAAAAGTGCTACAGTAATTATCACATCGAATCTTGCGATACGTGCATGGAGCATTAAATGTAGACGAAAAAAACTAATTGCACAGTTTGGTTGGAAATTGTGAGACGAGCGTTTTGAGCCTAATTAGTCTATGATTGAACACTAATTGCCATATAAAAACGAAAGTGCTACAGTAGCCAAATTCCCAAAATTCACGAACTAAACACAGCCCCAATGTGTTGCTTTCTCGAGCCCAGGTGCTCGAAGTCTGTAGTGGGGTTACAAACGAGAGAGAGAGAGAGATGGGGTATCCGGTCGGTCCGGTCGGAAGGGACGAGATCGACAGGAGCTATGCTATGAACGAAGTGTCCAACCCTAAACTTGAACTTGAAGAGGTCGACTTGGGTGAACTGCCTGTGCTTGGAGGGAGCACATCCCCTTTTATAGAAGGAGGGGATGACTTTACAAATGAGAGGGAGAGAGAATACGGACGTTTCTAAGCCTTGTTGCCCACGCCGAAGGGGACGGGACAATGGTGGGTGCCTATGATACTGTTGATGTCACTGTAGAATGTCAGGTACATGTGGGAGGTTGAGCTGCTTTCTTCAAGACTGGAGGATGCCGGTACCTGCAAAAATGTTGTTTCGCCGACTAGAGGCATGGCTTTACCACGTTCGCCTGGTATGGTGAATTCCGGCGCCCACAATACTGTCGATGCCCAGAGGCACATGGGGGGTCTTACCGTACGGGTGTTTTGACCGGCGCCTACAATATTGTAGAGGTAAACGTTGGCGCCTACAATACTGTTTGTGGCAGGGTGGCTGTAAAGTACTGTTCCACAGGGTATGGTCCCTGGTGTCGTGGTTTGACTTGCGAGCCCCATCTTGCCTTCCTTCGTACGCCTTCTGGTTCTTCCCGAGCGAGCGTCCCCGGTCGGATGGCCCCAGTCGGAGAATAGCGATGGGCAGGGTTTTCTATAAACCCCGGTCGGAGACACGGGGTCAGAGTCGGAGGCGGTCCTTGGGTCAGGCTTTCCGAGCGGAGGCCGTGCGAAGGCGGCCGGGGCCTAACACTAGCGCTCCGATCGGAGAGGCCATTCGGAGTTGGCCTGAGGCTGAGCTAGTGCTCCGGTCAGAAAGATGGGCCGAAGGCGGCCAGGGCCCGAAGCGAGTGCTCCGGTCGGAAAGATGGGCCGAAGGTGGCCAGGGTCCGAAGCGAGTGCTTCGGTCTGTTGAATTTAAACTCTCGGGCCGGTCCAGAAGAAAAAAAGTCGTCCTCCTGGGCTGAGCCCTGGCGTGGAAGCCGGTCCACGAGGGACGCCGGGTTTATGAACCCGACAGGAGCCCCCGAGCCCCCAGGCGATTTTGGGCAGAATCGTCCGGGGGGTTTTCGTCTTGCCGGCGGGGGAGGTTTTTTTGTTTCGGCGGTGAAAGCATCTAGGCCCCTAGTTGGATTTCGGTGATTAATGTTAATACAAGATTACTATGACTAACGTGTGTTTTGTAGAGGCAATTAAGTTAGGTCATGGTAATGGAGATCGATTGGGCAATCGAGGTTGTCATGCCCCTACGATGGAAATCGTTTCGGTTTTCAAAGGACGGACGACAAGGTTAAGGATAACTAGTTCTAAGTGTCAATTGGAGTTGGAGAGACACTTAGAGTAGTTTAGGACTTTGTTTTTCCTTTGGCCATACTATGAAGGGGGGTATGAACGGGTAGCTTGACCTAGTTGAGTCTAGTGAGTTAGGTGTGGTGCACACTTGTTAAAACTAGCTCTAGGTAGCTCCTATGAATGCCTAAGATCCTTTGGAGCAAACTTCATTCACATATGTTCGAAAGTTGGAAGTGAATGGAGGGTCAAACACTGACCGGATGCTGGCTCCGGTGCAACCGGACGCTGGCCGCAGGGTCCGGCCAGTTCATTTGACTGAAGTGAACAAGTCTGGTGTGACCGGACGCTGGAAGGTCATGTGACTGGACGCTGAGGGCCAGCGTCCGGTCGACTCCAGTAAGGGTCCAGACTTGGGAAAGAGTGACCGGACGCATCCAGTCAGTGCTGACCGGACCCTGAGGGTTCAGCGTCCGGTCGAGTCCAGTAAGGTTCCAGTAAGGGTTTTATGCGACCGGACGCGTCCGGTCAGTGCTGACCGGACCCTGCCAGCGTCCGGACCCTGGCAAAAAGAGGGAGTTCTACAAGAAGAAGAAGAGTGGCAAGGCCTATATTGTCGGTGATTGGCTCACGGACATTGATTCATCAAGTGGATCATCCGATGATGATAGTGACGATGAAAAGGTGGCCGCCATTGCTATTGATCTTGCATCTTCACCACCACCGTCGCCATCATCCTCTACACACCTATGCCTTATGGCCAAAGGTGAACGCAAGGTAACTAAGAGTGATGATAGTAGTGATGATGAACATGCTAGTGATGATGATAGTGATAGCGATGATGATGACTCACCTACTTATGATGATCTTGTCAAAATACTAAGAAAATATACTAAGATCATTAGAAAGAGTAGAGCTACAAATGAAAAACTTGATGCTAAAAATGATTCACTCTTAGCTAAGTGTGATACTTTAGAAAAGGCTAATGATGAGCTCAAAGAAACAAATGATTCTATATCATCCAAACTCAAGGAGCTCAAATCTTCTAAGAAAGAGCTTAAAGATAAAAATGATAAACTTGAGTGGGTGCACAATGAGCTTATCACTAGTCACAATGAGCTAAAAGATGAATATACAACTCTAAAGATCAATTATGATACCCTTATTATTGCACAAGAATTCTTACCAAATGAGCCACATGATGCTACTAACCATGTTGTTAAGATTGATATAGCTACCTCATGTGATGATTTAATTGATGAGAGCATTGAGCATGGATCTAGTAGCAAGGGCAAGCAAGTGGTTGAGTGCAATGACTATGATGAGTATGTCAAGCTGAAGAGTGACAATGAGAAGCTCATGAAAGATCTTGAAAAGATGAAAAGTCACAACACCATTGTGCTAGAAACTCTTGATCATGACAAAGAGGTGATCCTTGAGAATGAGAAGCTAAAAGAAGAAATCAAGAAACTCAAGGAGGAGAAGAACAATGATCTTCTCAAGGAAGAGAACAAGAAGCTCAAGATGGAGAAATAGCATCTCAAGGTGGGATTGAGCAAGTTTGCTAGAGGCAAGCATCTCCAAAGTGAGCTACTCATGAATACCGTCATAAAGATAGATAGAAGTGGCATTGGATATATGGCAAGTGTAGAGAAGAAGAAGGCTCAAGCTCAACACCAACAATCAAAGCCAAAGCCAAAGCCAAAGAGATGTTTTGAGTGTGGACAAGAAGGCCACTTTGCTCATGAGTGTCAAACTCCACCACCACAACCCTTGCCCAAGCATGCTAGACCCTTTGCTTTCAATGCTCACTACATGCTTAGAAAAGATTCGAGTGGAAAGATGAAAGTCATGTTCTTAGGTCCCCCCAACAAGAGTAGGCCTAAGAAAATTTGGGTGGCTAAGTCACTTGTTGAGAAGGTGAAGGGCCCTCAACAAGCTTGGATCCCTAAAGCTTGAATCTCTTGTGTGTAGGTGAACTACAAGACCGGTGGAAGTCATTGGGTTATTGATAGTGGTTGCACTCAACATATGACCGGTGATCCTCGTATGTTCACCTCACTAGATGAAGAGGTAGATGGACAAGAGAAAATAACATTTGGAGATAATTCAAAGGGCAAGGTTAAAGGATTGGGCAAAGTGGCAATATCAAATGATCATTCCATCTCCAATGTGCTCTATGTTGCTTCATTGAGCTTCAACTTGCTATCCGTTGGGCAATTGTGTGATCTTGGCTTTCAATGCTTATTCACCGAGAAGGAGGTTGTTGTATCCAAGGTAGATGACAATCAAGTGATATTCAATGGATTTAGATACAACAACTTATATCTAGTTGACTTCACCTCCGAAGATGCAAACTTGAAGACTTGCCTATTCACCAAAACAACACTTGGGTGGCTATGGCATAGAAGACTTGCTCATGTTGGGATGAGCTCACTCAAGAAGCTTATGAAGAATGATTTGGTGAGAGGGTTGAAGGATGTGAAGTTTGAGAAGGACAAGCTTTGTAGTGCATGTCAAGCCGGCAAGCAAGTTGCAAACACTCATCCAACCAAAGCTTTCATGTCAACCACAAGAGTGCTAGAACTCCTACACATGGATTTATTTGGACCAACAACATACAAGAGTTTGGGAGGAAATCTCTATTGTCTTGTGATTGTGGATGACTATTCAAGATATACATGGGTGTTCTTCCTTCATGACAAATCCGAAGTTGCATCTTGTTTCAAGAAGTTTGCCAAGAGAGCTCAAAATGAATTTGAAGTGAAGCTCAAGAAGATAAGAAGTGACAATGGCAAAGAGTTTGACAACACAAACATAGAAGCTTATTGTGATGAAGTTGGAATCAAACATGAAGTCTCCGCAACCTATACTCCTCAACAAAATGGTGTAGTTGAGAGGAAGAACCGGACTTTGATCACTCTTGCAAGGACAATGCTAGATGAGTACAACACCCCCGAAGCTCTATGGGCGGAAGCAATCAACACCGCATGTTATGCATCCAACCGCCTATTTCTTCAAAAGTTCCTTGTCAAGACTCCATATGAGTTGCTCAATGGGAAGAAGCCGGACGTCTCCTTCTTTAGGGTGTTTGGTTGCAAGTGCTACATCTACAAGAAGCGGCAACACCTAGGGAAGTTTCAAAGGCGTTGTGATATAGGTTTTCTTGTTGGTTACTCATTGAAGTCCAAAGCATATAGAGTATTTAATCATGCCACCGGCTTGGTTGAAGAAACATATGATGTGAAATTTGATGAATCTAACGGCTCCCAAGGAGCACATGAGAATCTTGATGATGTAGGTGATGAACCATTGAGGGAGGCCATGAAGAATATCCCAGTGGGAGACATCAAGCCAAAAGATGATGAAGATGATGTACAAGTCATTAACCAACCTTCTTCATCAAATGTACCACAAGACGGTGAAAAAGATGGGAGAGTACAAAATGAAGATACTCATATCTCCCATGAGCAAATGGTGGTACAAGCACAAGATGTTGATGCTCCACAACCTCCTCCTCAAGTGGTCAATAGAAGAAATACACCTCTCCTACAAGACCATCCACAAGATCTCATCATAGGGAGTCCAACAAAGGGGGTGATGACTCGATCTCAAAAACTTACTTCATTTATTGCTCATCACTCTTTTGTCTCTTGCTATGAGCCTACCAAGGTAGAAGAAGCTCTTAAAGATCCGGATTGGATCAATGCCATGCATGAAGAGTTGAACAACTTCACTCGCAATGAAGTTTGGATTCTTGAAGAGCGACCAAAAGGTGCAAGAGTCATTGGAACAAAGTGGGTGTTCCGCAACAAGCAAGATGATCAAGGTGTTGTTGTGAGGAACAAGGCAAGACTAGTAGCAAAGGGGTTCTCTCAAGTTGAAGGTTTAGATTTTGGAGAAACCTTTGCACCAGTTGCAAGATTAGAAGCCATCCGTATCCTTCTTGCATATGCATCACATCATGAAATGAAACTATATCAAATGGATGTGAAAAGTGCATTCTTAAATGGCTTTATTAATGAACTAGTCTATGTTGATCAACCTCCCAGGTTTGAAGACCCTAGATATCCTAATCATGTTTATAGGTTGTCCAAGGCACTATATGGGCTTAAGCAAGCCCCAAGAGCTTGGTATGAGCGCCTTCGGGATTTCCTTATTGAGAAGGGCTTCACCATTGGGAAGGTCGACACCACACTATTCACCAAGAAGCTTGATGGGCATATCTTCATTTGTCAAGTATATGTTGATGATATCATCTTTGGATCATCAAATGAAGACTCATGCAAAGAATTTGGTGAATTGATGTCTAAGGAGTTCGAGATGTCAATGATTGGTGAGCTTACATTCTTTCTTAGTTTTCAAGTCAAGCAAATGAAAGAAGGCATCTTCATCTCTCAAGAGAAATACACAAAAGATCTTCTCAAGAGATTCAAGATGGATGAATGTAAGCCAATCAAGACCCCAATGCCTACCAATGGACATCTCGACCTAGATGAGGGAGGTAACTCGGTTGATCAAACTCTCTACCGTTCCATGATTGGTAGCTTGTTATATTTAACCGCATCTAGGCCCGACATCATGTTTAGTGTGTGTATGTGTGCTAGATTTCAAGCTAGTCCTAAGGAAACACATTTAATTGCCGTAAAAAGAATCCTTAGGTATCTTAAGCACACACCAAGCATTGGCCTTTGGTATCCCAAAGGAGCTTTATTTGAATTAATTGGCTATTCCGATTCGGACTACGCCGGATGCAAAGTTGATAGAAAGAGCACATCCAGAGGGTGCCATTTGCTTGGTAGATCACTTGTGTCTTGGTCCTCCAAGAAACAAAATAGTGTGGCTTTGTCCACCGCCGAAGCGGAATACATTGCCGCGGGTGCTTGTTGTGCACAAATATTATACATGAAACAAACTTTACTAGACTATGGAGTAGTTCTAGAGAAAGTACCTCTTTTGTGCGACAATGAAAGTGCGGTAAAACTTGCAAATAATCCGGTTCAACACTCTCGCACCAAGCATATAGATATCCGCCATCACTTTCTAAGAGATCATGTAGCTAAAAATGATATATCACTAGAAGGTGTAAGATCCGAAGATCAATTAGCGGATATCTTCACTAAACCGCTAGATGAGGCTACATTTTGTAGATTGCGGAACGAGCTCAATGTACTTGATTTTAGTAACTTCACTAAAAATTGAGCTTGTGTTGTCCCTTGCATTCATTGCAATATACAACATGTTTAATTTGTGGCAATGCATATAGGGCTTGTCTAACATGGTTAAGATAACCGCCGAGAAGCGTGTGAAGAAGCTTAACCTTGGATCAAACTTGACAAGCAACTAGATTTACTTACAAGTATTATATATGCATGAATGTTGTTTTGTCGTTTTGTTCCATTTGCCCTCTTGTTGCCTATTTTCTTAAAAAGAATTATAGCCTAAGGCAAAATATTTTGAAAAATATGAGGGTTTGAGAGAGGTCACTCACATCAGTCCCAATTGGTGTTTATTTTGATCTTATTCAAGTTGGGACTTGATTGGGAACAGGCAGCGCGAAGGAAGGTTGAAGGTTTGCTGGAAAAGGTGCACCGGACGCTGCTGTCCAGCGTCCGGTCAGTTCACAGGAGGTGAACTGCTGATGAAGGAGTGACCGGACGCTGCGTCTATGCGTCCGGTCAGGAAGGGTTCAGCGTCCGGTCGATCAAGGAAGGACAAGTTATACTGACCGGACCCTGCCTGCGTCCGGTCATGGACCACCGGACGCGTCTGGTCCCGATTCCAGAGGATTTGGACCTCTCTGGAATCGACCGGACGCTGGGTGGTAGCGTCCGGTCGCTACCACCGGAGCGTCCGGTCAGTGGATCTCGCGCGACTTCAAGTCTCTTCTCGGTTTCCTTTTCTGTCGCGTTTGGGGGATTATTTATCAGAGCCATGTTCCTCTTCTTTGACCTAACCAGCGCCGCCACCTCCTCGCGCCCAATCTCGCGCCCGCGCCGCCATGCCCTAGCCCGAGCAGCCGCCAAGCAGCGCCGCCGTGACCTAGCCCAAGCTGCCGCCGCTACCTAGCCGCGCCGTCGTGCCTTCGCCTCGCCGCGCTTCCGCGCTCGACCCCCGCTCGCCAGCCGCGCTCCAGTCGAGCCCGCAGCCGAGCCACCGCGCCTGCTCAGCACCACGCCGGCTACCTCGCGCCCAAGCTCACCGCTCCACCGTTGCCAAGGCTGCCTATCTTCGCCAAGTGCTCTTGCCCTATCCTCCCATTGATTGGTAAGGCAAATCTCGTGGTTCAATCTTGATCTCCAATTGTGACCTAGATCAAATTCTAAATACACGGATTCCCCATTGCATTCAGGGCGTTTGACTTAACCCTAGCCCGGTTCCGAGGATCCCCCGCGTGACATCTTATCTCTTCTCGGTTCGTTGATCGTCAGGTAGAAAGCCACTCGATTCTAGTTCGCATCTACATTGCTTTCTCTATTAGGATTTCGCATCTATTAGATATATGGTATTTATTTGTATATCCATCTATTCTATCGTGCAGCGAGTCGGTTCTGTTGTGTTTTGTCTGGCAGTTAGCAGTTAACTCGGAGCCAAGCTCGCGAGTAAGGATCGAGGCAAAGCCTCGAAAGCGGCAGTTTGACAGTTGATCTTCATCAGCGACAGTTCACCATCTTGTCAGTTCAGATGGCTCGCACCAAGAATGTTGGTGGTGGCCCAGGTGATGATGATCGGAGGCCCCCGCCTCGCCAGCCAGCCGGATCTAAGGGCAAGTCAACCAAGCAGCTGACATCCAAGAAGCGCAAGTACCCCAATGCAGAGACAGCGAGAGCAGCAGCTGTTGCAGAGGCCGCAGAGCGTGCCGAGAGAGGTGGTACCCGCAGTGGAGTTGTCATTGCAGATCAGCCAGTTTCACCCGCAGTCAGAGCTGCGATTGAGGAGGTTGAGCGTCATCACGGTAGTCCAGCTGGGACTGCCACGTTTGTAGGATGACGGGTCGCCATTGAGGAGGGTCCGTCAGCACAGCAGCAGCCCCCACCAGCAGAGCCTCAACCAGCCCAGGAGACTCAGGAGAGTCAGGAGACCGAGCCAGCACCTCAGCTACGCCGCTCGAGTCGTACCAGTGCTGCAGTTCCACCAAGGCCAGTTACACAGCGCAGGGGTTCACGCCCTCCGCCCAGACCACAGGGTCCGCCTCCAGTGGTTCACCTCGACTTGAGGGCTGCTACAGCCAGGCAGGTTCAGCAGCTGCGGTTTGTTGAGTTTGAGGTTTGGTTTCCTCCGAGGAGGGATGAGAGAGCAGCTGAGGGGTTCTACACGCCACTGCATGAGGATTTCTACAATGCATATCTTAACAGTGGGGCAGTGTTCAGATCACAGAGGGTCTGTCAGATAGAGTCCATTGTGGCAGCAGCTGGAGAGAGCATTCGGCAATACTTGTCATATTTGCCAGGACTGACAGATTTGATTGGACGGACGGGCATATATGTCCCATCTTGGGTCCGTCAGTTTTATGCCTCGCTCTACATCGATCCTCATCACAGATACATTCACTTTGCTTTCAAAGGCAAAGACTACAGAGTGACTAGTGGCAGAGCCAGGGAGATACTGAGACTACAGGAGCATCCTGTAAAGATGCATGAGGTTTGCTATGGACAGCAGGGGCCTCCCAGGCGTCCTCATGGAGGGCAGGTGCCCCCTACAGATTTAGTGCGGCGTTGCTTCAAGGAGCTGTTTGGTGAGGGGTCAAGCAGGAACCCCAGTGACTTGACTCCTACAGCGAGGATACTAGAGGCCATCATCAGGAGGACACTGCTTCCCAGGTTGGGATACAGGGAGGGCCTGACTCGCTTACAGCTCTGGCTTCTCAATGCCATCATGCAGATGACAGTGTTTGACATCTGGGACCTCCTTCTTTCAGAGATGGAGGATACTATAGCTGAGGGATTCAAGGGTCGCAGGCAGCTTCCCTATGCTCACTGGATCACGTTCCTCATCTGCAGGGTTGTGCTTGATAAGCCCCCTGGCATGATGGATGAGTATATAGGTGCCACTACAGAGTTCTCGGCTTACAACCTGTCACAGAGGATCAGACACGCCACTCCTCAGGCACCCAGTCAGCCTAGCCGTCGCCCTGACGTGCCAGAGTCTGTAGCTCAGCAGGATGAGATCATCAGAGGGATTGCAGCCACTGAGGAGGAGGAGCTAGAGGCACAACAGGAGGTGAGTCAGTACAGTGACAGCTCTGACGACGACTACCAGCCTATACCTCAGATGCCTCCACGCAGACATGATGCAGAGGTAGGTAGCTCCAGTTCTGCTCCACCTGCTCCACAGACAGACCCCGCTCTCATTGCTATTCTTGAGCGGATGCAGCAGGATCAGACACGACAGGCACAGGAGACAGCTGCCAACTTCGCACAGTTTCAGGCTCGTCAGGACGAGTTCCAGCGTCAGCAGCAGCTCCTTCAGCACCAGCAGTTACTTATGCAGCAGTAGCTCATGGGATTCATGCAGCATGTAGTGACAGCTATTGGGGTCCCACTGCCATAGCCTTCGCCCCAGCTTGCACAGCCGCCTACCACTTCGACGACTCCAGCAGTACAGCCCATTGGGCTTCAGAGTCAGGGACAGCCTCCAGCTCAGTTTACTTCACCTCCTGTATAGGTGTCCCAGTGGTTAGCTTCACCTAGTGTAGCCCCACAGTTCACTCCTTATCACACGGGTTTCTCACCAGAGCAGTCTTCCTCGCTATTCGTGCCTGAGACGTCAGTCTCCAGGAGTCTTGGAGCATCATTCAGCGAGTTGACCGGCATGCCTACTCCGCCTCACATGCATACTGCTGGTCCGTCTACAGCAGCTCCAGCTATCATGACTACTCAGAGGCTCCCCTCGTCTGTCGCCTTGTCAGATCCTACGACAGACATACTTGCAGCTTCACAGGCAGCACCAGCCCCAGCTCAGACCTAGACCACTTCAGCGACACTTCCTGCTTCAGAGGGTCAGTCAGTTCAGAGCTCAGGGTCAGATGATGATGGCGCCTAGTTCCATCTTGCTCCACGTACTTCAGCGCCTGACTCGTCCGCTGCAGCCCCGCCGTCCGACCCTTAGGTTTTGGTGTTTGACGCCAAAGGGGGAGAGGGTTTGAGTATGTAGACTTAGGGGGAGCGAGTTTTAGGGGGAGCTAGTTATCTAGTATTAGCTAATTATATACATTTGGAGTTTTTATTTGTGTGATACACTATTACTTATGCATTCGTGTGTTTACTTTCATGCATACTATTATATATATGTGATAGTGCTATCTATGTGGTTGTGATATTTGACATGTGTGACTTCTACTTTGCTTTATCTATATGTCATATCACTTGGGTAATGCTCATTTGCTATTGCTTCCGCGTTTATATTTCGAAGCAAATGAGCTTTGTTATTTGTACTCATGCTTAATTCATATCCTATGAGTACATTGTGTTGGCTTGGGTCATATAAGCTTGACTAACTCTTTTGTTCTTATTGACAAAAGCTTATATGAACCAAGCCCATCAAAAACCTCACTCCATAACATACTCGAGGTAGTATTGTCATCAATCACCAAAAAGGGGGAGATTGAAAGCATCTAGGCCCCTAGTTGGATTTCGGTGATTAATGTCAATACAAGATTACTATGACTAATGTGTGTTTTGCAGAGGCAATTAAGTTAGGTCATGGTAATGGAGACCGATTGGGCAATCGAGGTTGTCATGCCCCTACGATGGAAATCGTTTCGGTTTTCAAAGGACGGACGACAAGGTTAAGGATAACTAGTTCTAAGTGTCAATTGGAGTTGGAGAGACACTTAGAGTAGTTTAGGACTTTGTTTTTCCTTTGGCCGTACTATGAAGGGGGGTATGAACGGGTAGCTTGACCTAGTTGAGTCTAGTGAGTTAGGTGTGGTGCACACTTGTTAAAACTAGCTCTAGGTAGCTCCTATGAATGCCTAAGATCCTTTGGAGCAAACTTCATTCACATATGTTCGAAAGTTGGAAGTGAATGGAGGGTCAAACACTGACCGGACGCTAGCTCCGGTGCAACCGGACGCTGGCCGCAGGGTCCGGTCAGTTCATTTGACTGAAGTGAACAAGTCTGGTGTGACCGGACGCTGGAAGGTCATGTGACCGGACGCTGAGGGCCAGCGTCCGGTCGACTCCAGTAAGGGTCCAGACTTGGGAAAGAGTGACCGGACGCGTCCGGTCAGTGCTGACCGGACCCTGAGGGTTCAGCGTCCGGTCGAGTCTAGTAAGGTTCCAGTAAGGGTTTTATGCGACCGGACGCGTTCGGTCAGTGCTGACCGGACCCTGCCAGCGTCCGGTCGACTCTTTAATACTAGTTCGTGGGTTGAACTGACCGGAGCATCCGGTCATCACGATCGGAGCGTCCGGTCATCCCGCAGAAGCTCATAACAGTTCGTTTTTCAGGCTGGCTTATAAATAGAAGCTCCACTCGTGAGTGGAGCAACTTTTGCTCATTCCAACAGCTGAGAAACACGTTTGTGAGTGCCAAGAAGAGCAAGGTCCTAGTGAGGTGTTTGTGATTTGAGAATCCAAGAGAGTAGCCTCACTAGCAAATCAAGAGTAGCAAAGTGTGCATCCATCTTCTCATTAGGCTTCGCGTGGTCAAGTGAGAGTTCGTCCTTGTTACTCTTGGTGATCGCCATCACCTAGATGGCTTGGTGGTGATTGGGAGTTTGGTGTTCACCTGGCGGAGCTTGTGGGTGACCCAACTCAAGTTGTGAGCGGCTTTGGGTGATTCGCCGCGACGGAGTGTCGAAGAATCAACCCGTAAAGAGCACTTGATCCTTGCGCGGATCAAGGGGGAGCTACACCCTTGCGTGGGTGCTCCAACGAGGACTAGTGGGGAGTGGCGACTCTCCGATACCTCGGCAAAACATCGCCGCGTTCCTTTCTCTCTCTATTTACTTTGAGCACTTACTTTGAGCATTTACTTTGAGCAATTCAATACTTGTTTTTACATCCATAGAATTGCTTGCTAGAGTAAGTTTGGAACTTAGGTTGCGAGGTTGTTGTGCATTAGTTTGATATAAACACTTTTCTAGGCACAAGGGGTTAATTGGGCTATCCGTAGGATTTGATTATTGCAAGAGAATTTAGAATTAGCCCAATTCACCCCCCTCTTGGGCATCTTGATCCTTTCAGGCGGGTGCGCGCGAGCGCACCCGTGGGTGTAGTCCCCGAGCCCCCGGGTGGTTCGAGCAGAACCATCTGGGGGGTGTTTTTTAGCGGGCGTGTGTGCGTGTTTTTTGAGACGGATTTTTGTTTAACCACGGTGTCGTTGCGCGCCGTGGGATCGGGTGAGTCGGAGTCGTGAACGGACTATGGTGTCGGTGCGCGCCGTGGATCAAGAGGGTTAGTTTTAGTTAGTGAAGCCGTTACGCGAGTTTAGGAGTCACGGTCCCAGGAGCCATAGCCGGATGTCGTCGATCCTGTTGACCCGAGTTGGGGGTCACGGTCCCAGGGTTTATTTGGAGCGCAGTGAAGCCGTCTGAAGCCGTTATGAAGACGTTGTTAGTTTAGTTAAAGATCGTACGAGGCGGTGCTCGTGGGTCCTAGCGTCGGTGCGCGCCAAGGACCGGGCGAGTCGTAGTCGTGGATCTGGCGAGTTCGAGGTCACCGTCCTTGGCATTTTTCTTGAGCCCCCGAGCCCTGTCGGGCCTTCATAGGGGTCGATGTGAGTTTATGTGCGTTTACCCCATCCTCGGTTCCTCACAACCAGAGGGACTGAGTTTCATCTCTTGTCCCGATCGCTCGGGCTCGAAAGACTAGCTCGGTGAGTTGTTAACATGTGTGATCGAGTGGAATCCGGGTCCGTCGTTCATGACAGGGTCAGCATAGCCCTCTTGTGACATTCCACCACTCCTTTACCTGCAACCCAACAGATGCCTAGGTCGTTCCGGAGACCAACCTGGGTGGCCTTTCGGCCTCCCTCGATGGAGATTCTGTGGGCTTAGCGAGAGGTTCAGGATCGAACAAGAAGGTGAGATGACCCAGTCTGCCGGACCGGGCGAGGGCCGCACGGGGCTCATCTGCGGTTTTCTCCCCAGGTTCTGTTTCGGTTGCTCATATTGAATGAGGCAACTGCCGCTTCATGATGCATTTCGCTGCATGTGCGATGCTTAGTTCCCGAGCCCCCGAGCGATTCATGCCCTAACCGTCCGGGGGGTTCAGGCGTATGGTATGAAATGCACGTATGGATGTATGAAATGGTTATAAAGAAATAGATGGGCTTTTATAGTGTTTACCATTGATAGTTTTGAGTGACAGGGCTCGGAGAGCTTCAGTCAGAAATGTTCGACCGGGACCCACGCTCGTCGTTTGTGACGGAGTCGGCGTGGCCCACATGGGGCGTCCCTTCGCTTCCTACCTGTGTCTCGGTGCTTATCCTGAGTGAATTGATCGACTCAGGAGGCCGGTTGATCTCTCCTGGTGGAGATCTCACTGTTGCATCTCTCCAGGTCTGGCCTTGACGACTAGAGTGATGGGGTTTGAAGAGCTCCAGTCAGAGACATCCGACCGGGACCTGCGCTTGTCAATCGTGGATTAGCCTTTGTTTGAACTGTTTGTATTAATTAACACATGCTCACCTTGGTGACCTAAGAGATGGGGTTTGAAGAGCTCCAGTCGGAGACGTCCGTCCGGGACCTTGGTGACCTGAGAGACGGGGTTCGGATAGCTCCAGTCGGAGACGTCTGATCGGGACCTACACTTGTCAATCGTGGGTTAGCCCTTGTGTGAATTGTTTGATGTATTAACGAATACATCCGTGCTGCCCTTGTGACAGAACCACGATATTCGTTCCCTGTGTTTATCTTAGCAAAACTTTTGTTTTTTATCCTTTCTTTCTCATACCTGCCCATTTGTTCTGTAGGCTGCGAGCTTGTGAGCCCGGGGCGTGGCCCGCGAGGCTCAACTGTTCGTAACCATAGGAAAAAGCGGGGTGCGTTTGGTTGGGAACAAGAATAGAGTTACATAAGGAAAACACAGGGAATGGAATGTGCTTCTGTTTGGGAACACAGTTGCTTTATCGTGCGATAGTAAAAAGAGAGGTAATATTTTAATATTGTACATGGAGCCCCCGAGTGACCCGGGCTGAAAGTGTTTCGGGCAGGGGTGCTCTTACGAGAGCGTGTTCTAACAAAAAAGTGGTTTAGACCAAATTTAGGGGAAAAATGACATAGCTGTTCAATGTTCCAAGTATTGTTGAGAAGGTTGCCGTTGTTGTCCTCCAGTCGGTAGGTGCCCGGTCGGACTACTTCAGTTACCATATAGGGTCCTTCCCATAGTGGAGAGTGCTTGTGTTTTTCCTTCGTTGATTGGGTCCTCCAGAGTAAGAGGTCGCCGACTTCGAGAATCCTTCCTCTGATCTTCCTTTCGTGGTACCTGCGGAGGGTTTGTTGGTAGCGAGCGGAGCAGATGACGGTTGCTTCATGGGCCTCTTTGAGTAGGTCGATTGCGTCTTGTTGGGCCTCCGCGGCTCAGTCATGGTCGAAAGCCTTCACTCTCGGTGTGCCATGGTCGAGGTCGGAGGGCAACACTGCCTCGACTTCGTAGGCCAAGAAGAAGGGTGTGAATCCCATGGATCGGTTTGGGGTCGTTCGTAGGCTCCAGAGGATCGCTGGGACCTCCACAACCCATCGCCCGGCGTATTTGTTGAGTCGGTTGAAGATGCATGACTTAAGTCCTTGGAGGACCATGCCATTGGCGCGTTCGACCTGACCGTTAGTTCATGGATGTCCAACCGAGGCCCAGTCGATCCTGATGCCATATCCGTCGCTAAAGTTTAGGAACTTTTTCCTGGTGAAGTTAGTCTCATAGTCAGTGATGATATAGTTGGGAACGCCGAATCGGTAGATGATGTCAAGGAAGAACTTAACTACCTCTTCCGATCGGATGTTGGTGATGGGTTTGGCCTCTATCCACTTGGCGAATTTGTCGACCGCTATGAGTAGGTGAGTGAAACCGCTCGGGGCCTTTTTGAGGGGTCCTACCATGTCGAGGCCCCAGACCACGAATGGCCAGGTGATAAGGATGGTTTGGAGCTCTTGTGCCGGTAAATGGGTTTGCTGGGCATAGAACTGGCATCCCTCACACCTGCGAACGACTTCCTCTGCATCTCGTAGTGCGGTGGGCCAGTAAAAACCTTGGCAGAAGGCTTTTCCGACCAGCGACCTTGGGGCCACGTGATGCCCGCAAATGCCAGCATGAACCTCGAGGAGGAGATCCTTCCCTTGGCTAGTGAGGATACACTTCATGAGTACCCCTGATGGGCTTTGTTTGTAGAGCTCGTCACCGAGTGCGACCAAGGTTTTGGCATGTCGAGGGATTCATCGGGCCTCCGTCCTTTCGGGCGGGAGAACCTCTTCGAGGATGTATGCGAGTAGCAGTACTCGCCAATCGGTTTGACTAGGCACCAATACAGCGACGCTTGAGGGTGGTGTAGAGGTACTGGGGTCGGAGCCCCCAGGCGTTGGTTGGGCGTCAGGGGGCGTCCGGGTTGGATCTTCCAAGATGCGAGCGGTTGGCTCATGGATGTCGTTGATGAAGACCCTGCTTGGGGACGGATCCTGCCTGGCAGCCAGTTTTGCAAGGAAATTGGCGGCATCGTTGTCCCATCGAGGTATGTGATGCAGTTCGATCCCCTAGAATTTGTCCTCGAGCTTACGCACCTCTTGGCAGTATGCCGTCATGAGGGGGCTTTTGTAGGAGGACTCCTTCATGACCTGATCAATGACTAGTTCCGAGTCACCACGGATGTAGAGTCATGTAGCACCGAGCTCGATGGCGATGCGGAGTCTGTTGATAAGGGCCTCATATTCTACGGCGTTGTTTGAAGCTGAGAAGTGGAGGCGGATGGCATAACGGAGCCTACTCCCATCCAGGGAGATCAGAACCACTCCAACTCCTGAGCCGGGCGCCATTATGGACCTGTCGAAGTACATTGTCCAGTATTCGTGGGTGACGTCCGGAATTGGTAGCTGGACCTCCATCCATTCGGCGACAAAGTCCGCGAGAGCTTGAGACTTAATAGCGGTGCGGGGGGTATATCTGATGTCGTGGCCCATGAGTTCAAGAGTCCACTTGGAGATTCGTCCCACGGCGTCGTGGTTGTGGACGATGTCTCTGAGTGGGTATGAAGTGATGACTGTGACTTCGTGGTCGGTGAAGTAGTGTAGGATCTTCCTGGTTGCCATTAGTACGGCGTATAGGAGCTTCTACACCTGAGGGTACCGAACCTTGGGGTCAGTAAGCACTTCTCCGACGAAGTAGACGGGTCGCTGCACTTTGAGCTGGTGTCCCGGTTCCTCCCTCTCTATGACCAGGGCGGCGCTCACCATATGGTTACTTGCCGTGATGTAAAGGAGGAGGGGTTCTCCCCGCTCGAGAGCGACAAGGATTAGGGCCGACATTAGGGACGTTTTGAGGCTTTCGAGAGCCTGCTGGGCTTCCTCAGTCTAGACGAAGGTGTCCGTCCTTTTGAGGAGCTTGTAGAGCGGCATCCCCCATTCGCCGAGCTAGGAGATGAAGCGGCTTAGGGAAGCCAGGCAACCGGTGAGCCTCTGCATGCCCTTGACGTTGCGTATGGGGCCCATGTTGGAGATGGCCGTGATCTTTTTGGGGTTGGCTTTGATGCCGCACTCGGATACGATGTATCCAAGCAGTTTCCCCTTTGGAACCCCAAAAACACATTTTTCGGGATTCAGCTTGATGTTGAACCTTTGCAGGTTTGCGAACGTCGCGGCCAAGTTTGCGATTAGGTCGTAAGCTTGAGCCATTTTGACCACTATGTCATCAACATAGACGACGATCGTTGGTTTTGGCCGCTTGGCCTAGTCGGGCTGGTCGAACGGGTCAATTTGGTCGGCGAAGCATTGCTGCATGCACCTTTGGTAGGTGGCACCAACGTTCTTCAGGCCAAAAGGCATGGTCACATAGTAGTACAAACCATACGGGGTGATGAACGAGGTTGCGAGCTGATCGGACTCTTTCATCGTGATCTGGTGATAGCCTGAGTAGGCATCCAGAAAGGAGAGGATTTCGTAACCCGAGGTGGAGTCAACTATCTGGTCTATGCGTGGTAATGGGAAATGATCCTTCGGGCATGCTTTGTTAAGTCCAGTATAATCGACGCACATTCTCCACTTCCTGGTCTTCTTTCTGGCCAGGACAGGATTGGCGAGCCAGTCGGAATGGAAGACCTCCCTAATGAACCCGGCTGCCAGGAATTTGGCTATTTCTTCGCCTATGGCCCTGCGCCTTTCATCGTCGAAGCGACGCAGGTGTTGTTTGGCAGGCTTAGAGCCCAGGGCAAGGTGTAGTGCGTGCTCAGCGACCTCCCAGGGTATCCCCGGCATGTTAGACGGCTGCCATGCGAAGACATCACGATTATCGCGTAGGAAGTCGATGAGCTCGCATTCCTATTTGGCCGGGAGCTGGGTCCCAATCCGAACTGTCTTGGTTGGGTTGGTGGGGTCGATTCCCACCGTCTTGGTTTCTTCGACGAGGAAGTTGGTTGGTTACAGTCTGGGGCTGTCGGAGCCGATGACTCCTCGAGCCGTGGGAGTTCGGAAGAGTTGACGACCGCAGTGGCGAGCTCGTAGTGTTCGCGGTCGCACGTAAAGGCGTGCGAGAACATGCTGCTTATAGTGATGATGTCGTTTGGTCCAGGCATCTTTAGCTTGAGGTAGGTGTAGTTGGGGATTGCCATGAATCTCGCGTAGCATGGGCGCCCCAAGATGGCGTGGTAGGACCCTGAAAAGTCCACCACCTCAAAGGTGAGAACCTCCGAGTGAAAGTTGGCTCAGCTATCGAACGTGACGGGCAGATCGATCTGCCCGAGCGGGTATGCCTGCGCTCTCGGGATTACCCCGCGGAAGGGGAGCTCGCCGGGTAGAGTTCTGATTGGGGGATGCACATGGCATCGAGGATGTCAAGGTACAGGATGTTGAGGCTACTGGCGCAGTCCATCAGCACCTTCGTAAGACGCTTCTTGCAGATGATGGGGTCGACGACGAGCGGATAGCGTCCTGGTCTTGCGATGTGGGAGGGATGGTCCCTCTGATCGTAGGTGATCGGAGACTCCGACCAGCTGAGAAAGGAGGGGATGGCCGACTTGGTGGTCCATGCCTCTCGATAGCGAACCTTATGCTGTCGCTTGGTCTAGACGGCGTTGGATCTACCAAAGATCATGATACATTAGTCAGCATCAGGGAAGTCGTCCACGTCTTTGCCTGCCGTACCTCCCTTCTTAGGTGCTGCCTCTTTGTCGTCTCCCTCCTTTGGCCCGCCGGCCTGTCAGAGGAAACGTTTGAGGAGCTCACACTCCTTGTAGAGGTGTTTCATAGGGTAGGCGTGGTTGGGGCATGGACCATCCATGAGTTTGTTGAAGTGGTCAGGCAGTCCTCGATAGGGCTGCTTGACCATGCGATCGGTCGCGACGACCAGCGGGGCGCTGTCTGACCGACGTCGATTCTTTTTATTTTTCTTGCCCCTCTGAGTGGAGGGGCCCTCGTCCGGGTCCGCATGTTTGGCTTTGGCCTTGTCCTAGCCTCCGCTCAAGATCGCTCCGACCGCCTCCTAACCGGAGGCGTGGTTGGTGGCTACATCGAGCAAGTCGTGGGTGGTACGAGGTTTCAAGCAGCTAAGCTTGTGGATAAGGGACTCGCAGTTTGTCCCAGAGAGGAACGCACTGATGACGTCTGCGTTGACGACGTCAGGGAGAGAGTAGCATCGTTGGGAGAACCTACGGATATAATCCTATAGGGACTCGTTGGGCTCTTGCTGACAGCTCTTGAGGTCCTAGGAGTTCCCTGGTCGGACATACGTCCCCTGGAAATTCCCGATGAAGACCCTCTTGAGGTCCACCCAGTCACGGATGTTGTCGTGCGAAAGGAATTCAAGCCACGCCCGGACATGTTCCCCCATGCAAATGGGAAGATATTGAATGATGAAGAAGTCGTCATCCACTCCTCTGGCCTGATAGGTGAGCTGGAAGTCTTCGAGCCAAATGCCTGGGTTTGTCCCCCCAGTGTATTTGGTGACATTGGTGGGCGGCCGGAAGTGCTGCGGGAACGGTGCTTTTTGGATGCGCCGGCTGAAGGCTCGAGGCCCTGGGCCCTCGGGCTGGGGCTCTGGCTGTCCGGTCGGCAACTGCGCCTGGGGCGCGTTTCCCTAGTTCCCTCGATGGTTTGGCTGGGATTTGTGGCACCTACCACTGTATGGTGGATATTGTTATTACGTTGGGACCGATGCCGGTCGCTAATGGCACTACAGGCGTCCTATTGCGGATCGGGCCACTCGTGTCCCGATGGTAGGTGCGGAGCAGGTGCCCGGTCGGACCGTGGCGTGACTACTGCACTCCGAGCCGGTGCCGGCGGCTGTAGTGGTGAGCGAACAGAGTGATCCGTCTGGTGCGTCCCCATTCCCCTGGTGGGGAGAGAGGGCGTGCGTCGGAGTCATGACACGGAGCTTTCCGCCTGTTGGACGGCGGCGGCTTCTACTAAAACCCAGAGGTTCCGGTAGACTGTCCACTCCTGAGGGTCGATGGGCTTGGGAACACCGCGTAGAAGCATTGCTGCAGCAGCGATATTCTGGCCAGCCTGGGCGAATTGTGGGACATCGTTTCCCTCGTTCACGATGTCGCGTTGGACCTAACGGGCGCGGCCCCAGGCGCCACCCGCCAGGCCACGTGTGTGGGGCGCGACGCGCTGGGCCGACTGAGCCGGCGCCGGTGGCGGCTGGTTCTGCCGCCGTTGTCGCAATTCCTCGGCGTGTGCTTGCGCAGACGCGAGGGCCTCCGCACGCGGGTCTGAAGGGGTGTGAGTATGTGCAGATTCCACAACGACCGGCGGCTGTCCCGGAGCGTCCGCCATGGCGCACTCCCAGGACGGACAGTGGCGGGGTGCCACATCGTCGACACTGGAATCGTCGCTCACGCCCTCACCATCCAAGGGTTCATGGGAAGCGGCAGGAGCGCGGCCTGCCATTCCCACGAATTCGAACGTGAGGGGGAAAGGCGCCAGCACCCTTCGGAGTCCCCGGGTGTACATATCCGCGAAAGGACACGAGGCCATAGGGGAACCGATCACGTGGTGTTTGCGGCGTGGACGACACAGTCTCTCCGGGTGCTCGATTGGGAACGGTAAATGAAGAGTAAGTAACAGTACGCGCATTACTTACAGCGGGGTTTAAGCAGAGAGTTTGCTCGGATAGAAGCGCAGATGCCGCGTCGTCGATGTCGCGCGTCCCAGAGTCGATGGAGGGCGCTCCTTCGATGGGTGCCGGAACGTGCGCCTTCTCACAGAGGTGGAGTACGCCGAGCCGGTCGGCGACGAAGTCCAGGCTTCCGAAGCGAAAGGCCTAGGAAGGCTCAAAGACGGGTGGAACCCACATCCCGACAGGTGAGAGTGCGGGAAATTCCATCGAGTCGAAGGGAATCGTATCGCCCGAGCCCGCCATGGCGGGGGTGGCGGAGAAATGGGCCATCCGATTACCAAAAAAGTGTTGAACGTACAGCGTCCTCCCCACGGACGGCGCCAACTGTCGATACAGAAAGTGACCAGCTAGTAAATATTTGTAGTTTTGCTGTACGTTGTGATCGAAGGTTGCCTAGCACTCAATGACACGGGATTTATACTGGTTCAGGCAACGTGCCCTACATCCAGTGTGGGTCGATCGGTGACTTTATTCCAGAGCCCAGGTGCTCGAAGCCTGTAGTGGGGTTACAAACGAGAGAGAGAGAGAGATGGGGTGTCCGGTCGGTCCGATCGGAAGGGCTGAGATCGACAGGAGCTATGCTATGAACGAAGTGTCCAACCCTAAACTTGAACTTGAAGAGGTTGACTTGGGTGAACTGCCTGTGCTTGGAGGGAGCACATCCCCTTTTATAGAAGGAGGGGATGGCTTTACAAATGAGAGGGAGAGAGAGTACGGACGTTTCTAAGCCTTGTTGCCCACACCGACGGGGACGGGACAATTGTGGGTGCCCACGATACTGTTGATGTCACTGCAGAATATCAGGTACATGTGGGAGGTTGAGCTGCTTTCTTCAAGACTGGAGGACGTCGGTACCTGCAAAAATGTTGTTTCGCCAACTAGAGGCATGGCTTTACCACGTTCACCTGGTATGGTGAATTCCGGTGCCCACAATACTGTCGATGCCCAGAGGCACATGGGGGGATCTTACCGTACGGGTGTTTTGACCGACGCCTACAATACTGTAGAGGTAAACGTTGACGCCTACAATATTGTTTGTGGCAGGGCGGCTGTAAAGTACTGTTCCACAGGGTATGGTCCCTGGTGCCGTGGTTTGACTTGCAAGCCCCGTCTTGCCTTCCTTCGTACGCCTTCTGGTTCTTCCCGAGCGAGCGTCCCCGGTCGGATGGCCCTAGTCGGAGAATAGCGATGGGCATGGTTTTCTATGAACCCCGGTCGGAGACACGGGGTCGGAGTCGGAGGCGGTCCTTGGGTCAGGCTTTCCGAGCGGAGGCCGTGCGAAGGCGGCCGGGGCCTGACGCTAGCGCTCCGATCGGAGAGACCGTTCGGAGTTGGCCTGAGCCTGAGCTAGTGCTCCGGTCGAAAAGATGGGCCGAAGGCGGCTAGGGCCCGAAGCGAGTGCTCCGGTCGGAAAGATGGGCCGAAGGTGGCCAGGGTCCGAAGCGAGTGCTTCGGTCTGTTGAATTTAGACTCTCGGGCCGGTCCAGAAGAAAAAGAAGTCGTCCTCCTGGGCAGAGCCCTGGCGTGGAAGCCGGTCCACGAAGGACCCCGGGTTTATGAACCCGACAATATCTTTGTTCGAAAAGAATCTAAACTCTAGCATATAATCCTAGGTCAACTAATCTCAAATTGAAAAAATTGTATATAAAAAAACTACAAATATTTATGATAATATTCCTATTTGGAGTTATATATGTTATTTGGTTAAATTTAGAATAGTTTAACTAAGGATAAAGTTAGAATTATATATATATATTTTTGGATGGGTCGGAGGTATAGTACATGTACAACAGAGTATCATCGTCCATATAAAAAACTCTTGCTTTGCCGCTGTTGTCTTCGTTCCCACACCAAACATTGTCCCACCATTTCTCGGAAGCCCATCGCACATAATTTTTTTTATGCAGGTCAGTGGAACCGAAACTACACTGTACTACTCATGCGTTTGAATAATTCAGACGAACATGAAACACATATAATAAGCATGGGCGGTATATAGGAACAGTAGTTAGTAGCAATTGACACTGTGTGTAATTTTTTTTGTTGACCTAGCATTGCTACCATGCAGGCCATCTTGTTTTCTTATACGGTTACTTTTCTTTTTTTGACTCTTAGTCCTAAATGCCCAATTCCATTTCCACGGTCATTCGCTCGGTTTCAAACGAGTGAACACTTTCTATACGCGGGACGACGTTAGGCACTAATTACATGGTGGGTCGTACTAGGCAAGTGGACGGAACATCTGACATGTTCTCTCAACGTCCTCTATACTTTCTATTATAAATCTGATTTAGCGAAGTTTCATCCGCCATTGGTTTTCTCACTTTTTGTCTTGTTTCATTTTATTAATTCCTTCTTTCCTTTTCTCATTGCTTGTTTTCTTTTCTTGTTTTTCTTTTTCTTTGTTTTTTGTGTTTTCATATTAATCTAACCATTTTCTTATCTTTACACTGAGAAGTTGTATGACAAGTTGTCTCGTAAAAAGTTATGCACATAAGTTATGAATATAACTATGTAACTTTCTGAAAAAAATAAAGTTGTGGAAATAATTTTTTCCTACAAATAGGAAAGTAAAAAAAGTTATGATGAGAAGTTGTTGTGATAATTTGTTCCGTAAAAAGTTATGCATAAAAGTTGTGAGTATAACTTTGTAACTTTTTAAATTTAGAAAATTGCGGAAATAATTTTTTGAAAAAGTTCAAAAAAGTTATGATAAGAAGTTGCAGTGATAAATTGTCACGTAAAAAGTGATGAGTATAATTATGTAACTTTCTAAGAAGTTATGATAAGAAGTTGCAGTGATAAGAAGTTGTATGACAAGTTGTCACGTAAAAAGTTATGATAAGAAGTTGCAGTGATAAATTGTTCATACATAGTATATTCAGGCCAGCCCGCAGCTATCAGTCAAGCCAAGTATAGCAGCATATTAGTATAATTGGCAAACCATACAGTAATCTAGTCTCTTTTTCTGTTCTGAATACCATTTTATTATATGTGTAGGACCCACTCACTCTTCCCATCCCTGCCCTTTTCTTCTCATCCGGTGTACAACAGTCTTCACACAAGTGTATATGATCCACGAAAAAGAATCAATATTTTACTGCATGTTCATGAAGATTTTAACGTCCACAAGTTCAACTCAATGCACTGGCAACTCAAACCACAGGGAACCGTGCAAGCTCTCGGCACTGAAATTCACAACAAGTAGCTTCTTTCTCCTGAACCTAGACATTTGCTGAGGTGTATTATTATACTTGGCCTTCGCGAATTTTTTTGGGAAATAGTATTGTAGCACTTTCGTTGTTATTTGGCAATTAGTGACCAATCATAGTCTAATTAGGCTTAAAAGATTCGTCTCGTGAATTTCGTCTAAACTGTGTAATTAGTTTTATTTTTTATTTATATTTAATGCTTCATACATGCGTCCAAAGATTCGATGTGACGGGGAATCTTGAAAAATTTTGCAAAATGAAGTGTAACTAAACAGCACCTTGCTCTTATGGTGGATATCCCTATCAAGTAGCAACCCAAAAAAAAAACATCTGACATCGAGGAAACAAAATTTTCCGTGCAAGTTTTGGTCACAGCCACCAAGGGCCAGTTTAGTTCCACCCCATTTTCTGTTGCATTCCTACCAGCCAGGTGATCTTATATATTCTTTTACGTTCCTTGCATCACTTGGCAAAGTAAAATAAAATTTCAGTAAAGAATAGCAAGCACCTTCTGCGTGTACCTTGCGTAGGGTAGGCACAATTCTATTTGACTCCTTTCCTGGTCCTAAATGTCAAGCGCTCAGCAGTACCACTTGTTAAATCTAATCTACTCCTGTATGATATACTATGGATGTCGAGGATTCGGGGTGGCATTTTACAAGCATGCCTTCACAAACCCGATATGATACGCGCATATCGGGTGTTGTGTCTTACTGTCCATTTAGTATTTAAACAGCTTGATGTGCATGATTTAACTTGGAAAGTTCATATGGGTAGAGACAGGGGCGGAGTCAGAGCAAATACGAGGATATGCACTTGTCTTATTAGTGCAAAGTTCTATAAAATGGTAGCAATGCAAGGAACAAATATGATGAAAATTTTACCTCGTATCACTATTTTTTTTTTATCTTTGTGTGAATGCATGCGGCCGCACCTACTTTGCTCAATATAGCTTTGCCCTTGGCAAGAGAGAAATGGTCTTCCTATTCACCCCCTTATATATCCATACTGATGACAGTTAGGTAAGTTACACCGCAAGGAGTAGTAACCTAGCTAATCATCAACTGTGGGTTCAGGAGCGGTAGGAACAGTAGTTTAGCATGCAGCATGCAATTGATCGACGCGTAGTATATATATTTTTTATCTAATAACCTTCTCCATTGCTACTGCCCACCAACCAGGTGATCTTGTTCTTAATTCTACGTTCCTTGCATCGCTCGGCAAGCGAAATAAAATTTGTAACATTTCCAGTAAAAAAAATTGCGACCACTTCTCTACGTGTACCTTGCTTGCGTCGGGTAGCCGGAGCTCCGGGGGTAGGTACGATCCCGTATTCCCGTATAGTAGTCCAGCGCTCTGTAGTGTCGTTACTAAATGTCGTCCAGCGCTCAACGGTTGTACCACTTGCTCCATCACACGTAGTATTATACTACCTGTAGATCGATCTCGAGGCTTAGTGGACATTTCATTTGCCATGACGACAAAAACAATCCGTGTATTACATGTCGTCGTGTCGTGTGTTTCTGTCCAATTAGGGCCTCTTCGTGACGCAAGAAATTTGTGGCTGCGGGGACTTCGTTAATCTCGAGATTTGTCGGTTTAACTTAGTTCTTCGAAGATGCTCATAGAAAAAGAATGTGCGTGCGTGTATTTATAGGGGTGAATGAGTGTCTGTATATATGAGCGTCTGTGTATGTAAATTGATCTCACAAAAAAATAAAATTATAAGAACCGTGTCAGAACGTTTGATGCATTCTTTACCTTGCAAAGTTGGATTCGGCCGGGTTGGAGAAATAAGGAGCAGGACTGAGTCATCTTTTGGCCTGCTTGCAAGCCGCTCGGCACTTTGTGATTGGTATTGGTTAGTCTCTCCATCAACTACCTGGATATCGAGCCAGCTCACCTCGGCTTGGTCCAGCTCGAAGTAACTCGTTAGGCTAACGAGTCAGTTTGGCTCGGCTCGTTAATATTACGAGTTAGAGGGACAGCTCAGTTCGGCTCGTTTAGCTCGCAAGCTAAAAAAAATATGACACATATGTTTATATTGTTCATGCCACAATAATTCCAGAAGAGGACGTCCACCATTATGCAACCATACATGATTAATACATATCAGGTTCATAAAAAATATCAACCATGCAACATAGCTGGTCCATCCATGACCCATGCAATTCCAGCATACTTACTAGTTGCTTGCCACCACAGACTTAGGAAAGTCCACAAATTCAATGTCAACGTCATCATCTTCTCTCTGGAAAATAATCCATAAATCAACATTTAAGTACCACAACAATTATAAAATCAAAATTCATATGAAACAGCTGAAAATAACGATTACATATCAATGGAATAGGTTTACACTTCTAGGTCAGCATCATCATCTTCTGGGTTCATGGTCGTGGGCTGATAGGCCTAAGCTCGTTTGAACTCGTGAGCAGCTCACGAGCTGGCTCGTTAAAATAGCGAGCTAGACTTCTAGCTCAGCTCGTGAAAAAATTAAAACGAGACGAGCCAAACCAAGCCGAGCCAGACACGAATCGAGCGAGTTGACGTGCCGCGAATATTTTGTGTAGCCCTACCACCAACCGTCTTTGGACCAATATTGACCGGTGATCATCGCCTATTGCAGGATACGCTTCTTTTGTTTTTTTTTTATGATGAAGTGCTACCTTTGTGGCCCATCTTTTTGACTAATACGTTTCCTTTGGAAAATGAATGGTCATCGTAAAGTTATATGCAGCCATGACATTTACTCGTAGCCCAGCGGGCATATATACCTTTTTTAGACTTCCAGACGATAAAAGCGTGGGCAGTGATCTTGAGTATTTGCCAGGGTATCTCCTTTTTAGTAAGTAGATATTATATTTCCAACCAAGGATGCATGCACACGGTTATTTATCTATTTCGAAATCCATGCACTAATCCTGGTTGTTGGAACCACACACTCACTTCTTCGCAACTCCACCACCACACTAGTTAGAGCAAATTTAATAAGCTTGGCTATCAGTCAAGCCAAGTATAGCAACATATTAGTATAATAGGCAAACCATACAGTAATCTAGTCTCTTTTTCTGTTCCGAATACCATTTTATTATATGTGTAGGACCCACTCACTCTTCCCATCCCTTCTTTTATCTCCTCCCCACGCTGTTCCAGCTCACCGGTTGAACTCTATCGCCCCCCTGAGCCGTGCCTGTAGCGCCACCAAGATTTGAACTCTAGTAAGTAATAAGTGAAGTGTCTCAAATATCTATAGTAGCTGGCAACATTATTTTTCCCAAATTAGAAAAAAATCGCACATAACATCAAAATATCATAGAAAACGACTAAATGAGCCATGAGGCAGAACAAAACCTTGTCAAGAGACGAACCTCAATCGCCAAATGTATAATCTAGTTCAGACACTAATCTATATGTAACCATACATATGCCCTCTCAGTTTCTTATGGAAACTTTGGGCTCGTTTGGCTCGCGCATTGCCACCGGCATCTGATCCTGGCCTAGGCGTCCAAAATCAGAGGCCTGGGCCAGGCACGGGGGGGGGAGGAAACCAAACATGCCCTTTTCTTCTCATCCGGTGTACAACAGTTCACACAAGTGTATATGATCCACGAAAAAGAATCAATATTTTACTGCATGTTCATGAAGATTCTAACGTCCACAAGTTCAACTCAATGCACTGGCAACTCAAACCACAGGGAACCGTGCAAGCTCTCGGCACTGGAATTCTCAACAAGTAGCTTCTTTCTCCTGAACCTAGACATTTGCTGAGGTGTATTATTATACTTGCTCTTACGGTGGATATCCCTATCAAGTAGCAACCAAAAAAAAACGTCTGACATCGAGGAAACAAAATTTTCCGTGCAAGTTTTGGTCACAGCCACCAAGCTCTTTTGGTTTCCAATAGCTTTTCTTAAGCTTTCCTTATTCTAGACGTCTACTCTTGGCAAAGACCAAAAAACACTTGCCGAGTGTAACACTCGGCAAACAGCACACGGCATCTACAGTGTCGGCAAACGTCTCTTTGCCGAGTGTTTTCTATCGAGCACTCGACAAATATTTTGCCGAGAGCTGAAACCGACACTCGGCGAAAAAAAGTAACGTGACGGCGCGGAGACGGTCACAGCGCGTTTGCCGAGTGTCCCGGACCTGACACTTGGCAAACCTGCCTTATTTACCGAGTGTCAAACTCCGAGACACTCGACAAATCTGCCTTCTTTGCTGAGTGTCAACTCCGTGACACTCGGTAAAGCTGCCTTATTTGCCGAAAGTCATCTCTGGGACACTTGGCAAACCTTCCTTCTTTGCCAAGTGTCAAATACCTGACACTCGGCGAAGACTGGCCCAGAACGTACAAATGTTGGCTTCTTTGTCGAGTGTCACAGCGCAGACACTCGGCAAAGAAGCCATTTTAGTCCCAGAATGCACAGATTTTTGCCATGTGTCCCTCTTTGCCGAGTGTAATTTCTATGGCACTCGGCAAATAGCCTTTTGCTGAGTGTAACACTCGGCAAAGCTGCCACAAATAATCAGTTTATTTGTTTCGGTCACAGCCACGTACCACATTCAAATAAACATCACATCCATCACAGATAGTTCACAATAGGCATCACAGGCAGTTCATATAGATATATCGACAACACATTAATGCAAATAAACTTTAGAATCACTAGTAGGTTCATTCACAACCACAAATAGTCACAAGTAGTCACAGGTAATCCACAAATGCAAATGCAAATAAAATCACTTAGGCCATGAGTTCCACTGCGACCACGCTGGGCCATGAGGCTCATTCGATGCCGCCGATTGATGCTGCACAAAGGAGAAGAGATTGCATGTGTGAGTCAAGATTGAACAACACGTATGGTCTCTCTGCTACCTAACTAGTATAACCCTTTAACTATCAGCAATATCTTCTCAATTGCATTGTGCTCTAGTATGATTGCTTAAGTACTAGTTGGTAATAAACATATAGCATTAGTCACTAAGTTTCTAGTGTCTGGGCATCTTTGTAAGATTGATTCTGCATAAACTAGAAACGGTGATTATAAGGTTGTAAAGCGACTCACAGTGCCTGAAACAATATTTGGAGCAGGTTGAGGTAGAGGGACTGGCATCGGTGGCAGAGGTTGACCGATTGCAGCATAAACACCCCTCATATATTCAAACATCTGCAACTCCATCCTCTGTCGCTCTGCCTCCATCCTCTGTCGCTCTGCCTCCATCTTCGCCTCTAGCTCCTCCCGGCGCCTCGTTTCTTGTTCCAGCTGAGCCTACAATATTTCATCCCAATGTTACAATACAATGCAAAAGTATGTAAAAATCAATGAACAATGAATAAAACAGAAATAACCTAAAGTACGTTCATTTGGAATCGTGTAGAGTCCGGTCGTGGGCGTATCGCCAGACTGGAACCCGTGCTCCGTGCTCAAATCTGAGAGAGAGTGGGAGTACTGGTCGTGTCGATTGTGCCATCGCCAATCCAGAACCAGCCATGCTTCTTGCCTCCTCCTGCCCTCATGACCACTTCTCCATCAAGGTCATGGGCGCCCGGATCGTACTCTGGGCCATGGACCACCCTTGCCATCAATGTGTATCCATCGAGGCGGCTGTGGACGGACTCGTTGCTGTACGCCGAGGGTGGGTCCTCCAGGTTGTAGGCGACATCGGACATCGCCTCCCCCTTGTGGGCCAAAGCATATGCCATAAACTGGGAGCAAGGCTCGCCACCATGTGCCGCCGACTACAAAAAAAGCAATATGATTAGAAATTATGCAGAGTTGAGCGTTAGAATAAAGAAATGAATTCGCGTACCCATCTAGCCACGTATTCTGAGAGGTTGAGGTTGCCTTGATGGTGTGGTGCACCCGGCATCAGCAAACGCCGCTCCCGGCAAGCGTTGTGATTCTCCTCCCACACGGGGTTGCGCCACCATTCCACCATCCGGGCCCAGCACTGTAGATCGTAGGTGCACCACCACGGAGGCACCTACGTCATCAAGTATATGACATATAAGAAGATGAAATTAAGCATAATTAATCTTAGAAAAAAATAAGTATTAATGTTCTATATTTACCTTCAGGTATTGTTTCGGGGTCAGGCTCATGGTTCTTGTCGCCCTTTTAGGGATCCTCTCTCTAAGAATTTCCACGTGGTATTGGATCACGGCCTGGATGCGCGCCTCGTAGTGCATGTCCTTAACGAGTTTCTTGGCGGCTTTGTCAGCCACAGCATCCTCCTTTGCCTCGTATCCCTCCTCGCATCTAAAGAAATCTTGCATATAGACGCGATGTATCCGGTCATTATTTCAAGAATGTCCAATCAATGCGATGTATTGAGCAATGTAGTGTGAGAAAGACTTACCCAAAGCTCGGCCTTGACACGCTACGCCTTGTCGGTGAATACCCTGCCATCCCGATCAGGGGTGTTGGGGACGGCGGCATAGTGGGCCCACGTGTAGCTCGGCTCGACAATTCTGCCGAACTGCACCAGGCCAGGGAACTTTTCCTTGATCAAAAGACCAAGGATGCCGTTCACATGGCGTGCGTGATCACCCCCACCGACCTTCCTCCAACCCCTGCCCAAGTGATTAAGATAAATTATTAGTTTCTATTGTAATTTTGAACATATCAAACAAAAAATTAGTGATAATATATAAAGTTACTTACTTGTCTCCATCGGGTCGAATCAGCGGGCGTCTCTCAAGAGGTATCGGTCGCTTCGGGAGGGTCGAGGGACCTCGCAACCACACACGCGACAAAGTAGAGGAAGAGGTACCCCCTGTCTCCTCCTCCACCCCTGCCTCCTCCAACACCTGTACCTCCTCCTCCTTAGAGAATGAGTGAGCGGAAGGCAACTCAGACGGCGATGAAGGTACAGGCGACGATGGCCTCGTCTTGCCTCCACCCTTCCCTCGACCCCTGGGTCTACCCCGAGGTCTCTTCCTGGATCCCTCAGCTGCATCGGACCCTTTACGCATCGCTGTCGCTTTTGAGTAAAGCGACGCTATCCTCTTTATACCGCCCACCATTGTTCAATCACCTGCAATTAAAAAGAGTAACATAGATAATACATTAAAATAGATGCAAAATAAACAAAACATACTTAGAAAATAACATGGTATGACAAATAATAAATCAATTAGCATGGATCATACATGTATTAGAAATAATCATCATGATTGGGATTAGCTAGATCATAAGTCTCATCATCACTATCATGCATGTCGATATAATCATCCCCGTGCTCCGAAGGAGGAATGTCATCATCACCGTCATTGCTTAGATGTAATCGCTAAAGTAATTCTAAGTCATTCACATTCTGAACCTCGTCTCCGGCGTCCTCGTCAGCACCACTTTCATTGTCTACTTCCATACCCTGAGCTTCGATTAAGTCTATCTCAAAACTCCCTTCGAGCCCATCTTCTTGAAAGAACTCTCCGTCATATGTGTTGGGGTCTATGTTGTAATCTTGATTGTTTGGGACAGGTAGTTTACCGTGTGGCGATACCTTATACACAACATCCCAACCCTTAAGACGGTCTACAGTTTGGCACGGGTATGAGAGATAATAAACTTGTGTGGCCTGTTGAGCCACAATATAGACATCGTCTCCTGGTAGGATGGATGATTATCGAATTTCGACTAGCCCAAGATTAGGGGTCCGCCTCACTACTTCAGGATCAAACCAATGGTATTTGAATATAACGAGATTAAGAGGTTTGCAACCATGAAACATGAGTTCGTATATTTCTTCAATTCTTCCGTAATACTCAACCCCATCTAAGCCTTGTGTAAAAACTCTAGTATTTGTGGTTCTTTGATTGGGCTGACTCTGCTCGTGGCTTGTTGTGTGAAAGTGATATCCATTCACGTCATAACCGGTAAATGAACTGACCCTATAGGCACAACCATTGGCAACCTGTCTCAACTCAGCACTCATAGACGCATCGGTTTGTCCCTACAAGTTCAAGCAGGGTAGTTCGTTATATTAGTCGCACGTACGAGCAACTTGTAATGTCAAACTAAGTACGAGCCAAATTGGATAGTACCTTCTGTTTGAACCAAGAAATGAAATTGAGCATTCCATTTCCTGCACCCTCTCTAAGAAGGGTCGAAGTTTCCAGCGGGGTAGGTTCCCTTGATTCACGCCAGAATCGTTCATGAAATTCCCTGTACCAACGAGAAACAAGGGAGTTGGACACAGAATTGTGACTACTTGAGAAAAAGTTTGTTGAGAACTTACAGCATGTATGGCTCCACTTCGGATAGGTTGGTCAACACATATAGCATAATAGTGCGCCACTCTTCATGTTTCAAGGTCTTGTTAGTCGCACCACTTGCACTTCCTAGTTGTCCTCGAAAAATGCTAAGGTTTGATTCATCTTCGCCAGCATTGTAACGAGGGGGTGGATTATGCACGCTAGGGGGTTGTCAGCATAGTATTTTGTTCTGAAGTTTGACACCTTCTCTAGAATGTATGCCTCTGCTATGGATGCTTCAATTTTACATTTATTTTTACATTTAATT
Source organism: Miscanthus floridulus (assembly GCF_019320115.1). NCBI lineage: Eukaryota > Viridiplantae > Streptophyta > Magnoliopsida > Poales > Poaceae > Miscanthus > Miscanthus floridulus. Next base: position 22,591,403 of record NC_089598.1, read on the forward strand.
TGAAAAACCTTTTGAAATCTCTCAATTGAATAGCACCAATAGCCCTACACAGGCCCCCCCATTCGTGCCTCATACGGGAGGTGCAAAATCAAATGCTGCATCGGATTGAAGAAGCCAGGTGGAAAGATCTTCTCTAACTTGCAGAGCAATACAGGTGCCATTCTTTCTATGTCTACAACCACGGTACGAGATAACTTCTTAGCACAAAGCTGGCGGAAGAAATTGCTCAACTCCGCCAGCACTATCTAGACATGCTCAGGGACATAGCCTCGAACCATCACCGACAGTAGCCACTCAAGCCATATGTAGTAGTCATGACTCTTGAGCCTGTTGATTCGCAAAGTAGCTAAGTTCACTCCCCTCTTCAGATTTGCTGCATACCTATTAGGGAACATTAACGTTTGGAACCATTCTAGTACTTCCCTCCTTTAGGCCCTCGTCAGAACGAAATTGACCTTAGGCTTTCTCCATGACTTCCCGCCCCCGGGAGGCGCCATGTCTAGCTTTGGTCTATTGCATAACCTCGCTGTCGGTGTTTTGGAACCGGGGGTCCCTTAACCAACGAGTGAATTTGTGCTGCGTGCCCCTAATCCCGGATGGTGATGCAAAGAGACACAAGGTTTATACTGGTTCAGGCAATCGAGGCCCTACGTCCAGCCTGAGAGATCGATCTTGTATTCCTTGCACCTGAGTGCTCGTAGTAGGGGTTACAAGCTAGGTGAGAGAGGGAGCTAACCCCAGGTCTCGGCGAGGGTGATGCGGACTGCTTGAGACGTTGCTCCCAAGCAGCCTGGAAGTGCGTGGTTCTATCGGCGTGTTCGTCTTCCTCCCCCTTCTTCTTTTCGTGGCCCCAGCTACCTCCTTTTATAGCCACAAGGAAGCCAGAAGTACATGAAAAGGCTACTATTTGCTGACGTATTCCGCTCCCTGGAGCAGCATGGCGTCGTGGAGTTCCCATCGATGTCTAGTCGGTATGGTCTTCAAGGCTGGCGACATGCTGCGCTCCTGTACTTTTTGTTGACTTGGTGAAGTGCCGAGGTCTGGTGGCTGCTGTAGTAGGCTGTGCCGAGACCTGCTGTGCTGAGGCCGAGACCCACTGTGCTGAGGCCTGCTGTGCCGAGGCCGAGACCCACTGTGCTGAGGCCTGCTGTGCCGAGGCCTTTAGCAGGTGTCAATGTGAGGTCTGGGCGGCCATCGTCGATAGTTGATTTAGGCGGAACAGTGCGGAACGTGCGTCTACAGGATACGGTACCCTGTATTGTCAGTAAGGGATGGTAAAAAGGCGATTCGACCGTTGTCCTGTCGCTCCTGTTGTGGCGTACTGCCGATCGTGGCTTACGTAGTGGGGGCAGCTGGGCGCATTAATTGGATGCGATAGCCTGCCAGAGCGACTTTTGAGGCGGAGGCGACGAGGTTGCGGGACGAGCCCAGCCTCAGGCGAGGCGGAGCATGGCCAGTTCGCCCGAGGCCCTACCGGGAGTCTCGGGCGAGGCGGAACTCGGTTAGTTTGTCCGAGGCCTATCGGGGGTCTCGAGCGAGGCGGAGCGATCGGTTCGCTGGTCCCGGGGTCACAGGAACCCGGTTCTGACTCCCCACGTCATGTCCGTCCTTGGTGCAGGAGTTTAGGCAGCACAGTGAGGCATGGGCATCACGGTGGTTAGTACAGTGGCGGGTAACCCCTGCCCAGTCCTGGCTCCTGTCCCATCGGCCATTCTGCTGTACTGTGCCGGGCGTGCGGCTGTTGTCAGGGGCAGCAGTTGGCTGAGTTGATGTGACACGACGTTTTGCCAGAGGGACGGGAGAAGGAAGAGGTAGCGGAGTGCTGCCGAGCCCGCCTTGCGCGAGACAGATGGTCGGTGGCCCGGCCGAGGCCTTTGGCGGGGAATCGGCCGAGGCCCACGGTGAGGGGGCCTCGGGCGAATCGGAGAATCGGCCGAGGCCCATGGTGAGGGGCCTCGGGCGAGTCGGAGGATCGGCCGAGGCCAGCAGCGTTTAGCTGGTTTCGATCTTTACGAAGTCTAAGCAGTCGTTTTTTGATCTTGCTTAGGGTACCCCTTCTCACGGTATCCGACAGTAGCCCCCGAGCCTTGGGGGGAGTGGAGGCACTCCCCCTGAGGTTCTGATGAGAATTGGCTCTTGATAGTTCCTGTCGGGATGGTGTTTTGTTTTCGAGGTTTCGGTGGGTGCGCGCGAGCGCACCCGCCGGGTGTAGCCCCTGAGGCCCTGGAGGAGTGATTTCACTTCTTCAGGGGCTTTTTTCTCTTTCGAGTGAAGCGTTTTGATCGTGTTTGCCGGGCCCATGGGTGCGAGTTCGGATCGCAGGGCCTCGACGATGTTGCGGAAAGAGCCCCTTAGCCTCTGCCTGGAGCGAGAGGGCCGTCAGGGGTTCCCCCGGCTTTTTTGTACGACCCTCGTGCTTCCTTTTCGCTCGGAAGGAGGGGTGGAGGATGCCATGCTACCCTCGGTGGGCGCGAGCGATGGCATCTCCGGGGAGCTGTTATCGGGTAAGTCCGAGTGGAGGCCCGTACCCCGTTCGCTGGGGGTCGGCTAGCGGTCCAGAGACGCGCTCCAAGAGTACCGGAGGGTTTCTCTAGTGGGTGCCGAGGCCGTTCGCTGGGCCTCGGTGGCTCGGTGCCTCCCTACGGTGGGATCCCATTCGGAGACCTCCCTGCCGGTCTCGGACACGACACGGGGCGCGCTCGTACAGGCTCGCCCGTAGTCGTCCCTGACTCTTTTGCCCTGGGGCAGCTGTCGAAACCCCTGGGGGCCCAGCTTTCGAACCCCTGGACCGTAACGGGCTCGGGTCGCTTGTCTTTATCTTGGGTGCAGGAAGAGCCCCCTAGCCTCCGCACGGAGCGAGAGGGCGGTCAGGGGTCCTCCCGGCTTTTTTGCCCGTCCCCCACCCGTCCTTTTCGCTCGGATGGGGGGGCTGTTTGCCGAGCCCACTCGTGTGCGAGCCTGAGCCGCTGGGTCTCGGCAAAGTTGTAGGAGGAGCCCCCGAGTCTCTCGCACGGAGCGAGAGAGCGGTCAGAGGTCCCCTGGCTTCTGGTTCGCCCCTCGCGCGTGAGGGTCTGACTGCCGAGCCCCCCTCGGGTGCGAGCCTAGGTCGTGGGGTCTCGGCGTCTTTTGCAGAAGGAGCCCCCTAGCCTCTGCGCGGAGCAAGAGGGCCGTCAGGAGTTCTTCCGGCTTTTTGAACGACCCTCGCGCTTCCTTTTCGCTCGGAAGGAGGGTTTGTTTTGCCGAGACCCCTCGTGTGCGAGCTCAAGTCGCTGGGCCTCGGCAACGTTTTGCAGGAAGAGTCCCTTAGCCTCTGCACGGAGCATGGGGGCCGTCAGGGATTCTCCTGACTTTTTATTCGACCCTCGCGCTTCCTTTTCGCTCGGAAGGAGGGGTGGAATGTGCCACGCTACCCTCGGTGGGCGCGAGCGATGGCACTTCCGGTGAGCTGTTATCGGGTAAGTCCGAGTGGAGGCCCGTACCCCGTTCGCTGGGGGTCGGCTAGCGGTCCGGAGACGCGCTCCAAGAGTACCGGAGGGTTTCTCTAGTGGGTGCCGAGGCCGTTCGCTGGGCCTCGGTGGCTCGGTGCCTCCCTACGGTGGGATCCCATTCGGAGACCGCCCTACCGGTCTCGGACACAACACAGGGCGTCCCAAGCGTTTCGCTTGCTTGGGCCTCGGCCTCGTGTAGGCTCGCCCGTAGTTGCCCCTAACTCTGTTGCCCTGGGGCGGCTGTCGAAACCCCTAAGGGCCCAGCCTTCGAACCCCTGGACCGTAGCGGGCTCGGTGCCCAGTTCCTTTGCCTGGAAGGAATCGGGGGGGTTATTTCTCTCCCTACGGCTAATTAATGTCAGGCGCGTCTTTTGAGGCGGCTTTTTCGGGGAGGCGAAACGGCGCCTGCTGCTGCTGCGGTTGGACGCAACGTGGCGTCAGCCGACGGGACGTACCTGCATGCGCGATTAACGAGGAGGGAGTGGGTGCGTGGGCGGTAAGACCGGATCTGGATAACCGCGCCGGATTTTTTGGGGAAACTTCCCCGATTTCGTCGCCCGGCGGTTTCGACTCGTCCCTGCATAAATACGCAAACAGCCTCGCCCTCTCCCTCCTTACCTTTTCCGCGTTCGCTTTTGCTGCCTCCGTGCCGTTACTGAGAGCATAGAGCGCCGGGGAAGAGAAGGGCGAGGGCGAGAGATCGAAAGAGAGAGGGAGAGAGATTACCGCCGCAGCAGCGTCCTCCGCCGCGCAATGGCTGGTGGTCCCGTCATCCTCCCGGCGGATCCCTGGGAGCGGTCCGACGTCACCGAGGAGAAGCTACAGTCGCTCGTGGAGGCCGGTCTTCTTCGCCCGATCACCGACCCTGACGAGCCGGAGTGGATTGCTCCGGGGGACGAGTCGGAGCCGAGGCCGCGCGACGGCTATGTGGTGAGCTTCGTCGTCTTCCACGAGCGAGGCCTCGGGTCGCCGGTGGATAGCTTCATGCGGGCGCTCCCGCACTACTATGGCGTGGAGCTCCAGAATTTCAGCCCCAACTCCATCGCGCAGGCGGCCATCTTTGTCGCCGTCTGTGAGGGGTACTTGGGGATCGCTCCCCACTGGGAGTTGTGGCTCCACTTGTTCCGGGCGACGTTCACCACCAAGCCGGGGGGAACGAGGGGGGCCCAGAAGGCGCAGAGGGCCGGCGGCTGCACCCTTCACGTGCGCCAAGACCGGCAGTCCCTCTACATCCTGGCCCAGCTGTCAACGTCCAACCGTCGTTGGTATGACGGCTGGTTCTACCTCCGCAACGACGGCGGAGGACTTCCCCCTTATACCGGGCGGGTTGTAGAGAGTCAACCGGAGAAATGGGGATACGGCGTTATCAAGGTCGACCAGCCTAGGCTGGAATCGCTCTTGAGGGCCTTGGGGAAGCTACGTGACTGCGGCCTTTCGGCGGCCGTGGTCGTGGCGGCCTTTCACCGCCGGAGGGTGTTGCCGCTAATGGCCCGGCGGCGGCGGCTGTTCGAGATGACGCCGAGCGACCCGATCGCCGGTATCAAGATGTCCGCCTCCGCCCTTACCGACGACGAGACCCTGCGTCGGGTGAGAGAGGCAGTAGACGGGAAGCCGAGGCTCGATGACTTGGTGCCGTTCCCGATGCGCCCGTCGCGGGGGTATGTCTCGCTGGTAAGTTCGAGGCTTTCGCGGCCTTCTTGTTTTTCGCCTTTTTGATCTGTTGTCTTACTTCGTCGTTCTCTCAGGGGATAAGAGACGTGCGAGGCTCCCCGCCGCCCGTTCCTGAGGACGCCCGGCGGCGATCCGTGAACAGGGCGCGTGCCGAGGAGGAGAAGAAGAAGAAAGATGCCCAGGAGGCAAAGCGCACGAAGAAGATCCTTGCGCGCGAAAAGCTGGACGCCCGTCGCCGGCGCCAGAGGCTCGACGGTCTCCCTTTGGAGCCGTCTCCCTCGTCGTCGGTGTCGGATTCTTCGAGCGACGGCGGCGGGCGCGAGGTGGGGACGGCCTGCCTGGAACACCTCCCCGACATCAGGGAGATGGTTCCCGGGGCGCCGGCAAGGAGCCTGACGCCCCTAGGAGGAGGAGGAGGTGTCCCGGGGCCAGTGGCGGCCCATCCCAGGGCTGAGGCCGACACACCCGAGGCGCGGGTGTCGGAGGAGCGTGCCGTCGGCCCGATGGGTTCGACGGTGGAGGTGGAGCGGGTGACGGTGGAGGTCGAGGAGGTGCCGGGGTCCGACGGAGGCCAGTTGGCGCTGGTGGACACCGAGGCCGCGCTGCTGCCACCACCGCCGCCGTTGCAGAGGAGGCAGGCGGTATCGAAGCGGTTGCATCCCCGTTCGCGGTAAGCGTCTTCTCTGGTGGAGTCCGTAGTACTTCTTGTTTGCCCCTTAGTTGCATGCTGACCTTGGGAGTGTCTTTTTCTTCCAGCCAGATGCTTCTGGTGGAAGATCCTCCCTTGGCGCCCCGTAAGGCACTCAAGGTGAACGTTAGCTCCTCCGCCCATCAGGCAGCGGAGGCGCAGGCTGGCGTGCGACGCGGCGCGACGTCGGGCGAGGCCGTTTCGGAGGAGGCGGCTGCCTAGGAAAAGGGGGCCGGGGCGGCCGCAGAGCGAGTGGACGAGGAGGAGCCCATGCCTCGTGATGTCGTGGGTCTTGGGGCGAAGGAGGCTGGGGCGTCTACTATTGCCGAGGCCACTGAGGGTGAGGCCGGAGCCCCCAAGACCTCCGACGTCAGGGCGGTGGACGCCGGGGCCATCGAGGTAGAGATGGCGGAGGCCAGAGCCCCCGGGTCCGTCGAGACCGAGGCGATGGAGGTGGAGACGGGGCAAATTTTGGCGCCGCCCCTGGTTCAGACAATCTCGTCTGATGATTCCTCCCGAGGGAAGGAGGCGGCGGACGTCGAGGCGGCCAGTACCGCGGAGCAACCAGTCCCAGATCCCGCCGAGGGGAGTTCGGCTCTTGTCCGGCTACGGCCCGAGCCTCGCGGGTGGAACTTCCCGCGTGTTTTCTGGCGGAACCGGGCTGACCCCGAGGGGGAGCCCGTGTTCGCCCTCGAAGATACCGCAGAGGGGGGGCATTGGGACACCCTCGAGCAGTACCGCCAACTGGCAGTGCGGTCGCTGCAGACAGCGATGACTATTATGGGTCAGGACTTGCCCGGTGTCACGCGGGTAAGTACTTTCCCCTCTCGTGCCGCGTTGTTTTCTCTCCGAGCCCCCTCGCAGTGTTTGACGTGTGTTTTTCGTTTTGCCTCCTTAGGAGCTCGAGACCCGGTCCCTTGGGAAATCGGTGTTCCTGCGAAATGAGAGGGATATCTGGGACTAGCTCCAGCGCCAAAAGGGCCTGCTTGCCGATGCCCAGGGACTATTGTCGGCACGGAGTGCGGAAGTGGAGGACCTCCGCCTTCGTTGTGCTGACATTCAGGCCGAGTTGGCCACGGCTAAGGAGCAGTCCGCCCCTCTGGTGGCCAAGATCAAGGAGCTGGAGGAGGAGCGAGACTCCTACAGGCTTCGGGCCCAAGAAGCGACGGCCTCTGCTAAGGAAACAGCCGGGCAGCTGGGTGCGGAGCAGAGCGAGCATCAGGCGACGAAAGTCGCCTTGGGAGAGGCTACCAAGGCGGCCGAGGCCTCTCGGGTCGAGGTCTCAGCCTAGAAGAGCAAGGCCGAGGGTAAGTTCCGCTGGACCATGTTCCTTGCTCCATTTGCTCTGGTTCGCGTTTGACTCCTGACCCCTCGTCGCGACGTAGATCTGGAGAAAGAGGCCTCCCAGGCGGCTGAGGCCTCCGTCGCAGCGCAAGCGGCGCTGGGTGTCGAGGTCCAGGAGCACGAGGCGCTGCGCAGCGCTGTCCGGACCGCCTGCGAGGCTCTGGACGTCGAGGAGGTCCAATCAGCTAGCTCCCTTGGGAGCCGCCTGATTGCGTTGAGCGGCCACGTCCGCGAGAGACTCCGAGGGGCGTTGCACACGGGTGTCAAACGCGCCCTGGCCGTCGTCTCCTCGCACTACGCCATCAACCTCGAGGCTGTCAGCGACGGCTACGTGCTGCCAGAAGACGACGAGGAGGCGGATGCGGAGGTCATGAAGCTGTTGGAGGCGGCCGAGGCACCTGGCACAGCGCTGGCCCGTCTGTTTGAAGAAGAGGTGGTCCCTCCCGCGCCAGCCGCCGATCCTTGAGCTTTGACCTGGGCCAAAAGGGGCCATGTAACCGGATTGAGTTAGTTGCCGTATCGTGACGTTTTTGTGGCCGTCGAGGCCTTTAAAGTAATTGCGTATGTGCGTCTTTTAATCGTTTTCTGTTCTACTTCCGAGCCTGTGCCCTCTGTCTCGATCTTGGGAACCCGCAAAGAAAACCCTCAGGACCTAAGTCGTCCTTCGGCGAAGGGTGGTGAGGGAGCTGCCGTAGCCCAGAGGCGTAGGCCGTTCTCACGTCTCGACCGGCCCTTTGGCCTCCAGACAGACTTTTGGTCTTTGGGTTTCTTGTGAAGGTCCCGTTGGAGCGCGAGAGAGTTTTGGCGTAGAAATTTTTTGAAAGACCATTAACAAATGGTGTTCGGGACTTAGGGGGTTCCCCCTTTCTAGCCCCCGAGGGAGGCCCGGCTTTGCAGAGGCAGAGCCGAGTCTCCCTTATAGCGCTATTGTGACGTCGAGCCCCTATTGATAGACAAGCTCTCTGTACAGAACTTCCTCGGAGCCTACGCTGTCCTTTGGGTGAAAAGGTGGTGAGGGAGTTGCCGTAGCCCAGAGGCGTAGGCCGTTCTCACGGCTCAGCCGGCCTTTTCACCTTTGAGACGATCGTATGGTCCTTGGGTTCTATACAATCGGCTTGTCTATAAGGGGGGTTTCTCGAAAAATTATAACAACTAAGAACGCTTCTTTATTGCATTTCGAGAAACAATGTAAACAACGTTTGGAATTTTAAGAGTAGAAACGACGTAGCTGTTCTATGTTCCAAGCGTTGGTGAAGATTTCGCCCTTCTCGTTGGCTAACTTGTAGGTCCCGGGCTTCAGCACTTGAGCGACGATGTACGGCCCTTCCCAGGGTGGGGTCAGCTTGTGGCGGCCCTTGTTGCTCTGCCTCAGTCTCAGCACCAGGTCGCCCACCTTTAGGTCTCGGCTTCGGACGCGCCGGGCTTGGTAGCGTCGTAGGGCTTGCTGGTACCTGGCCGAGTGTAGCAGCGCGACGTCTCGGGCTTCCTCCAGTTGGTCAAGGGCGTCTTCGCGGGCAGTGCGGTTGCTTTGCTCGTTGTACGCCTGTAGCCTCGGGGAACCGTATTCTAAGTCAGTGGGGAGGATGGCCTCGGCTCCGTAGACCAGGAAGAACGGTGTGAATCCCGTGGCTCGGCTCGGGGTATTTCTTAGGCTCCAGATGACTGACGGGAGTTTGGCAAGCCATTTCTTGCCAAACTTCTTCAACTGGTTGAATATCCTTGGCTTAAGGCCTTGTAGGATCATGCCGTTGGCACGCTCTACTTGGCCATTCGTCCTTGGGTGTCCTACGGCTGACCAGGCCACCCGGATGTGGTGGTCGTCACAGAACGTTAGGAACTTGCGGCCGGTGAATTGTGTCCCATTGTCAGTGATGATGGTGTTAGGAACCCCGAACCTATGGATGATATCCGTAAAGAACAGCACCGCTTGCTCAGATTTGATCTGAGCGATCGGACGAGCCTCGATCCATTTGGAGAATTTGTCGATGGCTACCAGCAGATGGGTATAGCCCCCGGGCGCCTTCTGCAGAGGCCCAACCATGTCCAGCCCCCATACAGCGAATGGCCATGTGATGGGGATGGTTTGGAGGGCTTGGGCCGGGAGGTGCGTCTGTCGAGCGTAGTACTGGCATCCCTCGCAGGAGCGTACTAGCCTCGTGGCGTCGGCCACCGCCGTTGGCCAATAGAAACCTCGCGTGTGGGTGGTACCCCCGGGCGGCTCCGTCGTCGTGGCGCCGTCGCCTGCCAACTACCTCGTGGTCGCCTTGTACCTCGCGTTGGTGTCCAGGTCGGTCGCGCACCGAGGGGGCCCTGTTGACCGTTGGCGCGTGAGCGGGCTCGGGACGGACCGAGGCGTCCTGGCCTTGGCGAGGTCGTGCCGTGGGCTGCTCCGAAGTGCCCCCACGCCGGCGGGAGGCGGAACTTTCGGCCTGCTGCACTGCTGCGGTCTCGAGGAGGTCGCGGAGCTCTCCGCGGACCCGTCGCCCCTCGGTGGTGGAGGGCTCGGGCATTGCTCGGACCAGCATCGCAGCCGCTGCGACATTCTGGCTAGCGCGGTTAAAGATCGGGGGCAGCTCATCCCCCTCGTTGTCGTTGATACGGTGATAGACGTTGCGGGCCCTCCGTCGGGCTCCTCCGCCCTCTCCGTGCTCTTGCTGCTCCTGCTCGAGAGTGCCCCGTAGCTGTTGCAGAAGGAGTCGGTCTTGTTCAACCTTGGCTTGAAGCTCGCGGAGCTGCTCCAAGTCTGGGCTTCGACGCTCCATGCGGACGGGATTCTTGTTCCGTGCTGCCGGGGCTTCAGGACGCGGAGGTGTGGCATCGCCCGCCCCTGCCCGGGGCGGGTAATGGTTGCCTGTCCTCTCCTCCTCTTCGCCCGCCCTTGGCATCCCGAGCCCGACGTGGAAGCACTCACGGGATGGATCGTGAGTCCCCCCATCGTCGGAGTCGGAGTAGCCGAGGCAGTAGTCGCTTGCGGCCAAGAATTGGCGCAAAGCCCCAGGGTTGTGGAGTTCGGAGAAATCCACCCCGGGCCATGCCTCGTCCTCGTCCGAGGAGTTGGAGCGGGTGCTTAGGTCGAGAGCGAAGCGCTGGCGGCGTTCCGAGGGATGCTCGTGAGTGGCAGCGTAGGCGTAGGCGTAAGAGGCGGCGGCATTTCTCAACCCAAAGGGGTATGGGAACGGGGCCGTCTCCAGATTCTGCCCCGTCGGGGTCGGCTCTTCAGGGAGTGGCGGAGCGGGGTTAGACGACTGGGCATCGCCGTAAGCCCCCGGCGATTTTCCTTTGTCCAGGCTCAAGTCAGACAGGTCCCCAGCCAGGGACCCCGTACCAACAGCTGGTCGTAGGATATCGGCGGGGAGTGGCGTGCCGCCCCGGGCTCGCGTAGCGTCGGGGTGGCCTTGCTCGCGCCGTGCCTGGCGGGCGTGGCGAGAGCGGCCGCCCGGGCGCCGCCTGCGCCTGGGCTGCCGGGGCGCGGCTTCGTCGTCGGACGGTAGGGTTCGAGGAGTGAGGAGCACCATGTCGTACTCATGCCCTAGAGACATGAACTCTAGGCTCCCGAACCAAACTATGGTGCCGAGACGCAATGGTCGTATGTGGTCTGCCATCCGGAACTTGCTAGGATGACGGAGCTGACACGCAGAGTCCCCTACCTGGTGCGCCAACTGTCGGTGTTTTGGAACCGGGGGTCCCTTAACCAACGAGTGAATTTGTGCTGCGTGCCCCTAATCCCGGATGGTGATGCAAAGAGACACAAGGTTTATACTGGTTCAGGCAATCGAGGCCCTACGTCCAGCCTGAGAGATCGATCTTGTATTCCTTGCACCTGAGTGCTCGTAGTAGGGGTTACAAGCTAGGTGAGAGAGGGAGCTAACCCCAGGTCTCGGCGAGGGTGATGCGGACTGCTTGAGACGTTGCTCCCAAGCAGCCTGGAAGTGCGTGGTTCTATCGGCGTGTTCGTCTTCCTCCCCCTTCTTCTTTTCGTGGCCCCAGCTACCTCCTTTTATAGCCACAAGGAAGCCAGAAGTACATGAAAAGGCTACTATTTGCTGACGTATTCCGCTCCCTGGAGCAGCATGGCGTCGTGGAGTTCCCGTCGATGTCTAGTCGGTATGGTCTTCAAGGCTGGCGACATGCTGCGCTCCTGTACTTTTTGTTGACTTGGTGAAGTGCCGAGGTCTGGTGGCTGCTGTAGTAGGCTGTGCCGAGACCTGCTGTGCTGAGGCCGAGACCCACTGTGCTGAGGCCTGCTGTGCCGAGGCCGAGACCCACTGTGCTGAGGCCTGTTGTGCCGAGGCCTTTAGCAGGTGTCAATGTGAGGTCTGGGCGGCCATCGTCGATAGTTGATTTAGGCAGAACAGTGCGGAACGTGCGTCTACAGGATACGGTACCCTGTATTGTCAGTAAGGGATGGTAAAAAGGCGATTCGACCATTGTCCTATCGCTCCTGTTGTGGCGTACTGCCGATCGTGGCTTACGTAGTGGGGGCAGCTGGGCGCATTAATTGGATGCGATAGCCTGCCAGAGCGACTTTTGAGGTGGAGGCGACGAGGTTGCGGGACGAGCCTAGCCTCGGGCGAGGCGGAGCATGGCCAGTTCGCCCGAGGCCCTACCGGGAGTCTCGGGCGAGGCAGAACTCGGTTAGTTTGTCCGAGGCCTATCGGGGGTCTTGAGCGAGGCGGAGCGATCGGTTCGCTGGTCCCGGGGTCACAGGAACCCGGTTCTGACTCCCCACGTCGTGTCCGTCCTTGGTGCAGGAGTTTAGGCAGCACAGTGAGGCATGCGCATCACGGTGGTTAGTACAGTGGCGGGTAACCCCTGCCCAGTCCTGGCTCCTGTCCCATCGGCCATTCTGCTATACTGTGCCGGGCGTGCGGCTGTTGTCAGGGGCAGCAGTTGGCTGAGTTGATGTGACACGATGTTTTGCCAGAGGGACGGGAGAAGGAAGAGGTAGCGGAGTGCTGCCGAGCCCGCCTTGCGCGAGACAGATGGTCGGTGGCCCGGCCGAGGCCTTTGGCGGGGAATCGGCCGAGGCCCGCGGTGAGGGGGCCTCGGGCGAATCGGAGAATCGGCCGAGGCCCGTGGTGAGGGGCCTCGGGCGAGTCGGAGGATCGGCCGAGGCCAGCAGCGTTTAGCTGGTTTCGATCTTTACGAAGTCTAAGCAGTCGTTTTTTGATCTTGCTTAGGGTACCCCTTCTCACGGTATCCGACACTCGCCTAATCCACTCTAGCCTTAACATTATCATTTGTCTTATCAGGAATGTCCATGATTGTACCAAAAATTACCTCGGCGACATTCTTTTCAGTGTGCATTACATCAATGTTGTGTGGAAGTAGAAGGTCATCAAAATAGGGGAGGTTCCACAAGCAAGCACGACTTGTGAGTCCATGCATGTTCCTCACCATATCCTAGAAAATGATCTCCTTGGTCATTGACCTTGAGAGCATCTAACTGAGCACGAACCGTGGCACCATTCATCATCTAGGGTGCAGGGCCTTCAACTACTACATCTTTCGTAAAGTTCTTGATGTCTTGTCTGAATGGATGGTCAAGAGGGAGGAATTGTCGATGTTTGTCGAATGAAGAATACTCGCCACCCTTCGTCAACCAAATGAACATCAGAGACGCCTTGCATGCTGGGCATGAGAACTTCTCATGAACACACCAGCCACAGAATATCCCATACGCTGGAAAGTCATGCAGGGAGTACTGGTACCAAACATGCATTTTGAAGTTTGTCTTTGTAGCTCGATCGTATGTCCATACCCCTTCCTCCCAAGCACGGACCAAATCATCAATCAGAGGCTCTATGTACACACTCATATTATTCCCCGGGTGTTCAGGAATTATCAACGACAAGAATATGTTCTGTCGTTGAAAGGGGACACCATGGGGGAGATTGAGAGGGATAACGAGCATGGGCCAACAAGTGTATGAGGCAGTCGCCATTCCATAAGGATTGAACCCATCTGTTGCCAGCGCAACAACGTACATTATGAGCCTCTAGAGCTTTCTCACGATGAATCATATCAAACCTTGTCCATGCTTCATCGGATGGATGCACCAGCTTCTCAGGATTGTATCGACGTCCGTATTTGTGCCATGTCATCTGTTTCGTGGATTCCTCAATCATATAAAGTTGTTGGATCCTCGGTATGAATGGAAGGTACCATAGGATTTTTACGGGGACGGCGAGCTACCTCTTCTGACCATCACCAGAGTCTACCTCCAAGAACCTAGACGATTTACACTTCACACGATACTTTGCTTCCGCATGTTCTTTCCTAAATAAGATGCATCCCTTCGGACAAGCATGTATCTGCTCATATGGCATCTTAAGTGCACGAAGGAGTTTCTGTGCCTCATACATGCTCTTTGGCAGGATGTGACCATCCGGGAGCAGTCTACCAACAACTGTCAGCATAACATCGAAGGCTTCTCGACTCAAGCTAAATTGGGACTATATGGCCATTAGATGTGCAATGGCATCCAGTTGAGAAACCTTGGCATGCCCGTGAAGGGGTTTCTATGCCGCAGACAACATATCGTAATACGCCTTTGTGGTTGGCTCTGGCTCCTCCTCCCTACGACCTTCATCGAAGTGTGCTTCATGATAGTAATTTAGCATATCCCTACCCTGACATCAGCATCTTAATCCTCGATGCGTTGTCTCATGACCTCGTCTCTCACATGATCGGATTCACCATGGTAGATCCACCGGGTATAGTCCACCGTAAATCTATTCTTGCAAAGATGTTTACCCATGACCACCTTTGTTTGTCGACGCGTGTTTGCACAAATGCTACAGGGACACCAAGTGGCATAGGTTTGTGTGACCTTGCTTCTAGAATTGGTTAGGAGAGCTCTAGCTAGCCCGGCACCTTTGTTGCTTAATTAGTATCTTTGAAAGGTGCTAGTGAATATAGATAGAGGGGTGTAGTCTTGGCTAGATCGATAGTTATAGTTCCACACTTGTTTCGGTTAGCTGATGCGATTAAGTTTTAAAAAGGACTATTCACCCCCCCTCTAGTCGTCATCTCGACCCTTTCAATTGGTATCAGAGCTAGGTCTCTCATTTGTGGTCTTCATCGACCCAAGAGGATGGTGGCTTATGGGCTAGATGCTGATTGTCCACACATTTTTTATGGCACACACTTTACACGATGGAAAAATTGGATGATACGCAATTTTAAGTTTATTTGCCCTCAAATGTGGTGGATGGTAGATGTAGGCTTTTCTCATGTGTTGGATGAAGATAATCTAACTCAAGCACAAGAGAAATGCCTAGATCTCGACATCCAAGCTACTAACATCATGTATAGATCCTTGCATGATTGTATATTTGGAGAGATCATTGACATGAAGACCGCCCATGAGATTTGGAGTTATTTCAATGAGAAATATGGGACGGTCTCTGATGATGATGATGAGCCCAAGAAGGAGGCACATGAGTGTGTTGAGCATAACCACAATTTGGTGATTGTGGAAGATTGCTCCACCTCATGGTCAAGTGATGATGATGATGATCGATCTACTACAAGTTCACTTGACAAGGTTGATGATGATGCCACAAGTGTTGCAAGTGATGATGCTACCCCATGCACACTTGATGGTGATGATGGTTCATGCTCAAGCCATGATGAAAATGCCACTACAAGCTCTCAAACTACATCACCACATTGCTTCATGTCACAAGGTGACACCAAGGTAACAAATGATAATGTGGTTGATCATGTTGATTCATATGATGAGCTTATTAGTAGACTTGCTAGCATGACCATGTCTTTAGAAAATGAGAAAGCTAAAACATTGAACTTATAAAATGAAAACTCATTTATAAAGAACTCTTGTGAAGAACATAAGAAATTACTTGATGCTTATAAATCTTCACATGATGAGATAAAATTGAATCATGAGACACTACTTGCATCTCATGATGAATTATTAGAACAACATGCTTCTCTCATTAAAGTATTTACAAAGAAACTTAAAAATAATGAGAGCTCATCACATGGATCAAATAATAAATTGCAAAATGTTGCTAACCCTTGTGATGTAGGCAAGAAGCATGTATCCACCTCTTGTGATGACTTATTAGATATGCCATGCTCTTTACATATAGATGCTTGTTCTACTTCTTTGTCTTGTGAGACTAACATTTTGAAGGAGAACATTGAGCTTAAAAGTGAAGTGAAGAAATTGAGCAACAAGATAGAGAGGTGCTACAACTCTCAAGTCACCTTTGAGCACATGTTGAAGACTTAAAGAAACTATAGTGACAAGTGTGGCCTTGGCTTCAAGAAGAAGATGACAAAGGGCGAAAGAAAGAGAGAGAGAAAGATGAAGAAGCTACAACAAAGAAAACTCTCTCATACCATGTGCTACCGGTGTCATGAAGCGGGACACCTTGCAAATGGTTGTCCTAACATTGAGAAGCTCAAGAATATAAAAGAAGAAGAGAGGCTAAAGCATGTCAAGTGCTTCAAGTGCCACACTTGGGGTCATCTTACCTCAATGTGCCCAACCAAGCAATTGGTGAAGCAACAAGTGAAGCCTCAACCAAAGCCACAAGTTGAGCAAGAAAAGACACCCCAAGAGCAAATCAAGATCAACCATGAAGATGGTGGTGACTTAATGATGAAGAAGAAGAAAACAAGAAGGGGTGGAAAGGCAAGGCATCCAATGCAAACTCAAGATGCCAAGATGATGAGCAAGAATAAAGATGAGAAGAAAAATTATGCTCACATCAAGTGCTTCAAATGTGGAAGTGTAGGACACTTTGCCTCTAAGTGTCCTACCAAACTTGAGAATAAGGCTCAAGAAATCCATAAGAGGCAAGGCAATAAGAAGCACCACATGAGCAAAGAAGAGAAGGCTCAATCAAAGAGAAAGTGCTACTCATGCCGAGAAAGGGGACACATGGCACATTCATGTCCCCTAGGTGACATTTCTAAGCCTATTTCTATTATTGATAATAATGTGCTTAAAAAGGATGGTAATGGTACCTCTATGGTTGCTATTGCAAAACATCCCGCTACTCATACTAAGGCATTGCCTAAGTATGTTGCTCCTAACTTGAGAGGACCCAAAGTTGTTTGGGTACCATCAAAAAGTGGATGATTGTTTGTAGGTACCAACGGCATTGGAGGCTTGGTTCAAATGATATTCATCTTGTTGATCATGTAGTTGAGCCAAGTATTGCTAAGTGATGATCATTATCCCAATGCCATGACAAATTGAGTGAAGTCCAAGTGCTACAACATACAAGTGTCATATTCAAGTTGTGGTGATTTATTGGATTATTTGATGGCTTGCAAATATTTGAGTTGAAGCTTGCTAATTGGATGATCATGAGCTAACCAAGGTATATCTCTTGTTGATCATTTCATTTGGGTACATATGAGTTGATTAAATTGGATAAATATACAAAGTTGCTTGCTATAAGTTGATTGAATGGATAATTGCTTAGTAATCAAGTTTGGATTGATTTGTGTTGGATAAGTTCATAAGATGACTTTTAGTAAGTGGTTTGAATGTATATATGTCTTATGGAAGTATTCAAATAAGTTAGTTTCAAGTTTGATTCACATTTGATGAAGTATAGCTCAATTGTTGAAATCTGTCCTATAATTGAGAATCTGAGCTAGCTGTGATCTTAGCCATGTTTGAGTGTTCAAAACTTATTGGATTGGCATAAAAATTGGTGTACATGCTCTAGACTTATGGTATAAGATTCTGTACAATTTTCATGAGAATTAGATAAGAAATGCTTCGGTTTTGGACTGGATCTTGTCAGCTATAGTGCATCAGTTTTCAGCATGTAGCAGTGGTGGAAGAATTGATATATGGCAGCAATCTAGAAGTCAAATGAAGCTCAAATTTTTACAGATGCTAGATAACTTAGTAAAGAACATCTCCACCAAATTTTGTGGTATTTTCATTTTTACTTTGAGAGATATGCTTATTTCTTTGAAGGGTACAAAATCTGTCAAAAAAGTGACAAATGTTGGATTGATCTAGAGTCACTTTAATTGAAAGGTCCTCAAGTTGGAAACATGTTTACAAGTGTTTGAGGTACCTAAGTTTGGTTTTGAGATGATCTAGAAGCATGACAAGATATGAGTACAAGGCTATTTGATTGTGGAGTGTACTTTGCACACCTTTGGTACTCAAGATGAAGATCAAGATCAAACTCAAGTTGAAGATGAAATTTAAGTTCTAGTGACTATTGGAAATCATTTGGTAGAAAGAAAATGACTTAAACAAGAAGAAAGAAAATGACTTAAAGAAGGAATCAAGGTTACTCATCAAGTTAAGTCCATCACTTGGATCAATCAATCAAGTCATTTTAAGTGAGTATCAAGAATGATTCTTGGAGAGAGGTCACTTCTCCCTAGTGTAGGGGCTTGCCGCCTATGTGTAGGTGAACCAAGTGTGGTACTTGGAAGGCTAACATGGAAGTGGTGATCCAAGGAACATTTGAGATGCTTAGTTGAAGCAATCAAAAGGGTTGATCAAGAAAAGCAAGTAACATCCAAAAGAGAGCTAGTCATGATAGTTCAAGTGGTATTCTCAAATTGATGCTCTCATGCAAGCAAAAATCAAAAGATAAAGCAAGCCAACCACAACAAGAAAGTGCACTTGATCATAAGTGGTATTCATTTCATATGGGTGAAGAATGAAATTCAACATGGTATCTATTGGTCTTCACCAAGCTTATAATTGGACTTCACATTGCTATTGGAGTAATGAATTGGAATCTATGTGACTATCCTCTACTCCAACATAGCAAAGGTATCATTGTAATGTGCATGATCATTTCATCACTTACTAGTATGCGGTTAGTGCATATAGTTCATACTTCATAGGATCATGCATAACAAATGAAATGCTTAAATTCATAGCCTACCACTATTGTTTGAATGATTACTTGATCTAGTGGTTAGTACATGAATTTGTTCATGAGCTAGTAAACCCAAGTACTTGATCTAATTTGGATTGCTAACAAGTGACAAGTACAACATTGGCAAGATAACTCTTGCAAGAGGTGTGAAGAAGCTTGTCATTGGTTCAAACCGGACTTGGAAGCTTAGGCAAATCAATTTAGTTCAAGTCAATCATAGAAGCTCATGATAATGATAAGAGTACAAGCACAAGACAACAATGCAAATGGATATCTAGTTTGTATGTTTCAAATGGTATCTAGACTCAAGTATTTCATCAAGATTTCATAAGTGATGTCTAGATCAACTCACAAAGTGATATCCTATAAGTGGTACTCATGAAGATAGCAAATGTTCAAGAAATGGTTTTTATTGATAAATCAAACAAGTGGTTCCATACTAGAAGATTCTTTCAAGTGGTATCTACTTCATACAAGTGGTATTACATCTATATATGATATCAACCATGAAAGACGATGGTTCCACAAGTGATCCTCAACTTTAAGTGATCATCAAATGAAGAATGCATCCCTCAACTACAAGAGCTCAAGTGTATCAAATGGATGACCCATGCTATCACATAGGGGGAGGTGTACCACAAATTGATATCAAGATCAAAGATCCTATGTGTGGTATCTCAAGAAGCCCTATACAAGATACAAGTGGTATCTACAAGTGGTATCATTCCAACAATCAAATGATGTCCATAAAAAATGCAAGATTCAAGCCTCAACCATCTACCCCAAATGCATACCTTTGCATCAATGAGAAGCACACCTTTTTATGGAAATTGATGACAAAGGGGGAGAGATTGTACAAAGATATGAAAGCCTTTATAGGGGGAGAGATTAAGATTGTACAAGGGGAGAGATAAGATATAAATGCTCAAAGCAAGTAGAGGTTGGACATGGACATGGACAAAGAGGGAGCAACATTGAAGAAAAGAGATGGATCAAAATTTCTTGGACAAGAGAAGCACACAAGTAGGGGGAGCAAGCTCATGAACTTTGATTGATTGCATTTGATATGTGCATATTCATGTGCTTGCTTGCATTGCATAAGCTTTCAAATTCAATATGCATGCTTGTGTGGTGTATGCTAGTTGTAGAACTTGAATGACGATTTGATAACTAGCATGCATAGGATGATAGCTAGACACTTGGTATGCTTTTCAAGTAATGCTAGTACCTTGCTTTTAATGTTGATCTCACAAGGTACCTAGTGCTTTTATTTCCAAGTGATATCTAGATAACCATGGTGCTAAGGATGAACTTAAAGGTGCAACTCCGATTGGTACACGCTTCAAAGGTTTATTCTATACACCTTAGCATCATTTGGTAGTAATTACTCTCCCACAATTTTAATCTATGCATATGTGCGACCTTCAAATCAAACACTATAGCACATATGTAGGGGGAGCTAATACTACCATCTCGGGTTTGTGGCACTTGTCCAAAATCATTTTTACATGGTAAAATTGCTTGGGCAAGCAACATGAATCCAAAAGAGCTTAATTTTCATATCTTTGTAGAGTTGTCATCAATTACCAAAAAGGGGGAGATTGAAAGGTCCTTGTGTGGTTTTAGTAATTGAGTGACAACCTAGGTGGACTAATTGTGTTTATGTGAGATACACAGGTGATTAGTCCACAGGTACATGTGTGTGAGCAACATATGCCATGAAGGTGAAAATGGCTTAGAGATGTTGCAAAGCTCACACATGTGATGATGAAGGAGCTCATTGCACATGAGACATGACATTAAGTCATGTGATCAAGGTGGAGAAGATCAAGATAAGACTTGGCTTGATGGACCAGTTGCAAGCGTGAAGGGCAAGTCAGAGGCTTTGGAGTGATGGACCGCGTGGCGGTGAAGCTTGAGCAAGACTTGGCGCCGATGGACGAAGGCAACGGTGAAAAGCAAGTGAAGTCAAGATCGATGAACCAATATGATCACGTGATGATATGAAGTGGATCATATCATTGTTGATTATGTTGGTGCATGTGTTGCATCGACATTGGAGGAGATGGAATGGAATGCGCAAGGAAAAGGTATAACCTAGGGCATTTCATTCCACCGGTCATAGGTGTGTAGAGAAGTTTATGACCGGGTTTAGGATAGATGGCCGTACTATCAAGAGGGGCAAACTTGTTTGCATATCGGTCATCTATGTGCCACTCGAGTGATCTAACTTTGTATCGTCGCTAGGATTGAGTGGCATGACAAGTTGAGTGGCTAACCCTTTGGGAAATGATTGTGAAAAGCTAACACAGATACACATGGTGGTATACACTTGGTGGTGTTGGCACATTTACAAAGGAGATGAAGTTGGAGTTGATGTGGATCAACTCGGTGAAGAAACGGAGATGAGAAAGGTCCCACAGAGTGGACCAGACTCTGGTCACGCAGTGACCAGACGCTGAGGCTCAGCATCCGGACAGTGGTAGCAGTCAGCGTGTAGCGTCGGTCAGTCGACTAGACACTGGCTCTAAAAGTGACCAGAAGTTGGAGGCAGTGTCCGGTCCTGTTGTCGGACAAAGCAGTGTCACTGGAGAGTGACCGGACGCTGGGGCTGCGTCCGATCACGTCCGACCGGACGTGTCCGGTCAGGGTCGGTACCTTACTGTAAATGATCGGACGCTGAGGGTCCAGCGTCCGGTCAGTTGAAGCTGTTGTGTCTGGTCAGAAGATGACCATTGAGATCGGAAGAATGCCGTTGAACGTAGGTGACACGTGGCTGTCATCGGGCGACCGGACGCTGAGGTCCAGCGTCCGATCAACCCGACCGGAGCGTCCGATCAACCCGACCGGAGCGTCCGATCGGCCCGACTTTTGCCCAGTGAAGGGGTAATGTCTAGTTTAGCCCTTGGGGCTATAAATAGAAGTGGCCTTTGGCCATGGCTGGTGCTGAGCACCTTGGGGGACTTTGTGTCCATGCTTGAGAGTGTTTAGGAGCCGTCTATCTCACACATACTTGATAGTGATCATTCGATTGTGTGAGTGAGCGATTCTAGTGTGATTGCATCATGAGGTTGCATCGAGTGGCACTAGGTGATCGAGTTGCAAGCCGGTGATGCTTGTTACTCTTGGAGGTTGCCACCTCCTAGACGGCTTGGTGGTGGTCTCCGTCGAAGCCCGCAAGAAGCTTGTGTGGCGCTCCGGAGAAATGCTTTGTGAGGGGCATTGTGCTCGCCCCGTGGGAGCCACGAAGAGCAACTTTAGTAAAGCGTGTCATTGAGCTACCCTTACTTCTGGGGTAGGTTCTTGCGGCGCCCAATGTGCGGGCTTGGCGGGTGATGCCAATTAGCCGCCGAACAACCAAGTGAGCGGTCGACACAACAGGGACTAGCGTGTTGGCAAACAAGTGAATCTCGGGAGAAAAATCATCGTGTCAACCTTGTTCTTCTCGTTGGTTTGCATCCCCGTTACACAAGCTTGCGATTACTTTCATATACATTGAGCTTGTGTTATTGCTTTTGTAATTAGTTAGCTTGTGTAGCTTGCTAGTTACCTTCTTGCTTGTGTAGCATAGAAGTAGCTCCCTTGCGTGGCTAATTTGGTTTGTGTAACCTTGTTAGTCACATTGCTTAGTTTGTGTAGCTAAGTAATTGCGCTCTCTAATTTGGCATTGGTTGCCTTGTTATTGAGCATTGCTAGTGAGTTTAGTTGGCTTTGTGCTTTTGCTTACTAGCATGTGTAGGAGCTCCCTTGTTGCTTAGAGTACTAGTGGCATAGGTTTGTGTGACCTTACTTCTAGAATTGGTTAGGAGAGCTCTAGCTAGCCCGGCACCTTTGTTGCTTAATTAGTATCTTTGAAAGGTGCTAGTGAATATAGATAGAGGGGTGTAGTCTTGGCTAGACCGATAGTTATAATTCCGCACTTGTTTCGGTTAGCCGACGCGATTAAGCTTTAAAAAGGACTATTTACCCCCCCCCCCTCTAGTCGCCATCTCGACCCTTTCATCTTCTCAATCCATTCATCGGTGAACGAACCCTGACTAGAGCGGCCCCTGTACATCCACTCACGGTCATCCATCCTCTAACATATCAGCAAGTAATATAAAAATCAATTGCATCTACAGGTTCTTATACTGTCTAATAGGTGAAGATATGTCATAATCCCACCCGAGGATGTGTAGATGGGGTTAGTTTCCATGCTATACTCCTATCCGAGATAGAATTTCGGCAGCACCTCCCCACTGTTCTCCAAATACACGTCCTGACAGGGAGATTGTGTATCCAGAGAACAACAGGGAGATGCTACCGAAACTATGTCTTAGATCCAAGTAGAGCATGGAAACTAACTCCATCTACACATCCTCGGGCTGTACAAAAAACATGGATAATTTGAAACAGATACGGTTATAGATATACAAAGATCTGCATATTTTCAACCGTATCTCTTTCGAACAGGAGACACCTAGCTAGGTTACGTGATATACGAACATGATATGAAAAGAGGGGTGTAGGATGCCTCACCTTGCTGTCCTGCAAAGTAACGAGTCGAGGACGATGGGGAATGATTCTTGCAATAGCCTCTCCTGCAACAAACGAACATAATAGTGTCAATTGTAAATTTCGGCAGCACCTCCCCTACATGGTGAGGTAACCAAAACCTATAATAGGTATCATTATATTGTCAAACTGTAATAGGTACATCATCAGCAATGGCATATGGTCAGACTAAAATAAGCAGCACCATAGGCACACACTTGTATATACTGATGAGAAGATGGTTCTAGCGGCACAATAGACATGAATTAAAACATAGGCTCAAGAAGGGAAAAATAGCAAATGGCAAACACTGAGAACATCATATCATAACCAATCTCCCTCTACAATCACAAGGTTCAGCGTGGTAGGAGAGCTGGAGCACGCCACCCCAAAATTGCCTGTACACTTACACAATTGAGCCCAGCAGAGCAGATGAACCACGTCACCCCAAAATCGCTCAGCGTGGCCACGTTGCCCGTCAGCCACGTCACCCCAAAACCTCAGCGACGTGGATAGCGCGGACGATTTGGAGGGATTACAGAGCCTTTGCAACAGTGACAACAAGCTAGCAGATTACTTTATCTACCATTGGCTCGATTACTGCTGGATCTGCTCTCTGTCATTTCAAGCAATAATTTTTTGCCTTCCAGACAACCCAGCCAGAAGCTAAAATAATGAAACTGCACCAACTGAGAGCACAACAATGCGTCGAGTACTCATGAAAGTATAAGATGCAAATTACAAACTACAAACACTGATGAAATAAAGAGGGCATGCTAATATTGTCCCAATTTTTGAGCATCTGCGTTAACAGGAGTACCCAAAGGAAATAACATGTCTTGGCAATGCCGAAGGATGCTAGATATATTCGTGGAACACCTCACACTGGTGGCAGGAGTCACAACATTTTTTAGATAGAATCCACTGTCCATTGATGTGTTCTTATTGCTCACAGGTGTCGGTCGTTAGTACCGACACTAATGTGTTTGATTAGGACACGGGTTAGCATATCTGGCCTCCAAATTAAGGCGACACAGTTTCCGTCCTTTGATTGAGGAGCTGACGCAGGGCAAGATAGAGCTAATTTGATCTGCCGAAGCAATAGCGACTTGGACTTGGTATTTCATCAAAAAAATGCAGAGTGAAATAATTAGCATAGATTTGGACTGAATGACTAATTCAGTGCAAGGTTGTACGATAACAGTCATGGGTTTGCTTGTATATCTGTATACGTTCACCTAGCATCAGCACTTAGCAGTCTCTGAAAACACCCATTAGGCCAAAAAATAAAAACTTGGTAGGTTGGGTTAGGCCGTAGACAGGCGACCTGCTGCTACCACCCGGCAACAGCCAACTAACCTCATCAGATAGCCTACCCGGCCGGCCCAGCCGTCACCTAAACTGAAGGCAAATTGTCAAAATATTCTTGTCCAGCACTACTCCGTAGCAAAGCATTTCAGAAATCGAAGTTGAGAACCATCATATCCTCGAGACCACGAGTGAGCAGCAGTTAACTAACTCGCCGCCGGCAGTGCCAAAATCATGGTGGCTCCAAATAGTAACAAATATGAGCAATTGATCCAATAGCTTGCTTACCAGGAAAAGAAGCAGTGATGCAGCAGCACGGTCAGCTTTGGGGGCACGTCCTCCACCGTCGCGTGCTCCAGGGGGCGGCGAGCCGGCAACGTGGGTAGGCTGTTTGGAGAGGGAGCAGAGAGGGCTCAGGCGGCGGCGTTGGATGCTGTGTTCGTGGCGAAGCCCACGGCCTCCGTGTTCGTGTCGAGCCGCCGGAAGAGAGCTCAGCTCAGCTTAGCAGGCAGGGCGGGTGCAGAGGTGAGCGCGCCGGCGTTCGTGGTGACGACGAGGTGGCTCCGAGTGCGGGAGGATGAGCACCGGGGGCTGGTGTGGGCGGGCGCGGGCGCGGGGCCGGCGGTAGGGCCGGCGGCGTGGTGTGGGCGGGTGTGGGAGGGCGGCGGGCCAGCCGGTGGTGTGGGCGGGCGCCTAGGGCGGCGAAACGGCGCCGGGGGCTGATGTG